>NC_039248.1:19696277-20029777 GCF_003368295.1 Carassius auratus | reverse complement strand
CAGGTCCAGACAGTGTCCCACAAGGCTCTATCCTGGGTCCTGTGGCATTTTCAGCATGGAGCCCTGTAGGAGGAAAGCCAGACTGAATGGAAGGGACAGGGGTGGTTGTGTATGGTTTAAAGGTTTAGAAGAAGTTGGGGGCACTCCTGGGGTCAGGCAGACATGGTGTGAGAAGGGTCACAGTAGGCAATAACTTAGAGGTCCCAACACTGAGACTACTGTGTCTTTGGTCTTGTTCCCTCAGGTGAGGTTAGGGGCTCTATATTTTGCTGGAGCAGCACAGGAAAATGACTGAAGGAATGAACCTGGAGAGTTCAGAAGAGTGATAGGCACCCATGGGGATAGCAGTTCTCTAATCTTGTCAGATCTGAAGAGACTTAAATTATCACCCACAGTTAGCAAAAGAGATGTATGAGTGCTACTGGTATATTTACAGTTCAAAGGTCATGTTTTCAATTAGATTTAAATAATGACAATAATAAAATGAAAATGTTTTAGTTTTCTATCACTTATAAAACATCATCAAGTATGGCCTTCAGTTTTACATCAGACAATAGTGAGAACAGTCCCTGTGTAATGTCTGTCCAGCATGCTTCATTGGCTTATAATGGAGGATCAGTGTCAAAGCAGCCAACAAGATGATTACATGCCACTGAGACACAGCCATTCTTTAAGTATTGATCCACTTCAGCTGGAAAGACAGAGGATGTAAAAATTGAGCCAGGAGCAAGCTACATCCAGTGAGAAAAAGATCCCATATGTTTTCATTTCTGCATATAGGCTATGCTGCAATATTGGGTTTGAAATAAAATAGGCTTTTCAGATAACTCAACCTTAAAAAAACAAAATATATAATTAAATACTGGACAAATTCATCTTGCAGCACATTTACACTTTGCCTTTTCATCAGATCAGCTATACAATCAGTAAAAATACATGAAGTGACCAAGTTTAAATACCACCATAGTTATCAAGAGTAAACAAGCAAGGAAAATGTTAATTTAGCATCATTATTCATGTAATGACGGATGGTGTCTTAAAGATTTGGACACTTGTAAATTATTTCTTAAGCAGCGGGATCCCATTCACCAATATTAGTCAAGAGCAACCGTGTGACATCAAGTCAGAACGGGAAATGATCTGATTGATTCATACTGTTTAAATACCAGCGATTAAGCACGTTTAAAGTTCTCACTCATTGTAAGTAAACAAAAACTGGAGAACCGATAGTGTTTTAACAAGAACCAGCCTTCGCGAAGAGCAAACGCCGCAAGCATACTGCATGTTTCCTATGTTAATTGCAATCCTGCTAGCATAAACATTAGTATACCCTGTCGAAATGTACAATGTCTCATAACAAAAAGCTGAGTGTCCATGTGAACGGTCTGAATAGCCTTTGTTGTTTGCCATAAATCAATTATTTATGCCTATAGAGCTTCAAAATATTTAGCTTTGTGTAGTATAAATCTAGTGGAAAATAAATGATGTTTTTATCAAAGGCAACAGATGTTTAAACTGAGGTTTTGAAAGATGGGAGGTGTTGGTAGGTCTGTCACTGATTACTGCATGAAACATCAAACACAGACACTCACACACTAATGTCTTACAGATACAGCTGAAGGAAAAACAGAAAAAGGTTTGCACAAATCATCTTTGAGGAAGGACAGCTAAAGGTTTCCTGTAACACACTAGAAGAAATGCCTTAAATTCTTGCTTGTAATGTTCTGCTAACCTTGTGGTAACAACAACAAAATGTAAACAACAAAAAATTGTAAGCAAAAAATCCTGCTTGTGAAGAAAATATGAAAATTTAAATATTGCTAATGACTAATAGAATTTGATTAGGTTACAGATGAATAATAGAGACAAACTGGACGTCCTCACTCAGTCATAGTCATTCATGCTACTGTGAAGGATGTAACAATATTGACTTCTCCTGAAATAAAGAACATAAGCACTACTAATCATAATCATTATCTTCCAAGCCTTAAGCATTAAGTCCTCAAGAGGTGTTGTGTTATCCTCATCTGTTCAAGAGGGCAAGTTGGGCAAAAGAAATTAGGTTTGGAAGGCCTCTCAAAAGCAGTTGTCATGATAATGAAGAGCTTGAGATGTTGCCATCAATCGAAATCCAGCACCAGGGATCACACACAGCATATTAACACAAAGAAAAAAGAATGTGTGCATGCACACAGAAAATAAATGATAACCTAAGATTGCATTAAAAATAGAAATAGCAAAAATATCAACTGAAAAAAAAAAAATTAGGTATAAAAAACAAGTAAACAATCCAAATAATAATAATAATATTCATGCATAAATTAATAATATTTGTAATTAAAATAATAATAAAAAAATACCATTATACATATAAAATAAGTATAAACAAATGAATAAATCATATTCCATTCATACAAACACAAAACAATGTAAATATTTTATTGGTATTGTATATTTTGAGTTAATTATATAAATGTAACTGCACTGTCGATACCTATATTTTTATATAGTAAAAAATAAAATAAAAAATAACAATAACATAAACAAACAACTAAATAAATGCACTATAGGTATAGATACAAATGATAATATTTATCATTCTAATATATATCCAGATAATAACTGTAATTACAATATTATAATATACAATTAATACACAAACTAAATAAAAATTCAATAAAAATTCATAAATACATTTCTCAAAGTGTAAAAGAGCAGATTGTTAAAAATAAATACAAATCCATTTTTTTTTACTATTTAAATAAAGTATTGAGAATGCTGTTCAAAATTCTTACGAGTAATAAAACTGATTATTAAAAAAACATAAGCTTAAGACTACAAAAGCAATCAATAATTGATCTAAGCAATCTACGATTTGATTGTGGAAGGAAGGTTATCCTAATACAAGTGTAGGTCAGTTTAAGTGTGCGCACACCCCATGGCCCTGTTGTCTCAATGCTTAAACGAGCATGTCTCCTCTTTTTCCCGAGCATTTCAAAATTGTCCTTCCCCGACACAGCATCTCGCCAGCTGACTGTTGCTCTACGTGACACATGTCCTTATGCTGGTTCACATGTCAACCATTAATAAACAAATGAGGGCTCGCCCAGGAGGTCGAGAAGCTCAGCTGGCCCATTTGTGACAGGGCCAGGGGACAAGAGGACGAATCTGGGGAGGGGAGATGGGGGGCGACAGCATGTCTGTCATCCTCTCCTAACCTTGTCTTTGTCAGAAGCAGAGCGTCAGAACACGTGTGCACACGCTCTCATCCCTCACTCCAAACCCTCATCGGCTGATTAGTTTGAGTGACAAAGTGGAGCAGCGAGTCCACTCAGCTCTTCATAATAAATCTATCAGCAGGGTAATAGAATTCCATCAATCCCCACTTCCACTCCTCCGCCCCGCGGGGTCAGTCCCTAGAGCGCCGCCAAGGCCTCTCCCTTGGGACTGTACAACTGTTATTATTCAATTACACTCTTTTCTTCCCAGTTAAAAGACCATGATATCATTATCACTTAATGAATATATATAATTGGATCTAGGGACGCTTGCCTTTCCAGCTGATGAATAATGTCCACCATTCATTTTGGCCTGCTATGAGCCTCCTCTGAGCATCTATTACTCGACTTCTCGCTAAAAATGATGATGACAAAGGGAATTTGGAATTAGCTTCAGTGTTCATTCAATGCTTAGTTAAACACAAAGGATAATAAAAATGGAATCTGAGGGTAAAAGCTCCGGGCTCACTGCCATCTCACAGGTTCTTACTTTAATCTGACAGTGATGTCATCAGAAATTGAAAATGGAGAAATATCTGTTTGCATTTACATTTACTCTTTTTATTTCACACCTGTAATATTATATATATATATATATATATATATATATATATATATATATATATATATATATATATATATATATATATATATATATATATATATATATATATATATATATATATTGAAATTCTTGCTCCATATTTAGTAGTTTTTCTCATGTTTTAAAGAGAAACCTCAGCAAGCTAAACAGTAAATAAATGAATAAATAAGCAGGTGCAACTAAGATTATTTACATTTTTAGGTTAAAGACAGACAGACAGAATAATATAATATACATTACAAATCTTTAAAAAATAAAGATAAATATAAATATAAGCTTAAATTATAAATCTTTACTCATTTTAGTGTGTATGTGTGTGTGTGTAATAATAATATAATGTGTGTATAATATAAGATTATATTTTTCTCTTTATATATATATATATATATATATATATATATATACATGAAAATGTTTTAGTCTTGAAAAATATTTAATTTCTTATAAAATATTTTTTTATTTTTAAATCTATTGTATATAATGTAATCTTATTTTATAATGTATTTAATTGTATTACATTTTTCATAAAATCTAAATTTTATTGACATTAGATTACATTTATAAATACTGGTTTGAAAATACTTTTATATTACATCAGTTTTTGGGAAACTGAAACATAAGTTGAACAGATTGCATTCAGTCATTGCTGCAATAAATCAGAAACAGAATAAAGAATCTTGGCTGAATAAATAAATACTAACAATCCAGACAATCGGAGCTCAATGAATATAACAAAAGCCTGTAAAAGGAATAATAATGACAGTAATAAGCATTACCGAAACATTGACTTAGCATTCATTCAGTTCATTTGTGAAGAAAAGGAGGAGGAAAAGTGACAGAGGAGAGCAAGGGACCTGGGAAAAGAATAAAAGGGTGCGATTTGCCTCATAGCAGTAAAACCTTGCCCTCCCATTGGTAACCAAATGCAACAGTCCCTCCCCTCAACATTGTGCGGGGTAAACGTTGCATAGAGAGGGTTTGTGCGGATTAGCAAGCTGACCAATGTTATCAATCCTAGTTAAGGAGGTTCTGTTGACAGGGCAGGGAAACAAGGATCCAGCTGCTCCCAAAAGAGTCCATTGGGCCTCACTGAACCTTTTCTTCGCACATACACACGCACGCCCATCCATACTGCCGCGACAGCGCCATCTCGTACCCCCCTCCCCCCATACATCACTCCAAATTAAATTTACATTAGGCCCTCCTCAATCAGGGGCCCGGCGGAAAAACCTGACATCATTAGACAGAGCGCGTGGCCACCATCCATTACAGCCCTATTATACACATGTCTTTGGATTTTAGCAAAGTTCATGCATACCTAAGTGCAAGTTTGTGTTAAAAATTAAAGACTCTTTTAGGAGGACAAAGGAGTTTCTGAACTGTTGACTTTGAGAGAGTCTTCATTACCCCACAGCCGACGGGTCAGCACCGAAGACCTGCTTTCACTCTTCTTTTTTTCCCTTCTTCCTTCCTTACTTTTCTCCAATCACTTCTGATTTTAGCTATCCAAGAAGGGGTCTGTCTATCTCTGTTACACACATAAATGCAGCGTGGAGTGAGAAGGTGAAAAGCAGCTTACTAATAGACACATGCAAACACATTTGTTTCCCCTAATTCCTCCATTAAAGCATAAATCTGTGAAGCAGGATCTGATATCAGGTGGAGAGAAGACAGTGGGACCAGGCACCTGAGTGAAGCGCTTTACTCTTTAATTGCTTCATTAGCATCAACACTAATCCTCCTCTAATTTCCACTCTCATTTCTCACACTCATTTATTCCAGCTCCCTCTTCACCTCTGTACTGCACCCCCCACTGAATCTCACCTCCCCTAATCGCACAGCACCTATTTGCTTTCCAAGGTAATGATAACAATTCACCACTCGGTAATGTTTATTTCATAAGCTCTATTCCCCAGATAAACAAGAAGATGGCGAAAAACAGGCAAGCATACTGAGGCTCATTGCGTCAGACTCTAATTTTTCTCCCTAATTATGGTTTAATTACAGTTGTGTATGCTAATACGCTAAACATTTGTACAAAACATGCCCAGCTTCCACCTTTTCTTTTCAAGGTGCCATGTGCAATAACATTTCACTCCTGATTTTGCAGGATTTGATTTCAGTGCAACTTTTAACCAAAATGTAAAGTGTGACACTGCAAAACACAAATACTACTTCTGCTACTACTACTAATATTTATAATAATAATAATAACTATTAGTGTTATTATAAGCCTTTTTTTTGTTTAATTTTAAATATAAGTTTCAAAAATGTTTCCTATTTCATAGATTCTTTTTGGACTTTTAACTTTTAACAGATTTTTCTTAGCAACTTGGCCAATTTAGTTTACTTGTATTTTAAATAATAATAACAATAATAATAATAATAATAATAATAATAATTATTATTATTATTATTATTATTACATTTAAACAAGGGAACCAAATGTCTACTACTACAACTACAAATACGTATTTATAATCATTATTAATATTATTGTTATTGTTGTTTGTCAGTGGTCTAAGAAAAATGATGATGAAAACCAGTTGCTACCATTGATACTACTACTACTACTACTACTAATAATAATTATTATTATTATTATTATTATTATTATTACTACTACCATTACTAATACAAATAATAATAATAATAATAATAATAATAATAATAATAATAATACAATTATTATTGTTGTTGTTACTGTTATTATTTATAATATTATTAATTTATTGTTGTCACTTCTTTTAAGCCCTATGTATCAATTAGGGAGTTTTTTGTTTTTACTGGAAAACAAGACAAACAATTAGGACATTTGCAGTGAAGAGTCTTCTTACTCTTTTATGGCAGCTATGAATGAAGAAATGAAGAAACACAACTTCACACAATGCAGCACAATGAAGTCATTAGAAAAACAATATTCTACTAACGATTTCCTGATAACCTACGAGAATTAGCAGCAGCTCTGAAGAGAGGCGACAGAAAGCTGTATGGCTCTTTGTGAGATCACACACCTACTCCACACTCACTCATTCTCCTCAGTCAATGACCCAGTGTGACGGTTCCAAGCAAGTTGCTCATCCACACACATCCATGAACTGCATGCCACTGAACAATTAACATACAAATGACCTCAACTTAACACGTGATTAAGATTTCAAATGCCATCAAATGTTAAAGAACGACCAACTAAAGAATAAATAACCTTAATGGGGACCTATGACATGCTGTCTGAAATTTCCTTCCTGCACAACCTTGGTTAAAATGAATTTAATTCCTCATCATGCAACATATCTTCTCAAGAGGATTAGGAAGGACTGTAAGAACCTTCCATTAAATACAACCTATTCACACTGCCCCATACAGTGCATTAAAAGTCCAAAAAGCATAATGGAATTATATGGAAAAGTAATTTAATTAATTTTTCACACTTTAAAAACTGTTTAGAACCAAGAAGATTTGCATTCCTCAAAGCATGACATAAAGAGTTTGAGGAGTTTTCACTGTTTGTTGCCAACTCCACATCATGGCAAACATATGTCATAAGCATGGCATGGATGACATAACTGGTCTCTTTTCTTTTAGACCTGATACACCAGCTCACAGGCACAAGAATCGCCTGTTTATGTGAGTAAGTGATGACTGTTCAGTGCGGTGGATGGATAATGACCACAACCACGGACAGAACATGTAGTGATTCATTTATTTTCTGGGATTTCTTATCACAGCAGAACATTGTTTGTAGCTTCTTAATGGATTGTGGAATTTGTGTCTATTCTTTGATTAACAGAAAGTTAGAAATAAAGCATTTGTTTTCAATAAACACGTTATTAATGTTACTGTTGTTTTTGTTCAATTTAACACATCCTTACTGAAGAAAAAAAAATGTTCATAGTGATCCCCCTCCAAAACTGATCAAATGTCAAACCATCCCATAAATACTGTTTCTCTGATAACAAAGTTTCTTTCTTTCTTTAATTTACGGTTTCCTCCTTCTCTTTAGGCTCTGGGCTGGCTACAAGGGTCAAGTCAAGACAGGGTGAAAGAAAAGACCACCCTCCCCATCATTTATTTTTATCTTTCTCAGATGGCACACACAACAGCTTCTCGAGAAGTAGCTACATGGATCAATATCTATTTAGTGACCTAACCCCTGTGTATGTGTATGTCAAAGCAGGCAATCTAAAGCTGTTTGAAGTATTTCATCTGGCACAGTCCTGCCCCCTGACCTGTCCAAAACACGGACCTCTCCGTCCTAAAGGCATGCTGCTCTCCAGCAATAAACAAGGCTGGGAAGTTGTTTCACACTTGTCACAATGTTGGTGGCAACCGACCCCCTCTGAATCGTCTGCCTCTTTTTCTACCAGGCTCTTGCTCGCTCTCCATCCCTGCTTTTCAGAAAGCACCAGTAACTCTGGGCCATAGAAATACAACTTATGAAATAAAGGTGGTCCAGTGGCCCAACATGCCCCATGTTAGGGGTACGTTGAGCCATATCAACTAGATACATTTACGTGAAGTAAAACCTTCCATGTAATAAATTAATATTATCCTATAAAACATTTTTAAACTATGTTTCCAGTTTTAAAATATTTCTGTCATATCGACCTACATTCACATTAATATTTTCTTTAAGATGTCCATAATACAACCAGAAAGGGGTTAAATATTCAGAAATGTTTAATTTTGGTGAAGTATATAACCAGGCACATGTTTGTGGAATGATCAAGAATATTTCGAAGAACTAAAATTGCACATTTTGTTTCTTTTTGGACCACTTTATTAGATAGTTAGACTAGAGAGAAAACTGAAAATGGGCATACAAAGAGGGAATTGAATTGAAACATGTCGCAGGTCAGACTCAAAGCTTCACAATGCTCTAACCACTGCATCACAGCTTCCACAATATTATTCAAGTTCTATAAATATAAGGGGAAAAAATCTGACAAGTTGACTAAGCTGTTCTTTGTACATAGACAAAATTCCAAGCATCGGACAATTGAGTTAAATAATATTTTCACAAATAATATCATTCAAATTTCAGTACACAGTTTCACTGGTGATCAATGCTGAGACACAAAAACAAAGGAAAAACATAATGGCAAATATTTAATACCTCCACTGGGTTTATTGCTCTGACAGGATAAGGTCTGAAAGAGTGAATAAGCAGACATCGACGCCAATCTTTCATTCAGTCGGCAGTCATCCATCCAGTGTGCACCTCTTAATCTGGTCCTGCAAGCACTGAGGAAACAAAGACCTTCACCAGATAAAACAAATGATCCCACTAGGAACGGGGAACAACTCACAGTCAACAGTTCCACTCTTAACACAAGTCAGCTTTACCATCTTTGTGTGATTGAGCCGTGTGTGTCCGAACAAAAATCACACCACAAAACAGAGGTATGGATGTTGTAAGACCACAAAGTAGTACGCAATTTAAAATCTGCCATCTTTGTACATGGAATCACAAAAACTTCTAAAAGCCATGTCCCATTTTGGCATTTCAGGAACGTTCATCTCAAAGACTGATGAAGATCATACATGGTTTTGTCCTAAAAGATCCACTTAAACGATGCTTCTTCTTCTAAAAAGGTGAGAATTGATAAAACACACTACACTATAACACAATATTACGTTGCTTGTTAAATGTGCAATGTGTACAGTGAAACAGAAGGACAAAGATTTTCTGAAATCTGACAATTTCAGTTACAGAATAATGTAGGTTGGGAATTTGATTCTGTTCATTGGTTGTTCATTGGATTGTGAGATGAGGGGGTTCCACTCAAAAAATGGAGTCAATTGAACACAAGTTTAAAGTGACTTTAAATCAAGACACTTTCTGTTGCAATGGAGATAATCTTCGCCAAAATTTGGTTTAGTGGATGTGGGCTTTTTGGCAACAGATATTGCATGTTGTTTATCTTAAATGAGTGTGCACACTTTTCAAGAGAACTCCTCGTGTAAAACAATGGCATTCAGTAAATTGTATGATTATGAGAAGTATGATGCATGTGTAATCAGAAATTTCATTCACTATTTATGAATACACTACATACAAGGCCATGGTGAATAAATCTAGTCTTTTGCTTCAGTGTTTTTACAAATGCTAAATAGACAACTACATAGAATACC
The DNA here is from genome assembly GCF_003368295.1 of Carassius auratus. Lineage (NCBI taxonomy): Eukaryota > Metazoa > Chordata > Actinopteri > Cypriniformes > Cyprinidae > Carassius > Carassius auratus. The sequence continues at coordinate 20,019,760 of NC_039248.1, read as the reverse complement.
TCTTCTCTATATCTACTTGTATGATTATATTTCATGCTTTTATTTATGTTTCTCATTTAGCATGTATGTAATCTTAAACTTAAAATTACACATAGACTTCTCAAATATAAACCAATTTAAATGCCTAGAGTAGTCCGAGATGCTGTGTTTTGAATATTTGTTGCCCAGAAGCCTGGCTTGTCATTTGTGGTAGTGACCTCTGTAACTTGTTCCCCTGATCTCATCCTAATTTTAATATGAAACTAGAGCTCTATGTCAGCCCCATGTGAGGGTGAGTAAGGGGCCTGGAAATATCAAGCAAAGGGGTGTGACTGCCTTCCATGGAGGAACACAAACATTGCTGACAGATCTGATGGTCCTGTAATGAATATATTCAAAGTGTAACATAGAGAGTATTCCAATTGCAGGAGATTATATATATATATATGAATCTACAATTTTCATAATCATGAAAATAAAGAAAACTCTTTGAATGAGAAGGTGTGTCCAAACTTTTGTTCTGCACTGTATATATATATATATATATATATATATTTATTTTATTTATTTTTTTTGAGCTGTAGAATGTTCAAAGTAGAAGCTACTGTAGGACACACTCTCAAAAATTTTGCAATATTTCCTTCCCTTATGTTCTTCTAATACATTTTTGGTCAATTATTCTATGGCATGTAGAGTCACCACATCATATTAGTCTTCTTTTTTATTATTAATAGAAATGATTTACGTGCATTTCAGAAACAACACCCATTTAATGTTGAAATTGAATTGGTCAGTCTATCTCAAACAGCAAGAAGAGTTTATGAGGTCACCGGATGCATGAAGCATGCATTAAGTGCCAAGAAAAAAAGTGAACATCCGGCACATATATCATGAAAAGGCCATTTAGACATAACTGCATTCATTCTACACTTAAGTATGACAACATAGCACAACCATACCACCCTTTTTGTTAATTAAGTGGAACAAAACAGCATGACATATGTAACTTCCTCAATGTTATGCTTCACTAGCTTTCTTTGTGTGAGATGTGTGTCCATACTATGTACATGGATGAATGGCCCAGTGAGGAATTTAGCTGAGCGCTAAATGAAGTGACTTATGCCAGGCCAATTTAATATGTGGTTTTCACAGACTAAAGTGCTGGTAGAAGGGGGGTGCTACGTTGTTGCCCCAAGGCAGGATGATAAAGAAGAGCAACACTGAAGGAAGAATGAAAGCTTTGCATGGCAAAAATTAAACCTGCTAAATATCGTTTTTTTTTTAATGGAGCTTGCACAAATATGTTCGTAACATACCTGTGATATACATCTACATGATATAAAGAAGCAGCTCAAAAGAACAACTAACAGATTTTAAAATAGTACTGAAATTCTATTATGGAACACAAATAGTGATTTAGTTGAAAACTAAACCCTGTACTCTAGAATTATGAATTCTTTAAAATTATGAAATTATGATTCTTTAAATAACAAGCACACACAAGAAACTACTGTGGAAATACATGCTCACAGAAAACAAAACAAAAATGGTATTGTGGTTCCCTAAACCCTCAATTTATTTATCTATGCAAGCATTGATCTGCCTTTTTGGGCCTTTCATAAAGATCAAGGCATCAGGGCGGTGAATCCTGGGTGCTGACGCCGGCACACAACTACTGCAGGCCTCACTGATTGCATTTAACAGATTAAGCACTTCGTAAACATTTGATAACATTCAAAGAAGGGGATCGCTTGTCCCAAATAGAATTACTAGCAGATGCAAGTCATCTGACAGGAATAGTTCTAATTTCTAGTATAGATTGTTTTCATGCAGAATTTTAACATGATAATTAAATCTGCTGTTCTGAGCCCCTTCTCAAGTCAAGTCACATGGTCCCATTAGTCATTTAGCAAGTCCTTTGCTGGGCTATTGAGAGCCGCGGGATTCCAGGGCAAGGTTCCTGACTACCAAATTACAATTTGCCACCGCGCTTTGATGATTTTATTATGTGTTTAAATAATACAAATAGCCCGATTCCTGCACTTAACAGAAGACCACTCAGCTGGGAACAACATGAAAAACACCCAGCACATGACCATTAGCAGCCATTCACAAAGTTACACCAGATTTATTTTTTTACTGAGGTTAAAGTGTGAAGCAAAGTTTGCTTTGAGAAACGAGTTTTTACAAGGAATATGTGCTGCAATGTCAGATAACACAAGAATCATGCACACCAATATGTTTCTGTTGTTTTGTCAAGATAGAGAGACTACTAAATGAAGACCTACCAATCTATGTCCTTCATTCAGCAGTTTCTACATTGTTTTGGATCATCTTTTGTTCTTATTTCCCATTTAGACCAACAGATGCATGCACATAACAGTGAATCAGTCCGGTGTTGTTGGTGCCATGAGCTGTCAGTGAAGTATTTGTATATGACATTAGCAATCTGTTCCCTACAATTTCCATCCACCTAAAAAAAAAATCATTTTATTTTATTTCATTTATTTATTTAAATCAAAGCCATTGGTTATACATTGGTTATACAAATGGTAATCAATCAGCCAAAATAAATAAATAAATAAAAAGCATGGATACTAAATTTTTACTATATTAAAACCATGGTTAATTTCCATAATGGTACATCATTTTTTTTCTACAAATATCAGATCAATAACTGTCAGCAAAAAAAATATATATATATATAATAATAATAATAATAATTATTATTATTATTATTATTATTATTATGCACCTCCTGTAAACAGACATTTGTAGTTTACACAGCACATTGGTTCTGTGCTCTTTGTTGATCTTTATAATATACAGTTGTAAATGGCTGAATGGCTTACAGTGTATCAAAAAGTAATATCATACCCACAAGATCATTAGCAGCACTGTCTTATGGATGACAGTTTCCCTGTAAATGCATCAACAGCTTAGCTATGAAAAATGGCTATTGTGGTGTCGACTGACTGTATGGAGAACCTTTCTGTTAATCTTTGTTTAATACATGTCGCTGAATCAAATATTTCTACGACAACAGTGTAAAATTCTAAATCTTCAAACATTACGTGTAATATTTAGAAATAAATGTCTAAACTATTTCAGGGCCAATAAATAAATAAATACATGAACAGTAGTCTACATATGAAAAACTAAAGAACAGTAGACCCTACGTGAACGCAGACCCTTTGCAAGGCAGTCATAATTACATTCCCAGGGGACTTGTGATCTTTTTAATTATTCTGCTTTTCATTTCTGTTCCACCATTCAAAATGCTCGAACCCCATCTTTATAACCCCAGAAGACTATAAATTATCTAACTTTGAGATGAGGGCGACAGGCAGATCTCTTTCATTTGCTGGCAAGAGATGTGCAGGGGATAATTGAATGGACCGTTCTCTGGTGAGAAAAAGAAAGTACACTTGTTATCTTGTGAACTCTCAACATATAAAATAGGAATCTAGTGAATGTCAGCATGAAAGATGGAATTAACAAGAGATCTTTTTATTGTTCTGGAAGGTCATTAGGCTGCCAATTGGGTAATTATGGAAATGCTCTGAATGTTTTCCGCCTTCCGTTATAGTATCTGAGACCCTTCAATCAGCTCATCACGTGGGAAAGTTCAGCCATAACTGCAAGTGTACCAGCAAAATCAAATTAGCCAAAGATATTTCATTAGTATTTATAGCCGGAGGCATTTGTTGAAGAGAGAAGTTGTGAGACTCAAATGGAAGAATTATTAGCTAATGACAAGGCCCATATAGCCCACCTAAGACATACACTTGAGTAGACTTAATGAATTGAAGCCATTGATTGCATCGACTCTGAACGTTTATTCGTGTTGGGAACATCATAATAAAACTCATTTCAATCATTTATCATGATACAATTCATAATGTCATCAAAATCTGTATATTGGAGCAACATCAGAAAGACATTCGTTTTTAAAAAAATCTATAAAAACCGAACATGAATACATTTATAAATAAATAAATTGTAATATTAATAAATTATTTTAAAAAAATCTCAAATTGAAAAGATAAGCTTGACTGAAAATAAAAGTAAAGCCAAACTGATGGAAAAGTGATAACATGCAGTGATGAGTCCAGCACTTTTTATTTTTCTCTGAATTGAATGAGCTACTAACATTCAAATAGTAGGCTAATAACAGAAATTGCCTCCGCTAACAATGGAACCAGATATGTTGATACTGGCCTCAAGGTAAACTATTTTTACACTATGCCGATTTTATGATGTGAGAAATTGATTATTTTTACTACAGATAGAAAAGGGAATAGTAAATGAGTACAGCGATAACATGCAACATCAGTACAGCCAATTATATCGAATTACCCACGCGAGATTATAGAGGAGCTCCCCACAGTTATTAATATGTGTCTTGGAAGAGTCCCGTATGACCCCACACTCAATAACTCAACCGCAGATTCTGACTGAATAACAAGCATTAAGGTAATTAGCTCTAAAGCTGGGGAAAGTGACTGAAGCATCACTAGTAAATCTAACTGATTGAGATCAGGGGTTAGGAAGATAACACGTATAACAAATACATTTAACACATACAACAAATTAATTATAATCATTATTTTATCAAAGATCAAGTTGTTTACCTAGCCTGTAGTGCAGACACAATCTTTTTATTAAATGCCCCCTACAAGGGCAAGCTTTTTTCTTTTCTTTTTTAGAAAATGGCTAATGAAAAGTTAAGTCAGCCGATTTAAAACCACTCCAATTTTTATGTTAAAAGGGCTTATATTTATACAACATAAAATATAGCATAATCGATCCAATGGCAACTGGTAATACTTAAGTCGTAAATTAAACGTGTATGTTCCTCTCAGTGAGAGCAGAATAGGCTTATCAAAAAGAAAGTATACAACTAGACGTAAAAAAGAGGGATGCTGGATGAACTTGCGTTACGCAGGAAGTTCCAGTAAGTTTAGACAAAACCCAAATAACACTCTCTCGTCGTGCTAATGTGCTACTTTAGTCTTCATCTAAATAACAATGAAACGTACAAACCGAGTAACATCACACATGCTTAACTACTCGTTTTGACATGTTAATCTGGCTGAAGGCGTCATTTTTGCACCCATCCTCGACATCATGAACCAAATACAACCAAATCAAACATAGAGCGATATTAAAAGACAATTTTGTAAAATGAACTAAAAATCTATACCATACGTTCATAAGGGTTTAGCAAAAAAATAATTAAATCGGAATACATGCTTGACTATGCTTCATCTAAAATGACAAACAAGCAGAAATGTAAGGTAATGGAGTTTTTATAGCAGAGATTGACCGTACTGATAGACAACAGTCTTTAAAACAATTAACACCAGAATTTATTTTGAGAAAATGAGTTAGGATTTTGTGGTAGTTAGCCTACTTACACAAGTGCAGCCTGTTTAATTCTACTTCCAGCTAGGAAAGAGAGGGGAGAAAAAAACACAATCTTAAGGACAATAAAATAAACAGTATTCATTACACGATACATTTAAATTCATTAAGACATTTGATGGAACTCTGTATTTTGTGTGGAACAACATTTGTTCAGGAAATGTATTTAAATGAGGAAATTAAACATTTTACAGCACAAATAATTCATCCAACAGCTCTGGGTAAAATACAAACAGAGTGTGAATATAAAATAAAAATAAATCCATGTTTATTTTCAAAAGCATAGCCCTGATTGTTTTGGCGCCCTCTTTTTTTTATTCAGGGATGATAGCTTAAATCTCAGTTATTCGTTCATAGTTCATGTGTCGAACAGTGTTTTGATACCGGTGTCATTTATTATTTAGTATAGCCTACCTACGGAACTATGTTATGTTCAGCTGAATTTGCGGAGCAGAACACTGATTTTCCGGTTTGGCCGTAATGGTATGGAGCCTGCAGGATGATACTACGAAGGGGACGGTTAAAAATGAGCTGGATCATATTGTTTGACAGAAAGTTGCAGGTTGATAGAGTGGATTCTTCAAGAGGGTGAAAATGGTGAATTCAGAGAGAAAAACGGAGATCCTGCCTTCTGGTGGGTATAGCCTTGGGGAATCACGGTGTCGACCGTAGAAAATCTAATTAAGGATTGCATTTAAATGAAAAGTCATTTTTTAACCAAAGTATGACGTGGACACTTCCCTTTCTAGATGAGAGGAAGAGTTTTCCAGCAAATGGCTCCTTTTTATTAAATCTGACATGCTGATAATGCGGAGTTGATGTAAAATAATTGGCACAATAACCGTAATTAAAAGCGCACTAACAAAGCCATTAATTTATTACAGTTGTACAAGCTTGCACCAACTGTGCTTACATAATAAAATGACTCGTTTTTACAAGACCAGTTTTGCAAAAGATTAGACGCTTGCAAAAAACGAAGTACAGAATCTTTGTTTAGTTTATTATTATTACTCTTATAAAAATACAGCCTATACATTACACATGTTAATAACCGAACAGTGTAATTTGCTGTGTATACAAGCAGCATGTTAAATCAAACACCCAGACTATCAATTCAGATAAAGTACGACTCAAGTACTGATAATGGACATTTTACAAAAATAAATAAATAAATGTAAACGATTTAAAACAATATCGACAATAATTATAAATGATATATATTTATTTAATAAGATCTTGCAATGTTCTATTCATTAATGTAATAAATAGCCTATGTAAGCCCGTGCAGCATTAATATACCCTTCAAATGCGAAGCATCCTCCTAGTTCAAGTTCAGTTTTCATCTGGGTTACATCCTTTCCTCTGCAGATCCCCTCTCCCCTGAATGGACACATTTCCCATTACGCCCTTCAATTTTCCCCCTCTATCTCTTTTATTTCAGCGATTTAATTAGGCATAAATTCGATCCTGCTTTGCTATTTGTGAGCTATTTGTTTCTGACCTTGCTGGGTAATCACATTCAGCCACTGTATCCGCACCGTCACCTGCTATGCCTGCGTCTCCTAATAGGTTCATGCTGGAAAGAGTTAGCTTATTATTCTAAAAGGTTTTGTCGGGTTAAGCCGTGCATGTGTGCTTAAATGTACATTTCATTAACAAACAGCGAAGGTATAAAGCCGGATTTATGGAGCTTCAAAAGATCACAGAGAGGACGAATTTGATCTCCTTTTGGGCGATATCTTTCAGTGCGCACTGACTCGAGATATATGGTCTTTTACATTTTAAGCCGCTGACAAAATCCTTCATTACTCTGCAACATGCAGCGCTAGAACGCACGCGAACAACCGCCTGGATGCATGCTTTTATATTTAGAATTAAACAACAGCATAGACACAATTACAATTTAAAGCAATAAATCAGCAAATGTTTAGAGTTTGTGGAACTGACTCCTATAATATCCCTCAAAATATGTACCTACTAATGTAACTAAGACGCGGAAAAACTATTCAAAAGCAAATATTTGCTTTAGGCAGCGTTGAAGGTGCGTCGGCTTGATCCTCGAAGTAGCCAGCGTTGATAACGGGACATCACACGAGCCACTGTCTGCTTGCCTGAGCTCTTCAATGCTATTAATAACGACACGATTCAATTAATCTCATTCATTCACCATGCGAAAACACCTTCAAAGATGTAGCACAAGCAAGCGTTCCTCGGAGAATTGTAAGGATGGTAAACAGGCTAAATGCAAAGGTCGTGGCCTATTTGCAGATTTAATGTCATGCAACAAAAAAAGTACTGAAAATATAATACAACCCCTATTTAATAAACCTCCTAAATATACTGTATACCAAAAACAGTATACAATTATTTTATATCAACTAATAATTAAATAACATATTATTATTATTGACAATAATTTAACAATAATTATTTGGTTTAGTATTGGGCTAGAAACAAATTTGGCTATTTTGAAAGCGATGAAATAGAGATTCCCTGAAGACATACTGAGCTTAATAATTTTCTTTCGCAAGTTTTCTTTTACGAAATTGATATAGCCATTTTGTAAACTAATAGAATGGTGGTGATAATAATTGAATCGAGCGGAAATTACATCAGCCTTAATTTTCATTACAGCTAGGCAGATATTCCTAGATCGATAATACGTTATAGCCTATTGTATTACGTGGTGTGCGCGCATCGGCAAAAACGGCACGATCACGTCAGTGTTTAATCTATGAATTATTAGGCATCCAAGTACAAACCACAAATAAAACTGTAACCGTGCAGTTCCCATGAAGCACACCGAGAAGCGTTTTCTCACACGATCCAGGAAATGTTAAGAGTTTACATATTCCCTCTCCGCTTTCTTTTTCTTGGGAATATCCCACATGCGTCGCTCACCTGTGCGTGTGAATGGCTCCTATGCATTGACCCGCGCGCTCATTTCCTATTTAATTCATATGTTAACAAGAGCAATGATGAGGGTCGTTAGCACCTCTACAAAGATCTTTATATAGAGATTTCCATTGTTTTTGTACTTATTTCACACGTAACAAAATCAGCGCTGCTACGTCTACAGAAACACTCAAGTGTAGGCCAAGTCGTTGTTTTTGTTGTTTTTCCCCAACAACGGAATTCTACTAAATAAATATTATAAAGGTACAGTAAAACTCCTCGCTTAATCATGCAGTATTATGAGCACACAATATAAATGACAAGAGATTCAATTAACTTAGCTGTAGACGTTTTCGTTCAGCAGCTTTCAATATAATTGGCCTAAGAAAAGTTAAGTTTGCGTTTAGCGCGGGCGAGTGAATGCACTTCAGCTCTGGAGATGATTTCAATCACGCAGACCGATTTTCTCCCCTCCGCCACCGCTAAATGGTCTATGACGGACGAACAGAGGCGATGTTACTGTTGTTCCCTTTGTTGACAAATCCATGAAACAACTTCAGCTCAGCGGTATAACAGCACGACCTCTGACGTCGGCGGGTCACGTGACGCGGCTGATAGTATATCTTTAAGTGAAAAGTAATCTATCAGACAGTCCTTAAAGCCTGCTTTTCAAAGCACGTGTCATCTTGACTCCTCGGTCCAAAACCACGCTTAAGTTTCTAGGAAATACAGCGGGAAGGAGACAAGGTGTAAAGAAGCCTTTGGACTGGAGAAATATTTTCTAAAGCTTAAGTTTTCCTGGCAGGCCGGGACTGACCTGCATTTATAGCCACCGGTCGTCATCTGATCTGACCGCTGCTCTTACCTTGGGTTGCTCCAGAAGTAAAGTGAGCGGTGATGACCCTGTCTGGAGGCACCAGTGCCAGCAACATGTCCGGTCAGACCGTGCTCACAGCTGACGATGTGGATATCGACGTAGTCGGGGAGGGCGACGAGGGGATGGAGCGGGACAGTGACTGCGAGAGTCAGTGCATGCAAGACCGGGGAGATGAGGTGGAGGAGATCGAGGTGAAGGAGCGCAGCGACAGTCCGTGCGAGAGCGCCGGCGAGGGAGAGTCCAAGGGGGATGCTCAGGAGAGCTCCACCGGTCCCATGCAAAGCAAGCCCAAGAACAGCCTGGTGAAGCCGCCCTACTCCTACATCGCCCTCATCACCATGGCCATCCTCCAGAGCCCGCAGAAGAAGTTGACTCTCAGCGGTATCTGCGAGTTCATCAGCAACCGCTTCCCTTACTACCGAGAGAAGTTCCCGGCTTGGCAAAACTCCATTCGCCATAACTTGTCCCTCAACGACTGCTTCGTCAAGATCCCACGGGAACCGGGCAACCCGGGCAAAGGCAACTACTGGACCCTCGACCCCCAGTCGGAAGATATGTTCGACAACGGCAGCTTTCTGAGGAGGAGGAAACGCTTCAAGAGACACCAGCCGGACATTCTCAGGGACCAGACCGCCCTCATGATGCAGAGTTTTGGGGCGTACAGTATTGGGAATCCCTACGGTCGCCACTACGGAATTCACCCGGCCGCTTACTCGCACCCTGCAGCCGCTCTGCAGTACCCGTACATTCCCCCGGTGGGTCCGATGCTCCCTCCGGCTGTGCCTCTCTTGTCCTCCGCAGAACTGAACAGAAAAGCATTTAACTCTCAACTAAGTCCAAGTCTCCAGTTACAACTGAACAGCCTGAGCACCGCGTCGATCATCAAATCCGAGCCGTCCAGTCGACCATCGTTCAGCATAGAAAATATTATCGGGGTCTCCAGCAGCTCCACGAGCGCACAGACTTTCCTGCGGCCGCCAGTGACGGTGCAGTCCGCTTTACTGAGCGCACAGTCTCTGTCCTTATCCCGGACATCAGCTGCCATCGCGCCCATTCTCAGCGTCCCGTCAAATATCATCTCCGGACAATTTTTACCGACAGCAGCCACAGCAGCGGTATCTAAATGGCCTTCTCAATGATAATCAAACTATTTTTTTAGACATATATATTTTAAAGACAATACAGCACGAGCTATAGGCAGCACTGGACAATTCGTCCGCCCCAATGTAGCCATGTAAAGACTTTTTGAGAAAAAAAAAATCATAATCAAAAAGGAATGCTTTCAGTACAGGTAATGTTTGTAAATATTTGTACAAATAAATTAATTTACATGTTTTTTTCCCCATTTCATTTCGTTGTTTAAATTTATAGCTGAGTGAGCCTTTTTTCCCATTCTGAAAGACGTGGTTTCAAGAACGATGTTTTTTTTTTCTTTGTTTTCCAATACGAAATATAAACTGTTCTTATTGAAAGACTGAAGAAGTATGTTTATAAAATTTAAATATATGTATTCTATGTAGCTATATTGTGTTGTAAATCAACTTCATTTGTTAATAAATATGAAAACAATCCAATGTATCTCAAGCACCAGTGACTTTATTAAATCAGTATGATTTCTAAAATTATAGGAATGTAACCGATACATAATATTATATTAATATAAATATTAATAATATTGTGTGTTTAAGTATATGTCACTAAATTTAGCATTTTCATTTTCATCAAACAAATATTTTCAGATACAGTTTTACCCAGCCGTCCTTTAACTTTGCATTAAAGAAAACCTTCTATACAGAAATAATAAACTAACAATTACTACGATCAGATTATTAATTATACATTAAACTAAGCCTACTTAATCCCACCCTTTCGACAATGTAGGTTACAAAAATATCAACATTCTTTCCAAATAAAAAGGTCAATAGCCGTCGAGAAGCTGCAGTATCCATTTACAAGTGAACATGAAGTGCGACCAAAAAATGTTTGGGAAGTTGTTCTTATTAAAGCAACACTCTTTCACAGTTGTGTCTAGTTAATCAGTTCTACTCAAACAGCAAATGGTAGATGGTGTGTGGCGCACAAGAGTTAGGGCTATATTTAAATGATACCCATGGGAAAAGAAAAGGAGCCGCTTCTTGAATTCACTTTCAGGCTAAAGACGCTGCTGAGACTGACCTTCTGAAAGCCAATAACAGGGCCTTCCACAACTGTCTCCGTATTCCTTAAAACGGGATAAATGGTTGGAAGCACATTGTTCTGATGCCTTTCTGTCAGTGGACTTCTACAGCATATTAAGTAATTTATTGCTGCATTTCGCTGTTAAAAATAAAACCTTATTAAAATTAGCCCAAATTAGGTCGTTGCTAGTGTGTTTTTCTCTCAATGGTTATGATATGGTTAACAGATTTGTAGCCCAATCGCGCTCATATATATATATATATATATATATATATATATATATAAAAAGGTATGCAAAAGCTATCCCTGCTTCTGATTGATCTATAATGTATGTATCACGTTTTCATCGAATAGTTGGGCATTTAAAAAATATATAAGCTATTCATGTTGGCTTAATAAAATATTTTAAAAGCACAGCATCCGACAAGAAGTTTATAAAAATAAACCGAGATGATGATTAAGAAAATAAATCAAACTAAACAAAACTAAAATAGCCTAATTTAATAGCTTACTACTGCATATCATGATGATGATGATGATGTCTTAAGTGCTATCACTAGATGGCGTTTACAGGAATAAATCATATAAATGAAACGACTGCTTTTGCTAATAGGTGCAACATTTCGATGCATCTACAGTAACCGCGGTCCAATCTCTAAAATAAACGTGTTTCTTTGCATCTGTCGCGACGATAATGAACGCGCACGTGGAGCTGTTAGATGCTATTTGTTTTGGACTAGAGATACTGTGAAATTGTTTAGATTCAACGGGTTTTAATGAGGGATCTATTTCTAGGGCGGCTGGTGGGAAAGAGCTGACTCTTTAACGAGTGCAAGGTTATAACACATCCTGATTTTTGCCTGGTCGTGAGCCTCGGATAGGCCCATTTACTATACAAAAAATAAAATAAAATAAAAAAAATAATAATGAATAAAATAGAAGCTAAGATAAAAAGATTTAATAATAAAACATCAGTGATCATTTAACTGTTAATAAGAACAGTTTCAGCAACAGTATCTCGAGAATTTAGCTTGGCTGCATGTTTATCCATTTACGCGTAACATTTAACAGACCTAAAACGTTTAACAACAACTGTTTTGGGAGCTTTCTATTTTTATTGGCGTGTGAAATACAAAGGAAAACCCCTTGCTGAGCATTTTGAAAGTGACAAGTGGTCGGAAGCATTTTGGGGTAAAGTAAACAACGCTTTGACCTTTGAGGATCCACCTGCTCTCCGCGCTACACACAGGTGTAGAGTCTCCGTGTTCCCAGCACCATCCAATGCTTTACTCTAATATCTATGCCATGTCCATTCTTCTATATCCAATGTTACATTAAAAATTGTTTTTTTCTATTAGACATATTGTCTAATATTGTGTAGATGGGCTTGGTTTCGCACAGCGCAGCTCGGGACAGTTTCTCTCGAACCTTGTTTTGCAACATTAGTTTCTTCTTTGAAAATACATTTCAAACAAACTATACTATATAAAAAAATGTAAAAGCAGGAAAAAAATGACTAGACTTTTAAATGTGAAAAAAAACGAACAAACAAATAAACAAAATGATAAATAGTATTTCATCAAAATCATAATACATAAGCTCCATGCAGGGCAATAAGGACCACTGACGAGCAGGTATCCGATCTCCTGGAGAACATCGCCATCAGTAAATGTGGATCCAGAGGTTACTAAATATTTAAAAGGGTGCAAAGACGAAGCAGTAAATGACAAAGATGGCAAACAGGGACATTAACATGTCATTGAGCTGAATGTGACTAATAGGCTCCTTACTGTAATGAAAGTGTCACTGCAAATCAGCACTTGTCCATGGTTAGGCTATTATTTATAAATATTTAACCACAAAGAAGCTGTCACATCCAGCAGCTCTTAAAACGAATGAAATGCTAACGATTAGCCTAGCACTGCTCAGATAAAAGTTGAGGAGCTCAAGTATGATTGTAAAGTGAGCAACAATTCAGAACTGACTTGTGGACAATGATGCAAAAGCTCTCAGACCTAACTCTGACTGACATCTAGAGGATTTACTAAATGCCTTAACGGGCAGGTCTATATGTGACGTTACGATATTTGAGTAAATCAATTCGATTGATGGGATGATGTCATTTATAAATGACACAAATAAATAATAAAATAAAAATTTTCAATTAAATGAAGTTATATTGGCTCTTGTATCAAACTTTCTTTGTCATTAAATCAAATCGTCATGGCAACAAACATAAGTAACGCAGCTGAAAGTCAACATGTTGAGCAAAGTCTGAAATATTCCATAAATTCAACAAATTCCATTTCGTTTGTGTTTCTTTAACCGTTTTAAAGATAAGCAAACGCATGTCCATGTAATGAAATTTAAACGGTTCTAAAATAACTGTCATTTATAAATCAAATTGTTCGTTAACTGGGGATATATTTGATTTAGGCATTTTATGGAATATAGTTGAACATTAACACATCAAGTTTCCCCCTATTTTCTCATAATCTTGTTCATAGCATTGGTAATTAGGCAAAAGGCAGTTCATTCATTGTCTTTACCTGGCGATGGTCCATATACAGTCCATTATTTGATAATTGCTTATTTATTCAGGATCATCATCTAGCAAAATCTTTACTGGACTGCACTTCAACACTCTATTTAAGTCATAATTTATTTTCTATCAACAATTTCAAGTTTTAATCTCACCATGGATCAAAATTACAAATCAGATCTTGCCCCCCAAACGCCAAAACTGTTCAATCGCTGCAACCACGTGCTCATGTATGATGTCATCACGGAGCGCCACTCCGCGGACGTATTGTTTCAGGAAGTGAATCTCAGACGACTCGGTTCTCTAGGAAAGCATGAGCGATACTACAGATTTATGATTTTTAAATCAAAAGTCTTAAAGGCTAGCAGACATGGAGAACTGGAGCCTTATCTCACTATGCGTGCTGCTCGGTTTAACGTCGAGATGGGCAGTGTCTTTTCATTCCTATTCAGGTTGGTTTTAAATGAACCACCGGTTTCTTTAGGAACAGTAAAATTGACACGTCAAAGTCAGCTACAAGTGCTCGTGACAACTCATTCAACCGTAAATAAGCAAGATCAGCTAATCTTAAATGTTAATCAAGGGGGATAAACATTATTCGTGAAAGAAAGTTAAACGTGATGAATATTGTACCTTATACATTCGCGTTTTAATGAATAAATCATACTCTTTTGCATGTCATTTGATGGAATAGGTGCAGGTAAACCGCCAATGTTCGGTGACTATGAAGCACAGAGACACTGGCAAGAAGTGACTTACAATCTACCTGTTCATGAATGGTTAGTCTTTCAATATTATTTATGACCATATAAATAAAAAATGGCAATGCTCCCTCTCCTTATATATTGTAGAAATGAAAATTCACAGTATTTTATTAATAAGGCCAACGTCTTATATGAATGTGGCCTAACAGTTTTTTTCTTCTTCTAGGTACTTCAATACTACAAATAATGATTTGAACTACTGGGGTCTTGATTATCCTCCTTTGACAGCATATCACAGTCTGGTCTGTGCATACGTGTAAGTTCTTTTACCTGGTAAAGCATCTATATTTTTTATTTATCAGTTGACCATGACTTGATGATGTGATTTTGATTTGGCCTTGTGTTGTGTCTATTTTTCTAGAGCAAAGCTGCTCAATCCTGAATGGGTGGAGCTGTATGCATCTAGAGGCTATGAAAGCCATGCACATAAGTTGTTCATGAGGGCCACAGGTATGTATTGATATCAGTAATTTATTTCAGATATTTTAGATGCCTGTCACAGTGTAATTTCTACCTCTTAAAAGGATAGCTCCCCCAAAAATGAAAATTCTGTCATTAATTAATCACCTTCATGTCATTCCAAACCTGTAAGACCTTCGGTTCATCTTCAAAACACAAATTGAAGTTGAGCCACTGATGTCACATGGACGGTTATATCGATGTCCTTACCGCATTTCTGGGTCTGGGAATATTTCAGTTGTGCTGCTGTCTGTGGAGGGTCAGAAAGCTCTCAGATTTCATCAAAAATATCTTAATTTGTGTTCTGAAGTTGAACTGAAGGTCTTACAGGTTTGGAATGACAAGAAGGTGATTAATGTCAGAATTTTCATTTTGATTTCGCATAAATGCTGGGATTATAATGGGCTTTAATCCACCCTTTTTAAAACATGATATTGATTATTATTGTTTTTAAAATTAAAATATATGCTTGTTCTGTGTATACAATTACTCAACTATGCTTGTATTTCATGCACTATACATATATTATTGTTTTCGGGGGAAATTACTCCTCTGCCATTTTAAAAATGAAAATTTAAAGTATGTTAATATATAAAATGTAACTCTAATAAGTAGTTTAATAAGAGTTTGTTTAAATCGCTGCATTGAAGTGCTCTGAATAATCTATTATAATGTTTTTAACAGTTTACAGTCATATGGTTACATCTAGTTATAGTTAAATGATGTAAATCTCTTTAAATTAGGATAAATATTTATGTGTTCATGCATATTAATCTTCCTCGACCCAACAGTTCTTTTTACAGATATATTGATCTACATTCCAGCAGTTTTGTTTTACTGCTTCCACTTTTGCGATGGATCCTCTAAACAAAAGGTAACTAAAAGACTACCTTTGAATTGATATGTTGTAAATTTGTATTTGTAATCATTAACAGGATTTGTTTTGGTCCAAATGTACCATTTTGTTCTCGTAGGTTGCTGCAGCTTTCTCCATCCTTCTGTATCCAGGACTTATACTGATTGACTACGGTCATTTTCAGTATCCTTTAACCTTAATTGCTATAGTGTTTATTTATTATTATGGTATTTATTCATTTAAGCTATTCAGTTATGTCAAGAACTTAAACTCCAAAATGAACATCATGTGCATATTCTTTAACTGCAATTTCAGATATAACAGTGTGAGCCTGGGTCTGGCTCTATGGGGGATTCTAGGACTTGGTTTGGGCTGGGACTTGTTTGGTTCCTTGGCGTTCACTTTGGCTCTCAATTACAAGCAAATGGAATTGTATCATTCACTCCCTTTCTTCTGTTACCTCCTGGGCAAGTGTATCAAGCAGGGCTTGACTGGGAGAGGGTGAGTCATTTGGGTTGTTGCACAAACATTGCACTGTTTTTTTTAAAGTTGATTCCAATAATATGATAAAATTGATTAACTGAGTTATTTAAGCAGACCTCAAGATATTCCAGATGGTACCAAACCTAGTGTAGTAGGCCTGAAAATTGTTGAGGCCAATTATAGGCTTTCAACAATATTTTAGTTGTATCAGTAGACATATATACAACAATCAGTGATGGAGAAAAAAGCTTATTGACTTAATGTATTGTATTTTCTTAACAATTAAATGCAGCTTTAGCATAAGAGACTTTTTTCAAATAAAAAAAATAATTATTCTAAACTTTTGATCAGTAGTACTGTAGTGTGTATATATGTGTGTGTGTGTGTGTGTGTGTGTGTGTGTATATATAAATTAAATTAAATAAAAATTTTACCTAAATTAAAAGTTAAATATTTGTTCACGGCTAAACCTGAATAATCAGCAAATCTCAGTAATTGTGCATATAAGTGAAAAAGCCCTGTTAATGAAAATTTAGCTTACAATGAAATAATACATTTGTTGACTGCTATAATTACAGCTTTAGCTGCAAGTTTTCAGCTTTTAATCCAGCTGCAAGTTTCATAACCTGATTGCCTTATTTATGCCTGAAAATAACAAATCTTTAATGTTCATCATTATTAGACACTTCACCACTACATGTAGATTTTCTTTTCTTACTCAATTTGACTTTGTATGCATTTCTACACCAGTCCTGCAGCCGGTCTCAGTGGAAGCACTCTGCTCTATGTGTCTCGCATTTGTTGATTTAGTAACAATGTACCAAGGTCATTTGGAGGCAGATGCATTGGTGGATTAGTTTGCCTGGGAAGAGACATGTCCAGATGACTCTCTGGCCATGCCTGACCCTCCCTGCTATGCCTGTGCGTGCAATTGTATATCTACAGCTGAGAGGTGTTAGTTGCTCCAGTATACAGTACACTGAAAAACTGTGAGAGTATGTTGTCTCTACTCGAAAGTTGGGTGACCTGATTTATGACCCATTCATTATGGAAAATATGTTTTTGAATGTATAAAACACCTCAATTTTTTTTTTCAACTTAATTAATAGAATTAATAGAATTTTATGACAATTTTGAATAAAATGTTCAATCAGCGAACCATAAAAAAAAAATTGTTAGAGCACCATTGGTTAATTGTTAGGAGAATGGACAATGTTATTCGTGGATGATACAAAATTACCTAAAGGGATAGTTCACCCAAAAAAGAAAATTATGTCGTTAATTACCCTCATGTCGTTCCAAACCCGTAAGACCTTTGTTCATCTACTGTACACAAATGAAGATATTTTTGATGAAATCCGAGAGCTCTCTGTCCCTGCATAGACAGCATCGCAACTGAAATGTTCTCCACACCCAGAAATGTAGTGAGGACATTAGTGACTCAACAGCGATTTTACGAAGCTTTGTGAATATTTTGTACACAAAAAGAAAAACTAAAATAATGACTTTATTCAAGAATTATTCTCCTCCAAATCACGTCTTCCTTACTATGTTTCTGGGAACATTTCAGTTGTGTTGCCTCTATGGAGGGCCAGAAATCTCTTGGATTTCATCAAAAATATCTTAATTTGTGTTATGAATATAAACGAAGGTCTTACAGGTTTGGAAGGACATGAGGGTGAGTAATTCATAAATTAATTTACATTTTTGGGGTGAACTATCCCTTTAATATATTTTTTTAGATCTTTGTGTTCACAGAATAAATTGAAAGGCAATTATGTTTACACAATTGTAATTTTATCGCTACTTTTTTGTGTACACAGATTTTTTCATTTGGTCAAGATCTCCATGACTGTACTGGTGACCTTTGTCCTCTGCTGGATGCCTTTTTTGTCTGACCCCAAACAACCTCTACAAGTTCTTCATCGCCTTTTCCCCGTTGATCGGGGTTTGTTTGAGGTAATTCACATAATGTCACATATCAAAACAATAATGGCAAACTCCTTCAAGGTAATCGAAATAGGTTCCTTTTTATTTCTTAAAATTTTAATTTTAATTGAGAAATGCATGTTTACTATTTGATAACATTCAAAACAGTATTTGCACAGTTGGGTCAGGGGCTTTGAGCTCTACTTATGTCAAACACTGAGGTCAAATTTATCAGTCATATTTATTGCTTAAGGAGTGAGTTTTAAACACATCATTACAACGTGATGCTTATTCAGCTCTGTTCTTGCCCGTTATAAAATTTCCAATGCAGGGAATGCCCTTGAAATCCTCATCCACATGCATTACATTTTTCATTGTATGCATGCATGAATGCATAAATACACTGTTGCCGAAATCCTTTGTAGATACACACAAACATACAGTTTGGGATCTGTGATATTAATGCAAATAGAAGACTTACTTATTACACATCTAGCCAGTCAGATCCTCCTGTATTCATAGATTACCTCAATGAAACCCCTTGGGTCCACTGCAGGATTTATCCTTTAGATCTGATTAGTAAACAAGGGTCTCATGTTGAGTTTATTGGAAAATTAGAGCTGTGTCCTGTTCGTTGTCTAAAGCCTTTTGTAAGTCAATACTGAAATACATGGTGCACAAGTACTGCGGCTTGCTTTTGAAATGCCCCCAAAAACTCTGTTGTCAAAGTAGCTGTGTTGTGAGAAGTAATTGAAAATTCTGCAGGGCTCAGGGCCCGGAATATATCATGCATTTGCCTGACATGAGGCTAACGTAATACACAAGGTGTGAGTAATTCTAACCTAGAGCCTTGAGCATTTGTGACGGACGGAGTGCTAAGCAAGTCTTGGCTTTTGCTATCATATATATCGGAGCATGGTAAAGCTAGATGATATTTAGCTGATCGCTAAATCTGTGCTCTTGTGTGTGTGTGTAGAAAAAGGAAAATTAAATGAATTTAGGCATGGCACTACAGCCAAAACCACTGCATTTTTCGTTCGATAAAGAACAGATAAGCTTAACGGAATTCAAATCAGAAGTTCCTCAAAATGCACATCTTTTAAGGCTGTTTTTGTGCAATGGGGGGTTGAGGGTCAAACAGTGTTGAACCTGGTTATATACAATGTTTAGATTTCAGTTGTGAAAATGAATGCAAATTTAATAAGGCCTTGTTTCCAAATTTTAATATAACATTTCACAAAACGTCATATGAAACTTAATGTCTTAATGTACTGAGACTAATCAACTGAGCAAGTATGGATTTATTTTTTTATTTTTTTTGGACCACACAAAGAAAGTCAATGATTTGTCAGTGGACCTCATTGACTTTCACTGTATAGACAAAAAACATTTTTCAAAGTGGGACTCATCGGTGGGTCTCATCTTCAGCTGTAGTGTCCACTCGTCTTCACACAGCTGTGAAAGACAGCAGCTGTGTTTTCGAGGATTGAGCACTATGAAGAAATTCTCAGAAGCAAGGGCTGAAACTTTCATAACATTTACTAATTCTGTTGTTGCACAACTGTTAATGGCCACCAGTCTTTGAGGAATCACATGTCGGTACCCCAGCAGAAAGGTCAGCAGGACTCGGATCAGTTTCCTGAAGGGTGCAATTTAGTCTTCTTTATGTGGTAAAACTGCACTCTTTGCAACCTCTGCAACGTTATTAATGTCCTTGGTATGCATTAGGAAAGTCATTTAACCCTGTGTCTGTAAGTTTACAAATAAGTGCATAGCTTTTTTTGACATTACGGTTACTTGACAGGAAAATTAATGGCAGTGTAATACTTCACCCTTGCCCTTTGTACCAATGCCCCCCAAGAATGCCCACAGGAATTTTTATTGCGCTTTCAGTTGGGAAATGATTACGCCGAGTAATGTCACTTATGTGCTTTCTCTTCAAAAGCTACATACCATTTAAAGATACTTGCCTTATATGTCAATGCTAATTTTGTAAGCATGATCATAATTTTGTGGTTATTTCAGAAAAGGGTATTTTCTTGAGCTGCAACATTATTGAAAACAAGGAAGAACAAAACCTTCACTTTAACATTTGTTTGCTGCCTAATTTCATACACTATTTTTATGAAAAACTCAAGGCTGTAGGTCCAACAGTGCTACTGCCATTGACTAAAAACAAAAACTATTTTTTTTAAATTTTAGGTAATTGAAATAAAGCTGAAGTTAAATATAATATAAATAATAGACCATTTGGAAAAAAAAGCAAAAATTAAAATGAGAAATATTATAGAACTAACTCGACTAAATAAGAACTAAAATTGAAATACTAAATTTACTAAAACTAAAACTCAAAAATAAAGTGAAAACAGAATATTAAAATATAAATTATTCATAAAAAAGTATTAAATATTTTCATTAATTATAGTTAACTAATTCTAATAGTTAATTTTAGCTAATGCTGAAATAACATTGAGGCATAATATAGCTTTGGTAACAATGAAAAAACTTTATTTATTTTTTTCATTTTGGCATGACATATTTATAATTTTATATTATATTACAACAGAAAGTTACTTATTACAGGAAGGTAATAAAATATTACCTTTAATATTAGATTTTAGGTGGCTTATTAGAGTTACAAAGAGCAGTGCATTGTATTTGTTGTGTAATATTCCCTATATTTGAACTCTTCATTTGTATGCTTAGGTAATCTAAAGGCATTTGCGTGCATTTAAATGAACTTTTATTTTACTCAAGTGTAAGTTATTAAAACATAAAGTTAAATGAAGTTTTGTTCATTCTGGCCCTAATTTAATTTGAGTTGACACCCCTGAAGTCCCACTAGTTTAAACAACTGTTCATAAAGAGCTTGAAAACTGACCTAGCGGTCAGTGTATCATTCGTTCTCATTGTGTCATTCTGTCCGGAGTGCATTAGTTTAGTGACTTTGACAGCATGTGTTTGTTGACAGGATAAAGTGGCTAACACATGGTGCAGCTTGAATGTGCTGATAAAGATCAAGACCCTGCTGTCCAGAGAGACTCAGCTGTTCCTCAGGTAATCCTTCACCATCCATTTACCCGCCACCCTTTCTCCTTTTCCTTTGTCTCTTTATGTATCACCACCTCAACATCTTTCTCAGTATATTCCCTCTTACCATGTTTGCGAAACACATCTAATTATAACGGGAGGGCACAGTGGGATTATGGGTAACTAATGATATCGGAGAGATTTTGAGATACTGATATGTGGACACTAATCTGCAGGTGCAAGGGCTTGGTCAAGATTATTTCTTTGACTGTTCATTTAAGAATTCCTTTTTTTGTTTTTTGTTTTTTTGTCTTTATTTAGTCTATTTTTAGTCTAAGTCAGTAATTATTTTTTTCATTGGTCTGTTTTAAGGGTGCACTCAATCATGTTTTTCTAATTAAAAAGTTTAAAGGGATACTCCACCACAAAATGATAATTTTGTCATTAATCACTTACCCCCCATGTCGTTCCAAACCCGAAAAAGAACACAATTTAAGATATTTTGGATGAAAACCAGGAGGCTTGTGACTGTCCTATTGACTGCCAAGTAAGTTACACTGTCAAGGTCCAGAAAAGAATGAACAGCATTGTCAGAATAGTCCATCTGCCGTCAGTGGTTCAACCGTAACATTTTGAAGCGATGAGAATAATTTTTGTATGCAAATAAAACAACTTTATTCAACAATTTGTCTCCTATGTATCTCTCTACATCAGTTTATCACCATTTTGGAGAATATGTGCTGAACGCAAGCAGCTTACGCTCTTCTGTGTCTGCTCATGCCACAAGGAATTCAACAAATAAAGTCGTATTTTGTTTTACTTGCATACAGAAAGTATTCTTGTCGCTTCATAGCATTACGGTTGAACCACCGATAGCAGATGGACTATTCTGATGATACTTCTCATACTTTTCTGGACCTTGACAGTGTAATTTACTTTGCAGTCAATGGGACTAAATAAACTAATAAGATTTTTAAAATATGTTTAAAATCATGTATATTCATATGAGATGAAGCCTCAAGTTATACAAGTAGCCTAATAAAACCTGTTTTATGTTAAATGGTGCCGGGGTCTCATTTATAAACTGCAGATGAGGTTATGCATAGTAAAACTAGGTGTTGTGAACTCCATATATGGTGATTTAGGGGAGGAGTCAAGGTGGAGATGTACATACGCACAATCTTCCTTTGAAGATTGGAATTTATAAAGAGATTTTGGCGCAGGTTCTGACGTGGTTTTATGAATCTGAAAACTTTCGTGCATACACAAGATCTAGCCTTTGTGCCTATGTACACTTTTAGGATAAAATCTACGGAGAGTCTAATAAATAAGACCCCTGGTCTGCTCATGGGGGCAGCAATTTTAAAATGACAAGACCAGCCAAATACTGTACACTTGATCTTGTTTAACCCGCTATTATTGTACGTTTTCAGTTCATACATTTTATGTATATACCACAATATACAATGAATTGCTTTAAAACGAGCAGTTTTACAGTATTAAACATAAAAACAGTGTCAATGTTGCTTTCGATTATAGTAACGGATTACTGTTCTACTATAAAGCAGCTCTTCAGTTTGTTCATGTTTTTATTCACTTCTGTCCTTGATGGACTGAACAGAAGATTTCTGACCGAACAGAAGTTCACTTTGGCAAGCTGTTTAAAATAATGTATATGCTTTCCCTGTACAGTTTATCTCGCCTCTTACATTTGCATCTGTCGTTATGGACCAGATTTTTGTCCCACTAGGGTCATTCATCTCTAATAGGGTCAATTTCCTCCAAGAGAATGATGATTGAGGGCTTCAAGCAATTCTGTGAGTGCTCAGCAGGCCAGCCCTGAATCTCATGCATTTCGTGCATGCTGGGATCTTTCTTGTTGACTGTGAGGATGTATAAAAAGATCAGGCAGCCGTGTCCTCTAGTTCCATGGGATGGATTACAGGCTTTGGCAACAGGGGCTCTTGATCATATTTCGTATGTGTGTATAGTAAATCTTTTTATTAAAGTATGGATGCACTCAATGAAATAACTTTTTCTTTTTTTCTTTCAGTTTTGCTCTTACTCTGTTGTTCGTCCTGCCTTCATCTTTAAAACTGTTGTCCAAACCAACTCTATGGCAGTTTAAGCTTGCCTTGGTAGGTGGTGCCATGATTATGTGTTTGTTCAACGACTTGTATTTTTGACCACTGACTCCCCTGATCTGCTTTTACTGTAGGTGAACACCTCCCTGGCTTTTTTCCTCTTCTCCTTCCAAGTCCATGAGAAGTCTATCCTTCTAGTAGCCTTGTAAGTACTGGAATATAATTCATATTACTTGATCTAATTGCTATTGCTTCTTTTGCTTAACCCACCGTCATCGATGTAGACAAAATTTGTTATGACAAACTAAATAATAGTATCATTTTTAAGATGAAGTGTTCCGTTTCATAACTTTAAGTGCCTGAAAATAATTATTTGGCTATTACTAGAAACCTCTTAAGATTTACTTATATTGTTTGATATTTGTACCGTTATTTATGCTTTTTAATTTTAACATTGGGTCTACCTAATAAACACTGTAGTTATAATTGTGTATAAAGATGCAGAAACAAAGCAATAATTAATGTTAGTTACCCAACACATAATTATAAAAATAACCTATGATAAAAAAAAAAGCAATATTTGTTGATCTCTCAACATTAGAAACTTTACTTTCAGTTAAGTAAGTGATTGATTAATGCTGTATTTTCCCATGTTCTATATCAGGGTTGCCAGGTTTTCACAACAAAACTCACCCAATTGCTACTCAAAACTAACCCAATCACATTTAAAGGGTAAATACACTTTTCTGGTGGGGTTACATATCACCTCCCCAGGGGCTAAATGTCACGTTATTTGGTGTCGCTTCAACCCGCGGCAACAGTGTTAAATAGCCCAATTTCGCTGTAAAACTGAGAACTTGGCAACACTGTTCTGCATGTTTATAGTCATAAATCGAACATATTATCATATACAACATATGCATAAAACTAGCTGCAATCAACAGATTTTAAATGTTGTGTTCCCATATATCTTGCACGAGTTAGTCAATCAGTAAGGCATGTTTCTGGATTAAGGGTGTCTATCGGGTGTTAAAAATTAGCTGACAGAGGAAGTGTAGTGACTGGATCACTGAAGAGAGATACTGATACCTAGTCCTTGCCCTCTCAACTACATAATTATAGCATTGGTATCATGTAAACATATCTGTAATGTAGTAAATATAGTCTTAAAAGTCAAATATATGTTTTACAGGCCAGTTTGCCTTGTCATCAATGAAATACCTCTGATCGCCATTTGGTTTCTACTAACATCAACTTTCAGGTAAGGTATCAAGCAGTATGTGTTACTTAATGAAAATTACAGTACTATAAATGAATCCTTACGGTTAAGATAGAAACAAAATCAGCGAATGACTATATAGCGAGAAGAAGAGTACTAGTAGCCAATAGGGGAGTCCCAGCTGTCCACACTAATTGTTGTGTGCATGGTTTAGTGTAAGGATATCACTGGATTACATGACATAGCCCACATACCATTAAACTAAGACCCCTTTGTGTAAACACAACCCACCATTCTCTAGAATCGCACTGACTGCTTTCACAAAACTAGTGTTAATGCTGCATATTTATGTTTTTAGCCAAAGACATGATGTTCTTTGTTATGGAAGATAAGTGTATTATATTCTATGATTGTGTAATTGTTGCACTATTAGGGGAAATATCCACAAGAACATACAGAGACAACACATTGCCAGAGTTTTCTGTGCCCCCAAATGCACACCATTAGCACACTTTTTATACTCATTATAGCGAAATGTTGAAAATTCACAGCATTAGTATTGTTTTTTTCTGCGTCATGACCTGTTCTGCAAACACAAAGATTGTTTTATTTTGTCAACACTATCTCAATAGCAGTATTATCTATGGTATGGTTGGTGTGCAAATTATTGTTTTTCAGTCAAATGCCTATGGAAACAGTTAAGCTAGTTAGCCAAAGGTTTACTTCCATGTCTAATATACTTGTGTGAGGTTAAATACATTGCCTATATGTTGATCTCATCAATGCAATTTACAGAAAATATTTTATAAGCAATACTGAAGACCTACTGGAAAATGGGCACCATTATGATAATTAAACCATTTTTCAATATACAGGTGCTGGTCATATAAATAGAATATCAAAAAGTTTATTTATTTCACTAATTCCATTCAAAAAGTGAAACTTGTATATTATATACATTCATTACACACAGACTGATATATTTCAGATGTTTATTTCTTTTAATTTTGATGATTTGACAAATAAGGAAAATCCCAAATTCAGTATCTCAGAAAATTAGAATATTGCTTAATAATAATATTAATAATTCATTACATTTATATAGTGCTTTTCTAGGCACTCAAAGTGCTTTACATAGTCAGGGGGTATCTCCTCATCCACCACCAGTGTGCAGCATCCACCTGGATGATGCGATGGCAGCCATATTGCGCCAGAATGCCCACCACACACCAGCTTACTGGTGGAGAGGAGACAGAGTGATGAAGCCAATCAGCAGATATGGGGATTGTTAGGAGGGCATGATGGTTAAGGCCAATGGGCGAATTTAACAAGGATGCCGAAAGACATCCTGGGATTTTTACTGACCACAGAGAGTCAGGACCTCGGTTTAACGTCTCATCCGAAGGACGGTGCTTGTTGACAGTATAGTGTCCCCATCACTACACTGGGGCACTAGGACCCACACAGACCACAGGGAGCACCCCCTGCTGGCCTCACTAGCACCTCTTCCAGCAGCAACCTAGTTTTCTCGGGAGGTCTCCCATCCAGGTACTGACTAGGCTCAGCCATGCTTAGCTTCAGTGGGAAACCGGTCTTGGGCTCCAGGGTGATATGGCTGCCGGCCATAAGACCAATACAAAGGATTTTTAGAAAGGATTTTTAGAAATCTTGGCCATGAAAAATATGAGCATTTACAGCACTCAAAACTTAGTTGGGGCTCCTTTTGCCTGAATTACTGCAGCAATGCAGCGTGGCATGGAGTCGATCAGTCTGTGACAATGCTCAGGTGTTATGAGAGCTCAGGTTGCTCTGATAGTGGCCTTCAGCTCTTCAGCATTGTTGGGATATTCTGACATATTGCATCTTCTTCATTACAATACTCCATAGATTTTCTATGGGGTTGAGGTCAGGCGAGTTTGCTGGTCAATTAAGAACAGGGATACCATGGTCCTTAAACCAGGTACTGGTAGTTTTGGCACTGTGTGCAGGTGCCAAGTCCTGTTGGAAAATGAAATCTGCATCACCATAAAGTTGGTCAGCAGCAGGAAGCTTGAAGTGCTCTAAAACTTCCTGGTATATGGCTGCGTTGACCTTGGACCTCAGAAAACACAGTGAAGCATGCCCCCTCAAACCATCACTGACTGTGGAAACTTTACACTGGACCTCAAGCAACATGGATTGTGTGCCTCTCCTCTCTTCCTCCAGGCTCCTCCAGACAGCAGTCCAGTCCTTTTTGTCTTTAGATATTTCTGATGCTGTCTGTTGTTCATGAGTGGCTTGACCCAACGATTGTGACAGCTAAAACCCATGTCTTGCATACGTCTGTGCCAAGGTGTTCTTGAAGCACTGACTCCAACTGTAGTCCACTCTTTGTGAATATCCCCCACATTTTTGAATGGGTTTTGTTTCATAATCCTCTCCAGGGTGCTGTTATCTCTATTTCTTGTACACTTTTTTTCTACCACATCTTTTCCTTCCCTTCGCCTCTCTATTAATGTGCTTGGACTCAGAGCTCTGTAAACAGCCAGCCTCTTTTGCAATGACCTTTTGTGTCCTGTCCTCCTTGTGCAAGGTGTCAATGGTCATCTTTTGGACAACTTTCAAGTCAGCAGTACAGAACTAGACTGAGAGACCATTTAAAGGTCTTTGCAGGTGATGTGAGTTAATCAGCTGATTAGAGTGGCACCAGGTGTCTTCAATATTGAACTTTTTCACAATATTCAAATTTTCTGAGATACTGAATTTGAGATTTTCCTTAGTTGTCAGTTATAATCATCAAAATTAAGAGAGATAAATATTTGAAATATATCAGTCTGTGTGTAATGACTGAATATAAGTTTCTATTTTTGAATGGAATTAGTAAAATAAATCAACTTTTTGATCATATTCTAATTATATAACCAGCACCTGTATAAAATTTTTAATTTATAAAATAGTTGGTTAAATTTTTCCATCAACTAAAACATTATTTTTATCTAAAACTATAAGCCATTTTAGTCAGAGTGAAACTGACTGAAGAGACTGAATATGACATAATTTATTACATCTAAAGGTGTTTTGTTTTTTCTACATCCATGCCATTAGGTGTCCATTTAATTTTGAAATGGCAGGACCAATTGAATGCTAGGAACTTTATCTTGGTCGCCCTGCTATTAACACACTTTCAGTTGCGAAGTAAATTGATCCTGTCTGACTAAGAATAATGCATTTGTATTCAGTAGAAAGATTTGCGTGATTTTACATCCACGCCACTTGGTGTCAGTATATGTATGTGATTTAGCAAGTACTCTATATGATGATTGCTACATTGGTCTGAACACCAGCTGTATCATAAACAGAGATAGATAATCACTTATTGTACAAATCTTGACTTGTTTGTTTTTAACGGTTGTGTTTTTTTGTTTTCTATAGCATGCTCCCCCTTCTGCTGAAGGACGGTTTGCTGTTGCCTTATGTGGTGACCTCACTGGCATTCCTCTTTCTGAGTTTGTATCTACTCTCTGCTTTCGAGAGAAGTACAGAAGAAGAGCTCAGACTGGGTCTCTATCGCAAACTCACTCAGCGCTGGCTGCCTAAACTCAACCTCAGCCGGATCATTAAATGGAAAGTAAGTTAACATCGACGTCACGGCCTGTTACTCCACACCACTGATGTTAATGACATCGACGCTTATGAAGAAGTCAGTTAAGTACACTGGCCCACCTGAACGGCTCATAGCTTTCACATTAGCTTGACCCCGTGCTCTTCTTAGCGCTTTTGAAGACTGAATGTTTCAACAGCTCCTTGCGTGAATGTTCAAGACCAGGAGGTGTGCTATTTTTGTAGCGCGAGTCATTAACACAGGTTTGCCTAGATATATTTATTTACACAAGAGACATAAATAAGGGGGCCCTACGATGAAGGTAGAGTTTCATTGGGGGGGTCGTGTTGCTCACACCAGCACTTCCACTGATCCTTCACTCCATCTGTCGTAAATAGACATGTTAATGTTTATACCTCGACTCACCTTCCAGAAACAGGGTGGAAAATAAACATCAAGTTACAAGGATCCGTGTCATGCTGAGCACTTGACTAGAACTAATGAACCTTTGTCAGGGTACTTCTTCTCTCTTGTAATAAGTGTTGTCACTTTGTCTTTTACAGTTCTGGTTTTCATTGGTGGCCATGGCAGCGTTGAGCTTTACGAGCGTGTGGTTGAAGCCCCCAGCCAAGTTTCCCGATCTGTTTCCGGTGCTGGTCTCAGCCCTCTCCTTTCTCCACTTTCTGGGCTTCATCATATATTTCAACCAGGTCCAGTTGATGGAGCCGCAGAGGAAAAAGAGTCAGAAGAAAACAAACTGAAATATGTCTTCAAAGACGTTGGTTGTCAGAGGAAGAACTACAGCCAGGATGACGGTGAAAGGAAAGGACAGTCCCTTCGGTTAGAAAAGAACAGGATGGGAATAGTTTGGGAAAATTCAATTTCCTGTTAATAAGGTTTAGGGATCTTGCTTGAGTTGAGAAGAGTGTATTCAGTGAAAGGAGATACAGTTACTTTCTCTCACTTGTTTGCCTTGGAGACAAATTCAGTTAGTGGGATATTGGTATTGTGTAAATGACCAAACCGTAAGACCATTATTTTTACATTTTTAATACATCATTAAATGGTTTTGTACCAAATGAAAGTGTCTCCAGTGTTTTCAAATGGCCCAACAGTGAACAAAAATGGGGATGTGCGATTTGGGGGGAAAAAAATCTTAACCGTAATTTAATGTGATTGCTTTATGATTTTTAAAAACCAATTTATTGGCAATTTAAAAAACTTGAAATAAAAATAAAAACAACTTCAGATTTGCTACACAATTCTACCATTTCTTTTTTGAATCTATATAGCAATATGACAAAAAGATTAATAATAATTGTTAGAATTCTTATTTTTAAAATAAATTCCTAAAATAAATGACTATATTTCCCTATAAAATAAAAAATGATAATTTAAGAAAATAATACACTTAGTTTACAGTATGTCTGTAAAAATGTAACACTAATGTTTATTAAACAATGTGCATATACTTAAATCACAGTTTTGTAGCACGAAAACCGCACTAAGCCACATCACAATTTTAATTTTTCTTTTTTTTTTTTTATTAATCATGCAGTCCTAAGCAAACGGCAACATCAAATAAACAAAATAATAATAATAATAATAAACTACTAATATTATTTTAAGTAGTAAATTTAGAAAAATATTAATTAATACAAAGGAATAATCTTGCCAATGACTGAAGGCTAGAACTAAAGCTATGCATTTAAACGCTTCAACTTCATGAGCTGTAAAACAAAAATGATGGAAGGAGACATATCAGAACATAATGCTGTAAAGCTGAAATACCAAGGGGAAAAAATACAAGCAATCTTTTTCCCCCTTCTTTGTGCGAGTTAATGATGGCCATTAAAAAAAATCCATTACAACTATAAATGTTATCAGGTCACAAAGGGGCTAGTGTGTTACAGCCTGAGCGAGGTCTGGCGAGAGAATGAACAGGTTTTGGTTTGACTGTCTTACTCGATATAATATAGTGCAAACAGCAAGCTATAATACTGGAGTGCATGATACAATTTCAATGAATGGTGCTAATATTAACCATATCTTCATATTGAGTCATGCAGTACTTTGTTACACATCTTGAAAAGCGAATTTTGAAACGCTGTTCTTGTTCTTCTCAAGTGTAGCAATGCAAAGTGTGTGACAAGTGTGTGTTTTGTTAGGTCAGCTTAAGCTTTTGTCCTTGAGACAGCCTCTAGAAGTGATAAAGAGAGAGTTACGTGATCCACCTTGAGCAGGCACCAGCTGCCGTCCATGTCGTACATCGAAAAATGATCCCTCAGCGGCTGCCAAAATAAAGAGACAGATCCACCATCAATACTCTTCTGTATATCTGGGCATGTGTAGTTTTCCAACATCTGTTGTAGCTTTCTTAAATACCTATCCGGGTGTATGCATAGATTCCTCCCCATATCAGCCCTAATGGGACTGTATGCCAGCAGTAAGAACACTATTTTCGCAGCGACGCAGCACACCGTGTATTGTAGAATCAACATTCTGTCAGATTCTCAGTGAATGGATTCAATGTAAATGTGTCTGAGATGGGATGGCGAGGTCTCTGCAGCGCTGTCTCATTTTGACTACGCCAGAAAGACTGACAGCCTCTTCAGACATCTCGCCGCTTTCAGACTGACAGGATGTTCAGTGTACATCAAACAAGCTGACAGAGAACCGCGGCTCTGCCAAAACCGGAACCGTTCCATTTGCACAGAATGATATTCAAACAAAAAAACCATATTGCATGTAATAGTCAGTGGTATAATATAATATAATATATTATGTCTATTAAGTTACTACATAACACTGAAATTAAATGGACTGACATAATTACATGGCAGTGCAAAAGTTTGGGGTCAGTAAAAATATTTATTTAATAATTCATGAGAACAGTATATATTTTTTTATATATAAAGAAATATTCTGTAATATTACAAATGTCTTCACTGTCACTTTTCATCAGTTTAATGTATCCTGGCCGTATAAAAGTATTTTTTTTTTTTTTAATGTTTATATATGCATGAAATTGTCCTATTAAGCAGTTCTGTGAAATTATCAAACCTGTACAATTAAGTTGCTATTAAATTAAGCATAATTATGTAGAAATAACTTTCTGATCTCATGATAACTGTATTTTTTTATGGATTAAGAAGATCGGTTGCACATATGTTGCTATGTGCTTGGTAAGGTGTGCTAGCATGTTACCCAAGGATTCTGGGTAGGTGCTAGGGTGTGCAGGGTCAAAACAGCCCAAAAACCAATACTATTTAATGTACAATTACACAAATCTCTGTAATGTGACAAGCTTTTAAAGTTGCAATGAGTACAGTACAAACCCGGGTGGGGGTGGAGACATACCTTAAGATTGCCTTCAGAAATTCATAAGAGCTGCCAGTCTGTTTCATCCCTGTGAAAGCAACATAGACACATCACCACACACTTTATCTAGCTTAAGAGACTAGATCATTTTGAGAATACATGAATGAGACACATGCACGTGTAACTTATCAAGTAAATCCATCCATCACTCATAGATTTTGTAGACTGCTGCAGCTCCCAGAGCTGCTAGATGATCTAAATGCAAATGATCTGAAATGCACTGACTAAATGCATCTCCTATTCCTGCGGGACATGTGTGAACAAAACAGAGAGCAAAACACAGGCTGAGAGTTGCTCAACTTTACCCTCCCCACCCAAAGCCCTCTAATATACAGCAGTCGTTTAACTGTGCTGGTGTTTTCCATCAAAAAGACTCAAATGTTCCCCAAACAGACCCCATTTATCCTTCAGCAGCCCAGGATTGATGTGATATTAGCAGGGTCTGTGACCCCGTCCCGGCCAAGAACCAAAAACCTATTTGTTTTATTACATTTTAAGGAATTTTTAATACAGTCTATTAAGGCTGTCTTACAAATCTGCCATGACTCTACCCCATCTGTGGCCTGATCAATTTTTATATTGCTGATCCGTCCCCTTCCTTCTCATTTTGTCATTGGGAAATTCATATTACATAGGATTTTCTTATGGAAAACTTGCCATAAAAATACGTTACTACTTCTGCTGATGCGCACGGGGGGCTGCCGCGCGAAGACGGAGCAGATCAAATTTGTTTCAGCGGTAAGCAGAACTGTTTAAATGTTATTTATTTTCATGCTCCAAAGAAAATATATTGTGAAGTGCAACATTGATTGAGAACATAACAATGTCTCTGTATGGCCGTAGAATGGGCCGATTTATGAATCCTTTGCTCAGCTCCTTTAATTGAATTTTCCAAATCTCTCGCCACACAGAAATAATCAATACCCTCTGTCCAGGCGACAAACTTGCTTGAGAATTATTGCACTCTCTCTTTACTCATTTTGCGCTCATCAGCAACACGTAGCGTGAAGCTCGGGACTTGGTAATGCCTGAATGAGCCGGAAAATTTATAGCAGATCTGATTGTTTAGGAGGGATGGCCTCTCTTGAATGCTTGGGTAAAACTTTTGTCCATTTCGCCATTAACATTTTGCTTGCCAGTTGCCCTTTCGCCCAAGGTTATGTTTTGGGAAGCCATTCGATGAAGGGGCTTCCGTTAGGGACATGGATTCAGCGGTTTGCCTGTCAAAGTTAAAATATCCTTGTGGATTTTCTCAGCTGTCTTGGCGGTATCACGCTGCCTGGTGTTCAGCTTGCTTTTACACGAGTAGTGTCATATCCTCGCCATCATATGTCATCCGCACCAGCTCCTGTATGGCTCAAGTACTCTAATAGCAATGATGTGTCTCTGTGAAATCCAGGGTATTAGTGATCCATGCCAGGACCTAATGATGTCCCAAGAGAGCTTCAAATACAACATCTTCAACTACTTACATATGATTTGACTAAGTATCATTTATTTAAAGCTTATGAATAGTTCTGGGGCCAGTTGTGAATGTAGAAAAAATAATCGAATAACCATATGAACACAAATTAGGGAACTTGAGGTCATTTCAAGCTTTCAAACACTACTTAAAATGTAATGAGAAAAACCTCACTGGAAAGAAACACATTATTTGTACAGGACATACTCTGATGCTCAGTTTGATAACTGAAGTCTGCTTACTGAAACGATCCGTATTTAGCTGTGTTTCTGTGGAAAATGGTCTTTCATACCAAAAAAAAAATGACAGAAAAAAACATCTAAATTAAAATGTTAATACATTATGTTGATCTATAATATAACATTTTAAAATGCAATTTATTCTTTTGATGGTAAACCTATCTAAACTGTCACTTATTAATTTATGCACTCTTGCATTATAAAAGTACTGATTTATTTAAAAGAATATCTAAAGCCCCAAATTAATCTGGACCAAATTCTTACATAATGGCAAAATCATAATGGCTATTTTATATAAAAAAAAAAAATTATTGTCAATGTATGTTATAATGTCTTAACAGGGTTAATTCTCTTTCTAGGGACGTAAATGTGAAAACACTCTTTTTTTTCTGTTGTTGTTGTTATTCTCTACATTGATATATTTCATGCTCCACCATGTGATCAAGATTGTGACATTCCTTTTTCTGTCGAGCTACAAGCAACATATACGCAGAGGTCCTCGAGTGTGACTAATTAAAACAATTTCAGGCGACCTTATCTTAAAAACATGCTGAACTTGATCACAATCCCACCATTGAGTTGCAACAAATCACCATTGTGCCATTGAATCACAAGTGCAGCTTTGCTGGGGGCTGAATGTGTGCTTGAAATAATCGAATTAATTCTGTCCCACGAAGAGGAGTTCTGGCTTGTTTGGGTTAGAAAAATGAAATATTTTTCTTAGAGTTAAACTTTCTATTTCTGCAAAGACCGAGACAAGTGTTTATGAACATGCCGCACTGACAAACCAAATCTCATAAATGGCTATTCAGGGGTCCCATGTGACCAAGATCCAGAACTTGCTAGAAATCAATCATGACTCACATATAAGTGGAACACAAAATGTTTCCTTTCTCTTGCTCTTTTAAGGAAAGCAGTGGGCTCAGAATCATGTAATTGGAATTGGAATCAATTCTATATGGCACATCATTTATCCATGTGTCAGTTTATCAAAGACTGTGTTGTGATAGGGAAACATTCAAGATTTGAAACATAACTAATTGTGTACAGCTTGCTTTCTGATCAGACAGAACTACTAAGACTGACTATCTGCTTAAGATAAGTGTTATCATCCATGCTTTTTAAATGGTAAATTAATTCCTAAAGTCAATTCTGAACATTCATTTGATTCCCAAATTCACTCACCTTGGAAATGGCCCTTGTTTTTGTCTGCTTTATTTGCACACGATGCAATTTTAGCACCTGGAAAGTAAAAAGGATTTCGTTTTATGTTTCACCCACAGCAAGAACTGATAGCCAATACTCTTAATAGCGAATAAATTGTTTAAACAATGTCTATAAAGCGACCTTGAGAAAGTGAATCATTTTATTTCCATGCATTGTGCAGTTAATGCATCACAGCAGAAAAGAGGAAGGACTCACACAGATTCTCATGTCTCTTGAGTTCAGTTTGTAGATCAGCAGGACTCATCAGCAGGAGACTCCTCAGCTCACTACTGCCCTCTACTGACTACAAACAAACATTCATATAAGAACAATCTGCCATCATATATGGCGTTTCTGTTGCAACCTCAATAAGTTGCTTCACACATCAAATAAGCTTCGCCTAATCTAGGTCTGTACCACATATTCAGGATTGAGGCACCAAATATATTCATTTAGATGAAACGCAGCCTTTTTACTGTCTGGTGCATGGTTCAGACCCTGAAATAGTTGTTTAATTGGCTACAAAATGATACACTGTGGTTTTCTTACTATATTAGATCCACATACCACTAATGTTTCCAGCTGCTGCCTGTATTTCATGAGGTCCTTGAATGATTTTTTCACCTTAGACCTGAGGAACAGAATCCTGAGGGGGAAAAGGTATTAAAAAATGAATGAAAGACCAAATTTGAAACCAATCTGTTAATAACACTTTTATTTGTTTTTAATAAGATTCCATTTGTTAACATTAGTTAATGCATTAACTAACAAAGAGAATTACTTATCAATAATTTATGAGTTAATGTTCAATTTCAACATTTAATAATACATTATTAAAATCCAAAGGTTATCAATTAATATTATTTAATGTCTATGAACATTTTTTTTCTGTTAATAAAGATTAAAAAATAACATAATGAATGTATTGCTCATTGTTGCTTAATTCATTAACTGACATCAACTAATGGGACTATATTGCAAAATGTTACCAATTATGAATACAATATTTATTAATTATATTTTATTTTTTTAATCAAGCAAGTGCCAGGACAAAATCTTTTAAACATATTACATTCTTGCAGAAAATGTGCTCGATAAGGAGGACACTGAATTCCGAATTCCTATTCGATATCCTTACTAAGTCTGCGAGAAGACAAGCTGACTAAGAATAAGATATTCATTTATTTTTAATGCATGTTTAAAAATATTGGAAGACATATTAAAAGGTTGGCAAAATCTTATACAAGGACCGTCGTCCAATCACACTCAAGATCTCTTCTACATTTTGCACGAGAAGTTCTCTTGGCTTTGACTCCCCAAATGAATACTTTCTTAAATGAATCATAAGCCCGCTCTCTTTATTGATGTTTTTATATATATTTAACTAGCTTCCTCTTAAATGACTGCACTATAAAATTCAAAACTAATGCTTGTCTTGATGGATCACACGGAGCTCTGTGTTAGTATGCGTTGGAAAGGAAATAGGTCTTTTCTTAAACTCTCCTTATCCAACTATTTTTAGTGCTATGTAAATCAACGAGGCTTTTGGCTGGTGATGAAACTCCCTCCATGTCCTGTCATTAAATTCTGATCAGTCATAATGGCTATCAGCCAAGTGGGACAAAGGAAATATCCAGTAATGAGGAGAAATTTCTGTCTGTTCCACTGCTCCAGTTATACCAATGTTAGTAGCTTTGTAAAAATAGACCTTAATGGCACTCTGGTTTATGTAAAATATAGAGTAAAAAGTTTCATATAGTAAGTCAACAACAGAATTAAAAATTAAACCATGCATGGGCCAACAGCTAAGCAATAACTTTATAAACAAATTAAGTATGTCTTTTTATTCTCTTTTCTTATTATTTGAAAAATCTTAAATATTATTACAAAAATTACAGGATTCATCAACATGTTTAAAAGGACATTTCTAGATCCTTACCTCTCAGCATCTGTCATGGGCTCTTTTCTTTGAGCGGGATTCGTTTTCTTCCCACCTGCTCTGGAATTACCTGCTGATGAAGCACTAAATGTCAGCAATTTATCAAATCAGCATGGGCAGAGATATTATTAATGGCCACAAAGACAGCTAATCTAAGTGCAGTATCACCGGATTACAAGAGACTCCTACTGTACAGGATTTAGGCAACAACATGACATGAGCAGGGGATTGTTTATGGTGATCACCGAAAGCGAAAAGAACACACACATCTTGCTCTGTTCACAATGAAAAAAATTTAAAAACAAAAACTCCTGGGGGGCAAAATATATGTTTTATAGGTCTAAGAAAATACAGTAGCTAGTCTGTGGGTTTTAGTACCTGCAGGTCTTGTCGTGGGACTCATTTGGGTTCCAGTCATGGGGGAATAGTCCCTGTTTGGTGCTCGCCTCTTAGCTGGGCTCTAAAATAGATTCATTTGAAGTACTGGTATAGATTTATTTGTGTTATTATACTTTTAATAAAGAAGTCTTTAACTTATGGTTACTGACACTTTAAAATGGGCTGAAATACTAAACATTAAAAGAAAATGAAAAAGGCATTTCTGATCGGAAATAAATGGTAGAGATGGTTTAATGAACTCACGTTTTCTTTGTCTTGTAACTGAAGGGCTCTCTTCACACTGTATAGAAAATTAGAGTTTATTAGAGAAGCCAAAAGGCTTACATCATTATGAGCAGTTATTGTCATTTTAGTAATTAACGCTTTAACAGTTTGGGGTTTGCTAATTTATCTGGATGACTCTACAAAAAGACACCAAATAGATATTCAGTACTTTATGTATGACTTACATTCATCCATTATCACATTGTACATTAGATGTGTGTTTTTAATTCAAATTACACTTGTACACATTCAAGTTCAATAGCTGTATTAAAATATAGCGGTTGCTAGATGATATTAATATTACGTGTGACAATTCTTGAACTAACGTTAGCTATATTAGGTTTATCTGTGAGTTATGATACTACAGTAGTACTGTAAAAACCCAAATCCATTAAGACTTAAATCCAGGGTGTGACATTGAAGTATTAAATATTTCTTAGAATTTGTCTTACGTGGAGGACCTTTGACGGGTAAAATGTTATTCATGTTATATAATGTAACGTATTTTGGCATTAATGCTGAACAGCATAATAGTAACGAAGGGTAAAATGAAAACATATATCGTTGAAATTATAGTATCTATCGCAATGTTGAAACAGTGTTATTAAATCAGAGAAAATGTGAGTCATGTGAATCGATACACTTACGGCATTTTAAATATGTATATTTTTCTTGTGGTGAAGTTGACAGGCGGTTTTGTAGTTTGGCGCGGTGCGTCAGTAATGTAGTCCCCCGGAAACACTTATCTGTGACCCTATTTCACTGGGAAATTTCATAATTAAATCAGAGTTAAAATGTATTTAGAATAAAGATGGAGTTGTCTGCCAAGATTATATCACACGCACACAGACACACACACAAACACACAAACACACATCTAATTAATAAATATTAAATGAGGAGCACTGAAAGCAGTTGTTTCCCGTTATCTCATTTTAACTGCGCACCGGGTTTGTTTACACACTGCAGCCATGGCAATCAGCCTCGACAGTCAACAACAACACTTACCATAAAATAGCCACAGACTCGCCTCTCTTGCTCACTGCTATTATCACGACATGCTTTGATATTTCGCTTTTAATATATTTTCATAATGAGGAAGAAAATTTTATTTGAAATGCAGTGCTGTTATTTGTCTGTGTGTTCAGATCCAGCTTGGCAAATATGACTTCTAAAGATCAGCTGTGCACCGGTCTCAACTCAAAATCTTTTAACGTTACCTGCACTTTGGTCATAATATAAAGACTAGATATTATTGATAATGTCAATACATGGGTAACACTATAACTAATCATAATTAGTTCATAATTCGGGGGGACGTTATAGATGTACATTTAAGTTACATTTAGTCATTTAGCAGACGCTTTTATCCAAAGCAACTTACATTGTAAATAATGCACATTCGAATAATATAAAGTATAATCTATATGAATACATAAGTGAAAGTGATATATTCCTTAATATGTTTGCTACTTAGCTAATGTCAGTGCAAAATATTATCGCTAGGTGAATAGTCAATGTATACAATGATTGTTAATCTTTGTTGTATTGTCTTTCAGTTCTTCAGCAAGCATGTAGAAATCCATCACAGAAAGCTTTAGACAAACATTGGCCTCCAGGAACCAAGAAGCTGGATTTTGATGACTTTTGTGAACCAGACCAGCTTGTGAGAATGTTCAAGAAAAAAGAGCTCAGCAGAATCCTTACTTCAGTAAGTGTTCAATTTGTTCAGTTCTCTCTTTACAACAATGTTCGACTGCTTTTAATCGTTTGTATTTTGATTTGTTTGTTTTAGTCTGGTGAATAAAATTTTACCTAAGGAAGTGGATGAAATCTTTTCCTTAGCAGATTTCAACAAAGATGGGAAGTTAGACTATGCAGAGGTATGATCACCAAGCATTTGGCTGAAAAAGGGTGGTTCGTAATGTAAATTGACAATTTATAGTATTAAATAGTTGAGTTGAATTAGCCAGCCTGCTGTTTAGTGCAGGCTTCTCGAGTCTACTGCAGAGCAGTGTCAGACCGCAGCACTGAAGAAGCTTGAGGCTGAAGCCAAACTGAAGAGGCAAAAGTTTGGCAACCAGTCGGACGGCTCCCTTCCATCTTCAGAGACACAGCCCAGAACAGCTGGAAAACACACAGAGGAAAGGTTTGATACTGGCTCTGCACACAAGCACAAAACGTAAAAGCACAATATATTATAGTGTAATATATTAGTAATTTATAAATCGACAGAATGCTTTTGCCTTCACTCTCTTTACTTTGGAGTGAGGAATTTAGAGTTTAGGTTGGGTTTGGTCTTAAAGGAATAGTTCACTTAGAAATTACAATTTACTGAACATTTACTCAACTCTCCGATCTTTCAAGATGTAGATGAGTTTTTATTAATCCGAACAGATTTGGAGAAATTTAGCATTACATCACTTGCTCACCACCAGTGGATCCCCTGCAGTGAATGGGTGCCATCAGAATTAGAGTTCAACCAGGTGATAAAAGTATCACAATAATCCACATGACTTCGGTCCAAGCTGCATTTTTGTAATGAACAAATCCATCACTAAGGCGTTTTAACTTTAAACCATCCCTCCTGGCCATAATAAAATTGTCAATCCCCTGTTTTCCTGTCACATCAAAATCCACCAGCATGTTTGTTTAGAACTGTTTTGGACTGTTTTTATTTGTAAGCAGTGCTTGATCTGTGCATATTCCTCAACTGATTAAGACCACTTTTTCACAGGAAAAATAAATATTATGCATAGAATGTATAGTTGTGTTTTAGCGGGACAGTAAATAAAAAAATGCTTTTCACTTCACAAGTTAATTGATGGACTGTTATTATCAGCTGTTTGGACTCTCGTTCTGACGGCACCCATTCCCTGCAGAGGATCCATTGGTGAGCGAGTGATGTACTTATGTACATGTTGGATAGCCTGATGGTGAGTACATTTTCAAGGTTTTTGTTGTTGTTTTTTTTCTTTTGGATGAATTGTTTCTTTAAAATGTAAATGTACAAGTCGGGTCGGGTTCAGTCGGCTCTGCTTTACAGGATGGATTTCATATTTGGGCGTACAAGAAAACAAACAAACAAATATGCAATTCTGTTTCCATTCCTCACACTGCAGTCTATTATATACTAAGTAATGATTAAGCTATTGATCTCCCCTCATGTGTGATGAAAAATCATTTGGATTTGTGCCATAATGTGAACTCAATAGAGGGTTTGCATAGGGAGGAGCTTTTAAAACCTTTTGTTTAAGGCAGCCATTAGTCATTATTATGATTAAGTGCAGGACTAGTGATAATCTGCTTTTGCTTTCGGGTGTTCAGTTTTAAACATTGTTTTAAAATGTGCAGTTCATTTGGTCATTTTCTTTTCTTGGATTTCTAAATGATGCTGCTGTTGTAATGAAGATAGTTTCTATTTTTGCGTATGACAGGCAGTCGCTCACCATCCAAGCCATCTTCAGCTCGCAGTCGTCGGTCATCTTTATCCACAGTCATCACCATGGGCGCTGGCGGCACTAAGAGTGGCAGACTGCTGGAGCCCAAATCTCTACAGGTGCCATGTGCATTGTGGGAGTGCCGGTTTCTTTTGGACTTTGCTTAAAATCTCCCTGATAGAACTCTTAGGAATAGTGGTTAAGGTTACACAATCAAAATAACATAAAAAAATATGTTTAAAATTAAATCACTGCTGTAAAACCCCATTCCAAAAAGTCAACCTAAAATAAAAATAAATAAATATATTTAATAAATAAAAATCATTTAATAAATAAAATAGAATTACTTTTTTTAAATAAAATAAAATAATGAAAAGGCTGAGTAATAATGGAATGAGCAATTAAGGAATAAATTGTTACGCAGCCATGTAACAATCACAAGTTTGCCTATCTCTAGGAACATTCGTTTTGCCTACAACCTAAACTTTATCTAAACTCAAGTACCTTTAGGGCATCCATACATTTGCTGTGTTTTTGTAGTATCGAAGGCCTTTGGAAGCAAATTTTCCACCTGGTCGATATGAGTGCAGCTCTGCTATCGATCTCCTTCCTTTTGTTTGCACTCTTTTTGACTTTAACCTCAGCTGGTTTGCTTTACCACAGAAAAATAATGACCAAACTCGTCAAAGCGAAGAGATTGGAAAAAACTAGATGCTCTTGGGTGAAGAAAGTTCTATCGCCTTAGTTCCAGCCTGTTGTATTACCTGGGCCAGGAGCTTGATAATTGGGTGGAGGGATTGGAAAGGGTCAGGTTGTGTGGTTTTATGGTGGCTCGCGGTCTGTGCGCGAGACTTTAAATTACAGAGGTTTCTGGGAGGTGACAGGGCAGTGTATTAGTCCAGCCGAGTGACCCATCTCCTTGGGACACTACATCAGGGCCTTTTAAAGTAGACACTTGCCTCGGGCGCTTTTCTTCATTTTGATTCGGGGTGGACAAACCACCCAAGTGTTATGATTTGATCCTTAACACGTTTCACAACCCAGCATAAATTCTGGGAGGAAATTGCTTTTGTTGAAGAAGTGTCATGTTTTTAGCACTCGGAAAAGAAGCATAAACCAATTCTAAACATTAAAAGGCCTCTGCGGCACCTGGGGACAAGGTTTATTACCCAAAACTACCCTCTGATGGGTCAGAAAGGAGGCTGTTTGACTCAGATTCTTTGATTACTTGATGATTTAGAGTATATTTGCTGTAACATTTTAGCTGGACCTAAACAACAGCAGTTAAAAGAGCAAAAAGACTTGCTTTAGACAAGAATTTATGGGTTTCCTCTGGCATTTTTACTTTTAATTACATTATTAGAGCATATAATATGAATTTCAAAGTTCTGTTTTGAAATTTAGGCCTATTCACAGATTATTTACATACTTGATGAAATATTTGATTTTGTTCCTTTCCACCCAGTTCTTTGATTGCCTTTGTTTTAACAAAGATGTAACACTAGCGCCACCCTGTGGTTGCATCTTCAACTTCCTCCAAAAACATTTCTTACTGGAATTCTGATACTGCAGTTGTCTAATGTTTCTGCTGTGTTGTACCTTTAACACCTATTTTACCAGGATTGGCATCATACTCTTATGAGAGGTTGTTTTTATCTGGAGGAAGATAGAACCATTGTTTCTCTTCAGTATCGCCTGATAATTCCAGAGACTACCAGCGTCTAGCTGAACATACGGCCCCTCACCTTAACCCGATTCCTGGTAAATATATTGTACATGGTGACCGAAGTTACTTAAGTAACACAGTTTGCATTTTTCAAAGTATCCAATTTAGGCAGATTGGTGAATTTTTGTAGTGGTCATTTTGACTGTATGTGTATGCCACAAAGAAGCCTTCTCTGTAGATGAGTGTGGACACAGATCTATATGTGGTAACGGGGAACGAGACCAAAGAAGATTTGAATTTGGTTTGCTTTACTGAGTTAAGGGATAAGGAGGTTGGTAAATGTTTCCATTTTCTATCTAAATATAATAGTATTTATATTATTGAATCCTAATGCCTGTTTGTATGTTGACATGATCTTTTAAGCAATGATTCTCAGGCATTCTCTGACACAAGTACATTTTCCATTTGACTTTGAATCATTTTATCTTTTTATTTTAATTGTTTATGTACCGTTCCACCTCAAGCTAAATGAATAAATATGAATGGAAGTGTAGATATAATTGGGCATTTCAAAAGGGTAACGGGTTTGGTTTGTAATGCTGATGTTTCTGCAAATATACAACACATGTACACTTTTCATACACGTTTCATGATCAGCAACTGTTTGTACAAAATCACGGTATAAAAGCATCCTACTGACAAATATAACAAATCATAAAATAACGCAATAAATAAGAGAAGTCCTGTCCAAAGAGTTTACTTCCTGAATGCAAGGGGAAATCATTATGGCAATATTAAAAAACAGAATGTTATGTCAGCTAACATTGGAAAATAAATGTAGAGAGAATAAAGACAAAAGGCTCTCTCTCTTTCTATATATGATATGTTTGGAAAAAAAATATCTGTATTAACTGTATTGTCTATATCAATAGTAAATGTTTGCATTAGCTATTCATTGTCAAAAAAATTTACAAATGTCTTTTTATAAAATAAATAAATAAATAAAAGAATTAAGTAGGAAATGTCTTAGAGTATAAAATATAAATATATTTTAGAATATACAAAGTTTAGCCTATATATTAAAATATTAAAATATCAAAATACTAAATTGAGAACTGCATCAAGGTAAAAACAAAGGTCGACTCAATGCAATTGTAACAAATTATTCAATTTTATAACAGTGTGTTTGTCCTGTGTGACTTCTGTGGAGAGGAGAGCTCAGTGCCGGCTCATATCTGCTCTTGCCCTTCACCTCTGGCTGCAGACTGATGAAGAGGACGAGGAAGACTTCCACTAAAACTGCTCAGGTAGTCAACAGCACCCAGTCTGGAGAGCTGGAGCAAACCAAAGAGTTCAAGTCAGTCAATTCTAATGTTAACTGATTTACAATGAGTTAAGGTAGAGGGCTGAATAAATGTTTGATTACTGAACTGAGGTTATTTTAGGTATCTAGGATAACATTATACTGAATTTATGCAAAGATACTGTACTGTTTTGTTCCACAGGGCGGCATTGTCGGACATCTTGAAGTGATTGATTTGGATGGCAGTGGTCTGCTGAGCCTAGAGGAGTACAACTTCTTTGAACAGAGAACCAGTGGAGAGAAATGTGATGAGGACGCCTGGGACATATGCCAAAGAGCTTATACAAACACACTGTAAATCAAACAGACACATTACATTTGGTAAAGGAAATCCAATACTTGTTTCTTACAAATTTTGGGATGCTTATTCTAAAAATAGTCCCTCTTTTGCTCTTGATGTGCATTTTCTAGCATAAATAGTAAGGCAAAGAAGTCCTGTATTATCCCTTAATAACCAGAAAGACTGATTCCAATTTTCCTCTTGTCAAGTTTTAACTATTTGTTCAATTCACAAATGATTGTCACATGTATGAAATTAAATAAGAATTATGGCCAGTTATAGAAGAAAATGCAGACATTTCCCAGAAGATTTACATATTAAAAAATAAATAAATAAAAATAAGATTTTGTGGGGGAAAAAAGCTTATTTATTTATAAATCTGTGTTTATGTACAGTTCTTTGACAATAAATGGTGTATTTGAAGATATTTTCTGATGCAGTTGAATCA
This sequence comes from Carassius auratus, assembly GCF_003368295.1. Lineage (NCBI taxonomy): Eukaryota > Metazoa > Chordata > Actinopteri > Cypriniformes > Cyprinidae > Carassius > Carassius auratus. Next base: position 19,975,371 of record NC_039248.1, on the reverse strand, counting down.
TTATTGACAAGTAAATATATTTGGTTGTTTGTGATAAAGTCTTCAGTAATGTTTCATTTTTCTGTATTTTTGTAATAAAAAGGTTGATCCCAGATCTTGAACGAGTGATATCCAATCTAGTCTAATGCATTACTATAACAGTGTTTGCTCTGCTGTACAGAGGTCTATCACGTCAAAAGCAGAGGCCAGATCTCTCAAAGGTCATGAGAATGTCTTGATTTATACATACAAAGGAGAGAGCAGAATTTAATCAGTCATTGCCAATAAGGTATGTTGATTAATGTTTTATGTCACTTAGCTGTTAAAGAGCCAACTCTTTCCAAAATGCCTTTGTTGGCCTCACTTTAGCACTTCTGGTACTTAACATTCACTGGGAATAAAACAAAGTAACTGGAATGCTTGATAGAAAGGAACCCTGGCCATGAGTAGAATTTCAATATCCTGATTTGCCATTATATTGGCAAAGTCAGCTGAAGACCACTCCAAAAGAGAGAGGGGAATTAGATCTGCTAACAGGACTTGAGATTTTGCCAGTCAGTGGAAATAATGATCTGAAATATACACTAATGTTTGGGGTTTCGTTACTGTTTTTTTATTTTAATTTTTTATGTTTCTAAAGAGGACTCTCGTGCTTACTAAGGCTGCCTTTAATTGATCAAAAATACAGTAATATTGTGAAATATTGTTACAATTTGTTCAATAATTAATTTCTATCTTTATATATTTTAAAATGTATTTTATTCCGGTGATGGCAAAGCTGGATTTTCACCATCCATTACTCTGGTCTTCAGTGTCACATGATCCTTGATCCATGAAATAATTCTAATATGATGATTTGCTGCTCAAGAAACATTTCTTATTAATATCAGTGTTGAAAAAGGTCAAAAGAACAGCATTTTTTTGAAGTCGAAAATATTTTTATTTTTTTGCAATTTAATGCATACTTCCTGAATAAAGGTACTTCTTTTTTTTTTTTTTCAAACATATTTTTTTACTGATCCCAAATGTTTGAATGTTAGTGTTCACATTTCCTATTGCATTGTTGTTAATGAATTATTATGAAACATAATATAAAGTTTTCTTTTCACCTTTTGTTCCTGTCACTTTTAATGCCGTAGTCCAATCAGAAGATAACGGTGCACATCAACAATGAACAAAGCAAGAACTGTGTGAGCAGCAGGGGCTTGAGTGTGTTTTCTCTGGAGGTTCCTGCTAGGACTAAAATGGTGAGATACACCATTTTCACTCACAAATAGAGACCAGTTCCCTCTGTAGATGCAGAATGAGGTGCATTTCATGCTCTATTTCCCATTCTCAATTAGAACTAATAAAAGAACCCAACTAGAGCAAGGCTAGTTGCACATAACAGACAATAATATTTACACTTATGATACATTTCTTTAACAATTGTGCACTTTTTTTGGTCTCTGTTCAGGTGTGTCAGCACATCATGGCTTTAAATGATCACAGGGAGTGGACTTACAACTGTGTTGAGACCATTATAGTTTGTAAATCCCTCAGTAAAGGTAGGAATTTATTATGAGACAACAAATAATGTAGTGCTATTTTGTAATATTTGTGTAATTTGTTTAGCTACAGTGACCATTGTAAACATGTTTTATAACAGCTTTCAAAAGTTATCATGTTTGTTTGTTTTTGCTGTTTCTGTAAGCATTATTAATGTTATTACAGTACATTCATGATATAAATTTTTTATATTGTAAATAAAGCAATTATTTTAAATAGTTATTTTGAATATTATCAGTTCATTATTTTTTATTTGTTTGTTATTTAAATTATAAGTTATTTTAAAGTTCACACAATGATTTCATATCTTTTCTCTAGACAGTTTTTGTGGATTTTTTTTTCTTTCTGTACATTCTCCACAATCCATAATGTGAGGTAACCAAGTACATTACATGTTATATCAGTTTGGTTTGCTATGAAACAATTCCTATGTAACAATTTAACTTCAGCAATATAAACTCACCTAAAGGATTATTGGGAACACCTGTTCAATTTCTCATTAATGCAATTATCTAATCAACCAATCACATGGCAGTTGCTTCAATGCATTTAGGGGTGTGGTCCTGGTCAAGACAATCTCCTGAACTCCAAACTGAATGTCAGAATGGGAAAGAAAGGTGATTTAAGCAATTTTGAGCGTGGCATGGTTGTTTGTGCCAGACGGGCACTGAGTAGGCTAATTCACAATCTGAGTAGGCTATTTCACAATCTGCTCAGTTACTGGGATTTTCACGCACAACCATTTCTAGGGTTTACAAAGAATGGTGTGAAAAGGGAGAAACATACAATATGCGGCAATCCTATGGCTGAAAATGCCTTGTTAATGATAGAGGTCAGAAGAGAATGGGCCGACTGATTCAAGCTGATAGAAGAGCAGCTTTGACTGAAATAACCCCTCGTCACAACCGAGGTATGCAGCAAAGCATTTGTGAAGCCACAACACACACAACCTTGAGGCGGATGAGCTTCTACAGCAGAAGACCCCACCGGGTACCACTCATCTTCACTACAAATAAGAAAAAGAGGCTACAATTTGCACGAGCTCACTAAAATTGGACAGTTGAAGACTGTAAAAATGTTGCCTGGTCTGATGAGTCTTGATTTCTGTTTTCTGACATTCAGATGGTAGAGTCAGAATTTAGCATAAACAGAATGAGAACATGGATCCATCATGCCTTGTTACCACTGTGCAGGCTGCTGGTGGTGGTGTAATGGTGTGGGGGATGTTTTCTTGGAACACTTTAGGCCCCTCGGTGCCAATTGGTCATCGTTTAAATGCCACAGCCTACCTGAGCATTGTTTCTGACCATGTCCATCCCTTCATGACCACCATGTACCCATCCTCTGATGACTACTTCCAGCTGGATAATGCACCATGTCACAAAGCTCGAATCGTTTTCATATTGGCCCCCACAGTCACCAGATCTCAACCCAATAGAGCATCTTTGGGATGTGGTGGAACGGGAGCTTCGTGCCCTGGATGTGCATCCCACAAATCTCCATCAACTGCAAGATGCTATCCTATCAATGTGGGCCAACATTTCTAAAGAATGCTTTCAGCACCTTGTTGAATCAATGCCACGTAGAATTAAGGCAGTTCTGAAGGCGAAAGTGGGTCAAACACCATATTAGTATTAGCACCACATGTAGGTTTAAGCTTCTATTTATAACTTTCAGTCAATTATTTTGCCCTTTGACTTTCACTACTGTAACTGTAGAACAAGACCCTAAAGGTCACATGACATGTGAGGAGTATTTAATCTCCATCTCTCTAACCAACAAAGTAAACTTCTCTTAAAACTTTTCGTTCAATATGTAGCCTATGTATTATTTAGTTTTGTTAGAGATTTTTGTATTTATATTTTTTTTTTTCTTGCATTCGACACACAGTTCCAGCTTGACTTTTAACCTGTATTTTGTAGAGAAACCTGCAATATCATGACAACATGCGAACCTTACATCAATGTAAACTTTGTTCTGCTTTGAATGAATTCTGGGTGAAACTTGATGTAATAGACAAACAAAACTCTGATCAAGAGTGCCAGCTTTCCAAAAATGTACTTTCACAGGGCCCATAAATTTTCACCCATTAGACCATTTGGTGGTTATGTGTACTTTACAACTAAAAGCTTAAATGTTCATTTTGATTTTAGGATTCAATAATATAAAATCAAATGTACATTTGATTTTACCTTGATAAATATTGAGATTCCGTGCAGACATAATAACGATGAATCACTTGATGATCTACAACCCCTCTGATGTTCAAATATTGCTTGTTTGCTTAGCTTTTCATATGATACAAGATACATTTAGAGCATAAAACATAGTTTTATGATTTACTTGTTTTGGGGTTTTGTACACTCTGGTATTATTAGACATGCTCAACTGTCTCTTTAAATGCTACGTGGTGGTGAATAGACACATCTCGCTTAGTCTCGCGTAGCCAGACCTTCAGTGGGCGTGACGTCCGAGGCCGAGAGAGACTACTCCCGCTGGTCACTTGGTTAGTGACAGGCGCTCACTGCTGCTGCAACATGGTCAAAATTACTGTTATTAAGACCAAACCGTACACCGACCAAAAACCCGGAACCAGCGGTTTGAGAAAGAGGGTGACTGTATTCCAGCAGAACCCGCATTATGCGGAGAATTTTATCCAGAGTATTATTTCCATCGTTGACCCTGCTGACAGGCAGGAGGGCACCCTGGTAGTGGGAGGAGATGGACGCTTCTTCATGAAAGACGCTATTCAGCTGATCGTCCAGATTGCTGCTGCTAATGGGGTTAGTAGGCTACTGGCCGCCGATTTCTACGCGTAATTGAATGCAGAAGTAACGTGTATGAAAAGTTATTTCCTTAAATAGGAACGGGTGGTTCTGTCCAGAGTCATGACACATTCAAATGTATTGCAAAAGAGGTTAAGGTTAACTGTTACTTCAGTTGCAACTGTGCTCTGCCATGCATGCTTTCAAAACTCGATGGAACAAACAGCAAGGTTACATTTTTGGAGTTTCATTTCAAAGCTTTTCAAAATACATTGCATACACATTAACGTTACATAATAATTGTCGCAGGGGAATAATCATGTCCACGTTGTTCATGATTGATCAATTCGTAAACTATTCATTCTAATAAGTCGGATCTTTTTAATGAATCGGTTTGCAAAACCTTTCTGAACCAGCGATTTGTATGCAAATCGTACTGAATCAGTCTGTGAGGTTCTCTAGTGAATAGACCGATTCAATATACAGCCAATTTTACTTTGTTGATGAAACAGAATTAACAAAAACGCAATACTATAACTTCATTTATTATTATTATTATTAATATTATTGTTATGAATGCAAACAATACATATATGACATCACTGATATACAAATTTGTGTAGAGTTCACAACATGTATCAACAATATGTCACTATAACTTCATTTGCTTTATGCCAGGGATGAATAGATGACGTAAATGCTGCGGCGTTACCTTTTTTTGTACTGTCTGTGGGCGTGACCGGGCGTGACGTAATTAATCGCAGAATCTCTTTTTCTGATTCTTTAAATCAAGCTGTTAAAAAAATCGATCATAAATGAATCGGACTGGGTGCAAACGAGCTTCGTGATCTTTCAAGCTGAACTGTTTTGAGACTCAAAGACCCAAAAGCAGGAGCTAATGCGTTTTGACAACAACCTGTCTCATCATGTTGCAGAGCGCATTTAATTTAGAAAGTGAAAAACTGAGCGTTTTGTAAGGCAGTGAGGATTTCTTTAACAAGCAGTCTTGTAGCGACCATAATGTGGAGGAGGCGTGCCTTCAGGAGGCGTGTCTACAAGACATCAGTGCTGTATTGAGTGAAAACACACACTAGGTCTTTATTCTATGAATATGCACTAGCCATGTCCTGTCAATTGCAATGCAGTGTTGTGTAACAGTCCATAGATTCAAGATTCAAGTAGCTTTATTGGCATGGTAAAAAGTATCTTTACATTGCCAAAGCATAGAAAGATTTAAATAAAATAGGACCACAAATATACATAAGAATAGAAGTATGTAGCATATAGTGTCTATATATCTGAATACAGTAAAACGAAAGTACTAATAACAATTCTAATAAAGATACAGTAGAAGGACTGGATCCCGTCACATCAGTTTATGTGTGTTGTACCGTGTTTTCTTCCAGATATGATTTGTGGTTCTGTTCTGCTGCTTGTCCTTTTATCATGGCAGGACTTGATGTACCTTGCAGCTGGGTTGGAGCTTCTTGAGGTTTCTCCCAGAATGTATGGCAGTTTGTCCTTTTGTTGTATCTGGTTGTATCTTTGTGTTTGTTTGTGAATTGAGGGAAGAAAGTTTCCATAATTTGTGCATAATTAGGACAAGTTTTTAAAAAGTGCAGTTCTGTTTTCACTTCATGTACTTAGTCTGTATTGGGTGTTTGTCCCATTTGGTGAAGTCTTGGTTTGTGCACCCCAGACCTCACATCCATAAAGTGTGATTGATTCTATAACTGATTATTTTTAGCCAGATTCCAATTGTCAAGTTTTATATTTTTCTTGATTGCGTAAAAAGCTCTTTGTGCCCTGTCTCTCAGGTCGTTCACAGTCTTGTTTAAGTTTCCTGTTTTACTGATGTTTATTCCGAGGTATGTGTAATTTTTAGTGTTCTAAGGGCATGTTGTTTAATTTGAAACCGTGATGTTGGTTTTCGTGACTGGCCCTTTTTTGGAATATCATAATTTGAGTCTTTTTAAGGTTAACTGACAAGGCCCATGTCTGACAGAAGGTGTGCAGGAGGTCCAGGTGCTGCTGTAGACCCTCTTTTGTGGGTGACAGCAGCACTAGATCATCCACAAACAGAAGACATTTAACTTCAGTGTCTAGTAGAGTAAGACCTGTAAATCACAAGAAAACACATCAATAGGGTTAATGTGATGTAAACATTGAACTGAATGGCAAAGTCAGGGTTGTTGTCTCTTATGGTTCAGAGTTTATGAGTGTATTTCTTAACATACCCTTAAATATGAGTTTTTATTTTAAATTATGTTTATCATGAGTTGATCATCACTTGTCTCGTCCATGTTGTCTCAGATTGGCAGGCTGGTCATTGGTCAGAATGGGATTATGTCAACACCTGCTGTTTCCTGCATGATTCGAAAAATCAAAGCCGTTGGGGGTATCATCCTGACAGCCAGTCACAACCCTGGCGGCCCCAATGGAGACTTCGGCATCAAGTACAACATATCAAGTGGAGGTTAGAGATGCATGCATGAATTAGTAATTAGTAATGAAGGATTAAACACTGTACTGAACTGGGATTCGGGTTGTCTTTCCCAGGTCCTGCACCAGAGGGCATCACAGACAAAATCTTTCAGATCAGCAAGAGCCTCCAGGAATATCACATCTGCCCTGAGCTCAAGGTGGACCTCTCAACCATTGGCAAGCAGACCTTTGAGGTCGACACGTTCAAGCCCTTTACTGGTACCATTTTTAAATTGTACTATTTGCCAGTTACAGTACATAAAATTATTTTCAGGTCATATTTGATTAATGTGTCTACAGTATGGTTAACAGTCTTGTCTCTTTTGCAGTTGAAATTGTGGACTCAGTAGAATCCTATGCAGAGATGCTGAGAGATATCTTTGATTTTGCTGCTCTGAAAGAATTGCTCTCAGGACCCAATCATATCAAGGTTCGGCTTGATGCAATGCATGGAGGTATGGATTTTATTCCCACAAAAACATGCATAAGTCCTCTGAAACAACAGTTACATAAATGGTATACAAAGCAACTGAAGATTAACTCTTTCTGTGTTCTTCACACTAGTAATGGGTCCGTATGTAAAGAAGATTGTGTGTGAAGAGCTTGGCTCGCCTGCTAACTCTGCTGTTAACTGTGTCCCCTCTGAGGACTTCGGGGGACACCATCCCGACCCTAACTTAACATATGCTGCTGACCTGGTCAACACTATGAAGGGAGGTGAATATGACTTTGGAGCAGCTTTTGATGGTGACGGCGTAAGTCTAAAAGTTTATATCTGAAGTTTATAACCACATACACACTGCTGTTCAAAGTTAGGGGTTACTCAGATTTTTTTAAATATTTGCAACAAATTCTCTTCTGCTCACCAATACTGTATTTATTTTATTAAAAAACAGTGAAAACCACAATATTGGGAAATATTGAAACAATTTAAAATAACTGTTTTCTATTTTAATATCTTTGAAAAATGTTTTTTTTTCCTTGATGGCAAAGCTGAATATTAAGTAGCCTTTACTCCAGTCTTCCTTCCAGTCACATAATGCTTTGGAAATCATTAAAATAGGCTTATATGTATGTATGTATGTGTGTATACGTTTATGTACAAAGAAAAAAAAATCAGGATTCACTGATGTATACAGGTGCATCTCCATAAATTAGAATGTTGTGGAAAAGTTAATTTATTTCAGTAGTTCAACTCAAATTGTGAAACGATTTAAATAAATTCAGTGCACACAGACTTAAGTAGTTTAAGTATGTGGTTCTTTTAATTGTGATGTTGGCTCACATTTAACAAAAACCCACCAGTTCTCAACAAATTAGAATACTGTGACATTCCAATCAGCTAATCAATTCAAAACACCTGCAAAGGTTTCCTGATCTTTCAAAATGGTCTTTAAGTTTGGTCCACTAGGCTACACAATCATGGGTAAGACTGCTGATCTGACAGTTGTCCAGAAGACAGTCATTGACACCTTTCACAAGAAGGGTAAGCCAAAAATATTCATTGCCAAAGAAGCTGGCTGTTCCCAGAGTGCTGTATCCAAGCATGTTAATAGAAAGTTGAATGGAAGAAAAAAATGCACAACCAAGAGAATGGTAGCCTTATGAGGATTGTCAAGCAAATCGATTCAAGAATTTGAGTGAACTTCACAAGGAATGGACTGAGGCTGGGGTCAAGGCTTCAAGTGCCACCACACACAGATGTGTCAAGGAATTTGCTGAACCACAGACAAGAGGCGCCTTACCTGGGCCAAGGAGACAAAGAACTAGACTGTTGCCAAGTGGTCCAAAGTCCTCTTTAAAGATGAGAGCAAGTTTTGTATTTCATTTGGAAACCAAGGTCCTAGAGTCTGGAGGAAGGGTGGAGAAGCTCATAGCCCAAGTTGCTTGAAGTCCAGTGTTAAGTTTCCACAGTCTGTGATGATTTGGGGTTCAATGTCTTCTGCTGGTTTTGGTCCATTGTGTTTTTTGAAAACCAAAGTAACTCCACCCGTTTACCAATACATTTTGGAGCACTTCATGCTTCCTTCTGCTGACCAGCTCTTTGAAGAAGCTGATTTCATTTTCCAATAGGATTTGGCACCTGCCCACACTGCCAAAAGCACCAAAAGTTGGTTAAATGACCATGGTGTTGGTGTGCTTGACTGGCCAGCAAACTCACCAGAACTGAACTCCATAGAGAATTTATGAGCTATTGTCAAGAGGAAAATGAGAAACAAGGGACCAAAAAATGCAGATGAGCTGAAGGCCACTGTCAAAGAAAGCTGGGCTTCCATACCACCTCATCAGTGCCACAAACTGATCACCTCCATGCCACGCTGAATTGAGGCAGTAATTAAAGCAAAAGGAGACCCTACCAAGTAGGGCTGCACGATATTGGGAAAAAATGACATTGCGATATTTTATTTTTCTGCGATATATATTGCAATATTTTTTCTTACAAACCAAAATGGGGTGAGCACACTTACATTCTCATTTTAAATGATTTAAACATCGACATCATCGTGTCAATTGATTAATATGCGGGAGGGAGAGAGAGCAAGACAGCGCTCATGTTGTTTGAAGACAGCTCTCTCTCTCTCTCTCTCTCTCTCTCTCTCTCTCTCTCTCTCTCTCTGTCTCTCTGCCCTGTTAAACTTGCATGTGTTTTTCAGTCCTGTCAATGATAAACTTTCACTCTATGATGGTTAAGCTGTGCAATTAATCCGCGAATCACATTCGTCAAGGGCGCAGCTGGTCCGTACAGTTAATGAATAACGGATCAACTACGACAGCCTAAATCGCACATCCTGCGATGTGACTATTGTGGATTCGTACATCGCGATATCGATGCTTTAACGACACATCGTGCAGCCCTACAGTTAATGCATAACAGATCAACGACGACAGCCTACATCACACATCCTGCGATGTAACTATCATGGATTCGTACATCGCGATATCGATGCTTAAACAACACATCGTGCAGCCCTACCAAGTATTGAGTACATGTACAGTAAATGAACATACTTTCCAGAAAGCAAACAATTCACTAAATTTTTTTTATTGGTCTTATGAAGTATTCTAATTTGTTGTGATAGTAAATTGGTGGGGTTTTGTTAAATGTGAGCCATCACAATTAAAAGAACCAAAGACATAAACTACTTCCGTCTGTGTGCATTGAATTTATTAATTACAAGAGTTTCACAATTTGAGTTGAATTACTGAAATTAACTTTTCCACAAAATTTTAATTTACTGAGATGCACCGTTATAGCGTTCAAAAGAACACCATTTATTTTAAATTGAAATCTTTCGTGACATTATAAATGTCTTTACTGTCAGTTTTGATCAATTTAATGCATTCTTGCTGAATAAAAGTATTTGAAAAACTGCTTCCAAACATTTCAACAGTACTTGTGCTTTCAATTATGCAATTAAAATCAGCCAAGAAATTAAACCTCATTATCATAGTTCCCTTCTTGCTGTTCTATTTGCAGGATCGTAACATGGTTCTGGGTAAGCATGGATTCTTCGTAAACCCCTCAGACTCTGTGGCAGTCATCGGTGCCAACATTAAATCCATTCCTTATTTCCAGAAGACTGGGGTGAAGGGTCTGGCTCGCAGTATGCCCACCAGCGGGGCTTTGGACAAGTATGATCATCTAAGCTCACTTATATTTTATGATTTAGCCATATGTTTAACCATATCAATAAGTGTAGCAAGTGTGCACTACACACTCCATAGCATCTCATAAACTTTAGAGCAATATCTCATTTTTTTTTTTTTTTTGTCATACAGGGTTGCCAAAGCTTTGAAGATGCCACTTTATGAGTCTCCCACAGGCTGGAAATTCTTTGGAAACTTGATGGATGCTGGCAGTTTATCCCTCTGTGGTGAAGAAAGCTTTGGTACTGGTGAGTAGCTATGAAACCATTGGTGTTATTCAGTCAAATAGGATATTTTAAGTCGCTATTAACCTGCTTATAGGTTTTATGCTTAAAAGCATTTTTTTATGTATTAAAATTAGTGGTTAAATATTTAACACAGTCAAACCAAAATTAATCAGACACCAGATTTTTTTTATGTATTTTTTTTACTAGTGGATGCAGGACACTATAATTCATAAATGTAAGTGAGTATAGCAAAATAAAGTGAACTGCGACGTATTATACCAAAAAATACTTCATACAGTGGACTACAAGTAAAATTTGGGATCAGAATTATTCAGATACTTTGACCTGACCTTGTTTTGCTTTTTCTTTTTTCTTTTTGTCTTCTACACCACACAGTGAAAAATTAAGCATTGCTTGGCAATTGTTTGGCCTAAATTGGCATGATCTAATTGTGCACTTAAATTTTTATCTGTGAAAAATACAAACATTTTTAGTTTATATCAAAGAGATAGTGAACAATGAACATTCTGTCAGTAATTTCTCACCCTCATGTCGTTTGAACCCTATAAAACCTATGTTCATCTTCAGAACACAAATTAAGATATTTTTGATGAAATCCAAGAGCTTTCTGATCCTGCATAGACAGGATACAAGGCCCAGAAAGTTAGTAAGGACATTGTTAAAATAGCCCAAGTGACACCAGTTTGTACAACTGTAATTATATGAAGCTATGAGAATACTCTTTGTGTGCAAAGAAAACAAAAATACATAACGACTTCATTCAACAATTCTTCTCTTTATGAAGCTAATAAAGTTATAAATTAGTTTTTCATCACCACTTACATGATGTTTTCATAGTAAGTCAAGCTCTTTCATCACAAAATATGAAAGAAAGCTTGATTTCTCATGAGACGACCTTATGAAGTCCTGTTTTTTGGTAGGTTCTGATCACATCCGGGAGAAGGATGGTCTGTGGGCAGTTCTCGCATGGCTCTCAATCCTGGCCACTCGCAAGCAGAGCGTGGAGGACATCATGAAAGAGCACTGGCAGAGGTTTGGAAGGAACTTCTTCACAAGGTAACCGCACTAAAGCGACATGCTGATCTCTGTTGCTTGCCTGCCCTCTGCTGGTAGACTTGTGGAAGTCACCAGACTTTGTCCCAAATCTCTGTTTCAGGTATGACTATGAAGAGGTGGACTCAGATGCTGCGAATAAGATGATTGATCACTTACAGACGACTATGTTTGATAAAGCCTTTATTGGGCAGAAGTTCTCCTCAGGGGATAAAACATATGAAGTGGAGAAGGCTGATAACTTTGAGTACACGGACCCTGTCGATGGCAGTGTTTCAAAAGGACAGGTGAGTCAGGCGTACAGAAAAATGTAATAATAGTGTAACATAATAGAATTAAAAATACATGATTAATGCTCATATGGTCAGCCCATTGCATAATTATTTTTTTAATTAGCTCTCCTGTAGATTTCAGGTCACTTAGATGTTATGATGTGCGTTTGTTCATATCTATAATTAGAACTAGAATTCGATTTTTTTTTAATTTTTATTAATGTTTATTTACTCAAATAAAAATATTTGATCAAAAATACATTGTGATAATTTCACTTTACCACTTATTTAAAGAGCTATTTCTTTATGTAATTTATTCCTGTTATGGCAAAGCTGATTTTAATCCAGTCTTCAGTGTCACGTGATCATTCTAATATGTGATTTTTTTAAACAGTCATGCATTTCGGAAACATTATTCAGAAGTCAACTGTTTCTACTCAAAAAATAAAATATTTCATATATTTTATCCCTTTATATGACTGCTGATTGTCTGTTCTTGTAAACATCAAATACTGAAATGACATCGATATGTAGATATTCGTTGATATGATTTCGGTGATGAAATTACTGATAATCTTCATTACTGTTGTTGAAAGAATAGCCTCATCATGACCTTTGTGTTCGAGCTCACGAAAACCCCATCCAAACGAACAGTCTTGGAAGCGTTTAATCTAAACACCTTTCTCCGTTTCATAGAAATGTGTGCATGCTTTCCAAAACACAGTACTGTGTATTGGCCATCATCCCCGTTTCCTGTCTTCATGCTTCTTTAGGGGTTGAGGATCATCTTCACTGATGGCTCACGTATCATCTTCCGTCTCAGCGGGACAGGCAGTGCTGGGGCAACCATCAGGCTTTACATTGACAGCTATGAGGAAGACTCTCAGAAAATCTATCATGATCCACAGGTAAACCGGTCAAAATATGTTCACCCACCACAGTATCATTTTACATAAAATGTTATATCTTTATTTATTTTTATGTATTTATTTTCGATTTTTTTTTTAAGTAAATCTGTTGTAGCTGTAGTAGTAATCAATTTTGACATGCTCATCCCTACACATATTGTTAAAGATCCAATTCACTCAATTGTATCTGCTTGAACTGGATCACAAGAGTATTAATCTGTCTTAAAGAATCAACTTCAGAAACGCTTGTGATGACGTTTTAGTTCCAGCAGTTCTTTTCATCTTGAGTTTTGAGTCTTGAATTACTATAGAAGAAAAGGATTCTCATTTTAACTACAAAACAGTGCATTTGGACCGTCTGTTTTCATTTAGTGTAAATCAAAGTCCCTATTGTATTTCTCTCATTTTGTGGGCTCCCTTATAGCGCACTTGTAACATTTCTATCCTCGTTTAGATTATTAACATTGTCTCAACAGGTCATGCTGGCTCCTCTGGTGGACATTGCCTTGAGGATCTCTCAGCTACAGGAAAAGACGGGCCGCACCGCTCCAACTGTGATCACATAATTATCCTAGAGCCCATATTCACCTGATCCAGACTAGCAGCAATGCCTTGATTTACCATTTCATACCCCAGTCATTATGTGTTCAGTGTATCCTCTAGAAAGTCTCACATTTCTAGTGTTCCACATGCACAATCAAAGATTTATATCTATCTATATAAATAGAGATTATAAAATAAAAGGCTATACAATTAATAGCTTGTGATTTGTTCTTCAGGAATTCATGCTTTTTTCCATGCACTTTGATTTGTCACTGGGACTAAAGCGCTTAACTTTTCTCTGTGTCTGCTAGATCTATCATATTTGGATTCTAAAAACAACAGCTATGTTTTATTCATATACACAGTTCGTCTTTCATTTGAGGCTTAAAGCGGTAACTATTACGCTACAGTGTGTTATTAGTGGATAAAGAATCCTAAAGGCAGGAAACCTGCATAAAATATATTCTGCCTTTAAATTAGCACCGCAAATAGCACAAGTGTCTTTCAGTGGGAGCTGACACTGAAAAGTTCAGATTACCATCATTTCAATTATTTTTTGAAGAGTCTTCTGTGTAACCTAAATCTGGGTGATGGCATCTGGTCAAAATAAAAGCCTTTAACAAAGAATTATTACCAGTTTGGTCACTTTGTTATTATTATAATTTTTTTTTTTTACCTTAAAGGGAAGTTTACCTAAGAAATTACAATTATCTAATTATTCACCTTCAAGTTGTTCTTAACCTATATGAGTTTCTTTCTTTTGTTGGACACGGAAGAAATTTTAAAGAATGTTTTTAACCATTAAAACCATGCTGTTGACGGTAGCCATTGACTTCCAAGGTGTGTAAAAAATATTATTGAAGTCAATGGCTACTGTCAACTGTTTGGTTACAAGCATTCTTCAAAATATAATTCTTTGTGTTCAGCAGAAGATAGAAGCTCATACAGGTCAGGAAAAAAATGAGAGTGAGTAATTGACAATTTTTGGGGAGAGTGGGGCGAACTATAACTTTTATAATTATGGAAAATGTTAAGGAAAATTTTTGACAAATTGAACAAACCTTAAGAATCTGGCTTATTTCTATGTCAAGGTAACTAATCAAACAATCAGGTGTGTCACACTGAGAATGAAAATCAGTTAAAGAGGTCAGAATAATTAAAGGTCAGATTTTCTTACTTCCATTGAATCATGCAATACCTTTTGAATATATATGAAATCATATATGCTGTATCTAGATATAATTTATTATTCAAAACGTTTAAAATGTAAAGGGGGGGAAAGGGGGTTGTTTTCATTAGTGGTCTAAAATTTATGTATGGACCCACTATATATAGTGCCTGCATGAAATGATTTGTTGTCATCATAAACTCCCAGTCAGTCTATTTGGTTTGAAATTTCCTTCAATTTAGTTAATATGGGAAATCAGGTGCACATACCTGAGAACAGAAACCTCTTTATGTTGAAAAAATATATATAGTCTATAAAACATTTTTTTTTAAACTAGCAGCCTATTTGAAATAAGCATGCACATACCCATATGATCAAAACATTTCCCCAGTCTTTGTCAGAAATGACCTCAACTTTATTACAACCCATTTATTAATACCTGTCACGACACCCATCAAACACCTGCTCTCAAATGATTTCTCGCTTGTGCTCTGGATGAATAAATAGGTGGGACATTTTTTCAGAGCAGGTTTGCACATTGTAGAAGCCCCCTATGTTGACATAGCAAGACACAAAGAACGTCCTGCCTGGAAAGTAATGGTTTGCAGGTTTTATTTTCATTGGCTGTCATTACAGTAATAGCAGTAACAGTGTGTGTGTTTAGCTGTCAGGTTATAATATTCTGAAGTCCTCTTTTAATCTCTTTATATTTCTACCACAGCATCTCTATTTATCTAGATGTTTAAAGAGATCTAAAGCATTTAGAAAAGGTCACTAACACAATCATTAGCCATAGTTATAAAGACAAGATCTTGTCAAATAAAACAAAAATGCAACCAATAATCCAAATAGTGCATTTTACCCTTTTGAACATATGCTTTTGCTTTTACATTATATAACATTTAAAACACTTTAAAGCTTAAAAGTAAATGTACTTCACATTTTTAAAGATATTGAGCTAGTCACAATCAGAAGTATCTTGTAGTCAAGTCACCTTTATTTACTTTAAACAAAATATATTGCGTAAAAGCAACTGAACAACATTCATTAGGGAAACAGTGTGTCAATAATGCAAAATGACAGTTAAAGGCTGTCATCATTGAATTCAGTTATGTCATCTCTGTTCAGTTTAAATAGTGTCTGTGCATTTATTTGCAATCAAGTCAACGATATCACTGTAGATGATGTGCCCCCAACTAAGCAAGCCAGAGGCGACAGCGGCAAGGAACCAAAACATCGGTGACAGAATGGAGAAAAACCTTGGGAGAAACCAGGCTCAGTTGGGGGGCCAGTTCTCCTCTGACCAGACGAAACCAGCTGTTCAATTCCAGGCTGCAGCAAAGTCAGATTGTGCAGAAGAATCATCTGTTTCTTGTGGTCTTGTCCTGGTGGTCCTCTGAGACCAGGTCTTTACAGGGGATCTGTATCTGGGGCTCTAGTTGTCTTGGTCTCCGTTGTCTTTTTAGGGTTGTAGAGGTGCTTTCTACGTGCTGATCCACCATCTGGTCTTGATACATACTGGATCCGGGTTACTGCAGTGACCCTCTGATCTGGATACAGACTGGATCTGGTGGCTACAGTGACCTCGGAATAAGAGAGAAACAGACTAATATTAGCGTAGATGCCATTCTTCTAATGATGTAGCAAGTACATCGGGTGTTATGGGAAGTGTTCCCGGTTCAGGTTTACCTAATCCAGTTTAACTGCAAGAGTGTGTCAGCCTCCCGAACAATCTTAGGTAGGTTATTCCAGAGTTTAGGCGCCAAATAGGAAAAGGATCTGCCGCCCGCAGTTGATTTTGATATTCTAGGTATTATAAAATTGCCTGAGTTTTGAGAATGCAGTGGACGTGGAGGATTATAATGTAAAAGGAGCTCATTCAAATACTGAGGTGCTAAACCATTCAGGGTTTTATAAGTAATGAGCAATATTTTAAAATCTATACGATGTTTGATAGGGAGCCAGTGCAGTGTTGACAGGACCGGGCTAATATGGTCATACTTCCTGGTTCTAGTAAGAACTCTTGCTGCTGCATTTTGGACTAGCTGTAGTTTGTTTACTAAGCGTGCAGAACAACCACCCAATAAAGCATTACAATAATCTAACCTTGAGGTCATAAATACATGGATTAACATTTATGCTTTTGACATTGAGAGCATAGGCCATAATTTAGATAAATTTTTGAGATGGAAAAATGCAGTTTTACAAATGCAAGAAACGTGGCTTTCTAAGGAAAGATTGCTATCAAATAGTACACCTAGGTTCCTAACTGATTAAAGTGTGTGTGTGTGTGTGTGTGTGTGCGTGCGTGCGTGCGTGCGTGCGTGTGTGTGTGTGCGTATGTGTGTGCTTGTACGTGTGTGTGCGTATGTGTGTGGCATTTACCCCATGTAACAGTTTAGCTTGCATCTGGAGTAGCATATTTCCAACACGTGGGTTAGAAAAAGCAAAACTGCAACTAGGAAACTGCAGAGAAAGAATCTATTTGTTTTTCCAAGTTCACACAGTTCCCCATGCACAGTTTACTCAATGAAAACAAACCTACATCAAGTTTTCATTCCTGTTATTTACTGGACGGTGCATGACAGATTAACCCAAGGAACCCTAAATATTCCAAAATATTAGTTCACACAGTGTGGAGTGTTGGTCTTTTCAGCATTCTTCTCCCCTCTGTTATCCAGAGCGTGCTATGCTATGATATCAATTACCATAGGAATCTAATAACACAGAAGACAGAGAGAGAGATGACCTCTTGACCTAACAACAACAGTGTATTTCTCCATTTTGTTTATTTTATTGGGCCCAGGTCAAAGCCTTATGGAATGTGCTGAGATGCATTGATTGTCAGCAGGTCATGTGGGTGAAGATCAGCATGATCGAGTTTGAGCAATCATCCCTAAAGCCAGGCAAAATAAATACAGCAACAGGGCCATGCTGGCACTCTTTGCATCTTTCATTTTCCTTTTGAAACCCTCCACCCACCTCTTCCTGAAACACACACACGTTTGAAGAACATCTATGCTGTCTAATTCTTGCTGACCTTACTTCCATATGATCAAACATGACCCCTTGTACCAAACGCAACTGCTATCAGAGGCTAAAAGACTGGAAAATATAATGAGAGACCACCCACCCACTCAAAGACTTTAAATAAGCCCTCTCTATGTGCCCCATTGCTATTGTACTACATGAGTTTTGTGAATTTCACCTTTCCTTGCTGCTCTTTTTTGCCTCGGCTTGTTGCACACATGTAGATAAAGTCAGAAGTTGTAAGTATGCAGACTGCTTATTTATCATTCTTGGACTCTGATCAAGAATGAGCTTCAAATGGTTATTTTGATCTGAATGTAAATGATCTAATAGACTACATTTACAGATCTTCACGAGAATTAGATCACTATAGCGCATCTTAAACTCCATTCAAAAATGTCCGGCCAGACTCACATCATCACTTACCAGAAATGATGTCACCAGCAATGCCCTTATTTGGGTAGAACAAAAGCATGTCAACACATTATCATCTCTTTGAAAATTAACATCTTTATTATTAGACTTAAGATGTCTGACATTTAAGAGTGTCCAGAATAAAGAAAAAGACAAAGAAAAGAAGTGCTATTCATAGTGGTTTCAACGAATTCTAAAAAACTTGTATACCGTTTTCAAGAACTACATAATACATTATCAGGACAATTGTATCTTCCTGATATGTTTGGCCCTCAAAATAATTCATTTTAATTCAGAAATGAATGTTCATCATCATAGACTGTGTGTTTAGGCCCATGTATGTATGAATTAATTATTTTTTATTAATAGATAATAGGTCAAAAATACAAGGATTATGTAATTATAAGAAGAAGAAAAATAAAAGAATATTGCATAAAAAGAAAGAACACTTCTATTCAGTTTTTGGACAGTATAGGAAGCTCTGATTTGTAATTCAAGCGGTTTTATACCCATTAGCTACAAACCCTAGTAACTCCGGAGATTACTCCATTTAAAGTTCAGAACAGAAGGTCCATTCTGAACAGATCCGCTGTGTGTGGAGAACAGCCAAGGGGATGGACCTTCAAAGCGGCCCGCATAACCCTCAATCCCCCTGCTCATTACAATTAGATGAGTTTCGCCATGCATGGTTGCAATTTTAATAATCTTATTTTACTTTGGGAAAATAAAACAGATAGACATCGGAAAGAAAAATAGCCCCATGTCACAAATATTTCAGCTGCTTTGC
Organism: Carassius auratus; assembly: GCF_003368295.1. NCBI lineage: Eukaryota > Metazoa > Chordata > Actinopteri > Cypriniformes > Cyprinidae > Carassius > Carassius auratus. The sequence continues at coordinate 19,956,524 of NC_039248.1, read as the reverse complement.
TGCTCAGCAGATAATGGCTTCCAAATGTTTAATATTAGATGCAATCACACTGAAGAAAAGGTACAGCTTTTCTTTGAAAACTGAGATGCTTGACCGTAGAAAGTGAAAAATCTTAGCTTGGACAAAATTATTCTTTTGCTTTATTAATCTTCACAGCTTTTCTATGCGATTGCATGCTCACAGTAATGTGTTTGATATCTTAACTTTAGTTTCCATTCCTTCATAATTCATTCCACCAAAAAGCTCTCATGAAAGCAGGAGGGACAGCCCTCCCTCCTCCATCCCCGCCAATCAGCATCTCCTCCCAGCATGTGAGCTCATATTAGAGTCTGCAGGAGTGCGACTTTAACTGGGCTTTGATCGCAGCCTGCCGTTTGTGTGTGTCAGAGAGCCGACGTCACCGGAGGAAATGAGGGATGAACTCTGGGTCTGGAGAGTCAACCCAGCCCATCACTTCAAAAGAGGAATGTCTTTCGTTTCTTGTCTGCCACTGATATAACATAAATGAATAGAAACAGGTCAGGATGCAAGATCTCTGGCTTGTAAAATTGCTACCATTCTCTGTCTGGTCCTCACAAACCTAAAACAGCAGCACGTTGGGTCAATTATTATTATTATTTTTTTTTAATACAACCTCTTTATTAGATGTCACTACATGAAAGGCTGTTTGATTTTTGTATATAATGAATATTATTATTATTTACTAGTATTATTTTTATTTACAGTTTATATTGTTATTTAAAATGCAAAATTCTAGATCTCAGGACAACAGTCTGCTGCTCTTTATAATAAACATCCTGGGAAAATATAGATTTGTTTTTCATGTAGGTATTGTTAACACTTATTTCTACTATTAATAATAATATAAAAATTATATATTTAGTCATATCATTAAGACATTATCATTAATATGAAAAAAAAATCCTATTAGTATTTATTTGTTAATTAATTAATTTATTTGTAATTAATTCCAGTTAATTCCAATTTAATTACAAATGTTTATCCTTTTATCTATTTCCAACATTATAAAATATACTTCATATACTTAAAAATATACTATATTCTGTGGCCTCATTTTATGTATTTACTAGTAGGTATTTCTTTTTTTATATATATATACAATTATTGACTTTAATTTTTGCTGTCTGTTGCAACACAAATTAGGTAATGCAACATAATCCCTCAAGAAGTTGAGCAGCGCATGTTGAAAACATAAAAATATTACATTTTAGCATTTACTCCTTCAATCTACAAAATACAACCTATACGGTTATATTTTGTAGATTGAAGGAGTAAATGCTAAAATGTAATATTTTCATGTTTTCAACATGCGCTGCTGCTAGCTTATACGGTAATGAGATTTATTTGATTTAATTGTTTTTTTTTTATTAAGTAATATTTTATTATTAAGCTTTCCGCTACACAAAATAAGGTTATAGTTTGATTTAATGCTGAGAAAGCCCATTTCAACAGTGTCCACAAATTAATTACATTTTAAACCCAAGATTTTTTCCCCCCTTAACAGTCCTGCAACTGCAGGTGGCGCCAAACGCACCTTTAAGCAGCACATGTCCTGAGACTTTGTGGAAACTTCTTGAGAGGACTGAAGAAAGTCAATCTCCAACAGGAGCGAGAGAAGCAGAGAGCAGTGCAGAGGACCATCCGCCTACAAAGTTTCACCTCTGCGGACATCCGAGGCTTAGTAAAGTCCAGAAGAGCTCTGCATTCTCCCGCTATAAACTGACCTGTGAGAAGAGCTTGCGGTGGATGTAAGAGCGCTCAAGGCAGAAGAAATGCGCAGAGGAACAGTGAAAGAGCTGCACGGATGCCAGCGCAACTTCACACTGATCATCGTGCTGCTCGTAGTCCACTGCGGTAGGCGATTAAACTCATGCATTTGCACTTTACTTTGTTAATAATCGAATTACTTATAATTAAACAGAGCCTCATCTGTCGAGTTCATAGGAAACACTGAGCAGACGAAAACTAATTCTGATATTATTATTAAAAATGATTTATGGAAACGTCTCAAATTACAGCACAACGTCAACGCAACATAAATGTGGAATATTCAATCTTAGTAAATTAAGTGTTCTTTATTTGCATTTGTATATGTGCTGTAATTTGTACAATGTTATGTAAAATGACTTAAAAAATGTCATGATGTAACGTTAGAACAAATAGTTAGAGGTGTCGATTCATTCAGTAGCCCTCAGGTTTTTTTGTTTGTTTACCTATTGAGTCGTGTTGCCAAAGGGCTGTCTAACAGTTTTAGTGTCATTGGAATGACAATAAAGCTCTTAAAGTGCACTGATTGAGAGAGTAACAGTCTTAAATTCTCAGTTGGAGTCTCTTTGTACTGTCTGAGCTGCTTCATTTGCCTTAGAATAGCACTTTGACGTAAGATAGCATCCAATTATACTGAGCAAAGAGCCTAAAAAGGTACATTAACTTCTATGAGCTTTTCATTATTTCCTAATTCACAAGGATGAGATCTATACCAAAGACCAACTTAAATGTAGTTGTACACGTTTGAACAACACTTTATTCAGAGTGTTTATGTTACATGAGTGGATGTTACTATTATTAATTACTGCAATAGTTAAAACAATAACAGTAAGTAGGCCTACAGACAACTTACAAAATAACTAAGAGTACATGTAGTTATCAATAATCAGTGTACCTGTAAATACACTGCAACATGGACACTATAAAATAGAATAATCAGGTTTAGTTTTAGGTCATATTATAATAATAATAAATATTTTTTTAATAATAATGAGCATACAGTGCATATATATATATATATATATATATATATATATATATATATATATATATATATATATATAAAACATTTCAAGATATTTTTTTTAAATAAGCAAACTAACAGTTAAGTGTGTGTGAAACGCTAATCAGATTTGAACCCAAGCATAAATTACTTAAACTATAAATATTTAAGTTGAATTGTCAGATTAAGTTACATTATACTACAGCATATCAGCAGATTTTTGACAAATTTGACTGACAAAGCAACAACCTGCTCGCAAATCAAGTAATATATCATTTGTACTCGGACTTCAATGTCAGTCCATGACGTTGCAGGGAATTTTAACAATTGCTCCTCATTTATAACTTAAGGCACTGACTAAGACCATTGGTGCTGTGGTTTGGATGAATTTCATTCCAGATTCCCGCTTTGTTCCTTGTGTGCCGGGATCTCTTTACTGTAGGATGGGAGAAATGGACTCCATTTTAAGTTTTGGCTTAGAGTTAGTTTGAGATTTTAGCTGATGGATGAGGTTTTTGTCAATATGTGGCTCCCTACACCTTGTCGATATAAATGCAATAGTGTTTTCACATCTGTTCTAGATAGTATCACTGGATATTTTGTCACAAAATGTAAACCTTTTTAGATGGAGTTTTATAGGCACTACACTACATATATCTAGCTATGTCATATTTTTGAGAGCGGTGGGCAAAATAGAAACAGACGGCTTCCGTGATCCAGTCTTTGGTTTTAATAGTAGTTGGTAGATTATAAATCACTGGGGTGGAACTCTATCAGTGCATTATACTGCTAGGCGGGATGTTGACACAAAAGCCACTTTGCCTCCAAGAAAAGCCGACGAGGGAGGATTTGACTCGCCGTAGTAAAATTCATTGGTTTAATCTGGTCTTCAAGTGTACAGTACAGTTACTCAAGCATCAAGGCTCCCGTCTTAAAATAAAAAAATAAAAAAAACCTTCATAGATGTTGAAGGAATGCCCATTCAACCACATGTTCTAACTTTGTGAAAGCCACGCAACACTTGTGAACCGTTTTGCTTTTTGTTGGTATGACTTTATAAATCTGTTTAATGTCAGAGGCTTGTGTGTATTGTATCACAAGTTGTAATTTTTTTCTGCTCTTTCTGCAGAGTTATAAATCTTTAAATCTGAGGTGTCAAACACATGAAGTTACTGTGCATTTTATCTTTTATTACTAAATACTGAAAGTTGGCTGGATTAAAAAACTTGGCTTGTCTTGTTCAATAAACAGAATGTGGGGAGAATTATGTAGCCTACCGGCAGTTTTAACACTTTGATGAATTGCTCTCTATTGCCCTATCTTTTGTGTAAGTCTTCTGTCAGAGCTGGATGTTTAGGTCTTGGATATGAGCTTAGAGAATGATCTGTGTATTTTCACTTGTCTTTAGTGATGGTGTGATTCAAGCTCTTAGTCCGTGTCTCTTTGTTTGGGTTTGTGGTGGAGAAACTGGCAGAGTGTATAACCATTCAATTTCATTATCCAGCTTCGGGGACATCAGAGTGATTAGAACATCATTAAAAACTCACAAACAAGTGTTTTTGCAACCGTTTTTATTTTATTTTTTACGTTGTTGCATTGTTTTTTAATGTTGTAAAAAATCTTAGTCTAGGTGGCAGTTTGCTGCACTTAATCAACTCAATTATATTTATCTTTATACTTGGAAAGTATAAAAAATGTAAAAATGGATAAAATAGTAATAAAAATGAAAATGTCATATTATTGTCTCATTTATTTATTGTTTTCATGGTGTTTGTATGGTGTGTTAAAAAAAAAAAAAAAACTAAATTTTTATTATTTTCATCATCCATTCCAAAGTGAATGCCAGCAGCTGGAGCAATGTCATATTTATTTAATTTTGTCAGTGTTTAGTAATCTTTATCTTTTTTATGGCTTGTGGCAGCATATTGTATTGGGTTACATAGAGAAGTCTTACCCACCTTGTCCTTTGCCTTTTTGGCCTGAAAAATGCTGATGGTAATATACATCACAGGCCAAAAGGTCTGCGGTGAATATAATAGGAAATGAGCTGCCATGATTATCTAAGCGATCAGACGTCTGCCAACACTTATCAAATAATTACTTTCCCTTGCCTGCCCAATGAAATGTGCCAGGATACGCTACGTTTCACATTTTAGAGGGCATGATGAAACATGGCTTTTTAATTTTAGCTGTAAATGTGTCGGAAAGTAAAGCTCTGAAGCCTGTTTACGTTGTATTAAGGACTCAACTAACCCTCAATGCATAAAGACTGGCAAATTTCTTGCCGCCCACAGTTGGGTCTTTGTACCTGCCATGCTCCCAGTGAGCTCATAAATACCTAACCTTTACTGCCTGTTCAGTCGGAGATTGATATTTGCTCTAAAAATGAAAATATATGTGCAAAGTATCAGTCATCTGGGAGATTGCGCTCTTTTCCTTCACACAGTGCTGGTCTTGACAGCGTCAGGTTTCTATCTCTGAGGAGAGCTTTGTACATTCATAATTCGGTCTCGCTGTCAGTCTTGGAACATTTTTTTCTCCTAAATAATGCGGCCTAGTAGTCAAAGTCTGGCTCTGATTTGCAGTAGTACATTGAGTGATAGAAGTTTGGGTGTTGAAAACGCTGCTATACTCATGCACCCACATACTCGATGCTGATTAAGCCATTTGTAAAGGATTCTTTGGCACTGGCTCTCCTATGAGGTTCCAGTCTAATCAGGTTTTTGTTCGTTTCTGCATGTTTTTTCAAATGCTGGTTCTTTGCTACACTGTACCTTGACTTGAACGGTGAGGAACAGTTGACAGTTTTCACAGAGTGTGATAGACAGTTCAGCCCTGGCATGGGTTCTGATGTTTATCCATGCTGTTCCAAATGGAACGAGGAAGGCATAAAGGAATTCAAATTTGACACCTTGGGGCTCCAAAATGTCCCACTCTCACTTCACCCTCGCATCACAGTATGGAACGTTTCTTAGAATTGCTGTTTTCTTTAGGTTATTTTTTTATTTTTCAATTAAAATCCAACCGGGTACCTTTGAATCAGCAGTTTTGTTTTTGACCTTATATTTGCAATTGCGGTTGTTTTTTGGGAGTTAAAATAAGAGAAATCTGCTGACACCAGCTGGCCATCGGGGTTTCTCTGAGCAGAGGTGATCATGATGATCTATAGAATGCGCACATGCTGTCTGGTGTTTGCTTGTATTTAGTATTTATATGCAGAAATTATTTTACACCAGTGTTTTGTCTGACCCGCACAGACTGTGGATTTGTGACTTTGCTGAAATGATTGAATGCTTCTTGCACTCTTAGTGGCCCAAGTGGGAGAAGTGTCAGGGTAAGTACATTTTCAGTTCATGCAATGTGTGCATGTGTGTTTATGTGTGTATGTACACGCTGGGAGTGTTAAAACTGTGCAATCCACATCTCAGTAAATAAAATGTGATGGGTGTTAGACACTGCACAATGCTAGCGTAACATGTCCCTATTGCAGCATTCAGCATTCATAGGCTGAATATTAATTTAGGATTTATTTGTAATATTCAAACATGCTTAAATCTTTTGGCATTCTTCCTATAGTCAAATTGAATTAATCGGCCTGCTCTTTAGGAGATCCAGTAAGCTTTTTAAGTATGTTTTGATTGCTTTTGATTCTTTGTTTTAGTTTTTGGTAATTACTTAACAGAATCGGTTTTTTTAGCTTCTTAAGTAAAAAAAAAATGTTCAAGACTGTGATGATTAGCTCTGATAAAGTGATTTGTGTTTAAAAAGCTGACTTCAGACACAATGATGTGAAATAAAAAGAATCGGAACCGTCCTCGCTGTCTTGTTTTGAGAGTCCCACTCTTTTCATAAACCTTTTTTTTAAGATTTTGTTGAAATAATATTATGCGCTGACAGCAACTCGTGAGCATTTTCAATTGTTGGGTTGCAGTTGAGGATTAGGATACCCGGAGTGAAGCCTCTCAGCTTTTATGGACATTTACCCACAAGCAGCAGGCGAACAAAGAGCTTTTAAACAGCTGTTTGTTTGTTTAGGCTCTGTTTTTTGTGTGCTTGTCAATGCCAGTGGGTCACAGTTAAACACAAGTCACTGTTTGTCCTGTTACTTCAGGACAAAAGCCAAAGGACTATTTAATGTTGGTTGGCTTTGTTAGAGGCCAGCAGAGAAAATCTGAGGTGTTGAAATGAAGGATTACTAAAAACAATAACATTACATTTCTTAAAAAAGAAATTGCTGAAGTTTCAAATGTAATTGAATTGGTTTTTAATTGAAATAACAGATAATTGTTGAATCATCAGTTGATGAAAGGAGTAGTTATTTATTGCTATATTGTAATGCTATATGGGTCGTTCTGTTTCAGATCAACCAAATTTCGGAAACTTCCTCGGCTCAGATTTTTTATTTTGTTAAGATTTTTTTTTCTGTAGAATGGCAAACATAAATGGTGATGAAAGCTAAAATATTAAACTTCCCATATGTATATTTACTGAGTAATCTGTTATTTTGTAGATGGGGGTCAAAATGACAAAATGACAAATTTCAGCTAAGATTTGGAGCCAGTTTACAGGGGTGTAAAAATTACTTAAGAAAGCTGGAAAGAGCATTATGTTATTTTTAGACCGAGAACCAGAATCTAAAAAGATATTAAGAAGTCTTTAATACTTCTTGAGTTAAACGCATGCAAACTTGAGGCTATAACCATAGGAAGTGCTTTTTGCCATTTTCAACTGTGACCAATGAAACAAAAAGGGCTAAAGTCAACAGATTTTACTAATAGAGCTACCAGTATCTGTGTAAAAATAACGAATGATGCTGCCAGCTTTCTAAAGTAATTTTTACACCACTGTAAATTGGCTTAAAATTGTAATTTTGACCCCCCTCTACAAAATAGCGGATTACTCCGTAAATACACATCTGTGACATTTTGGCTTTCATCACTATATATATTTGTCTTTCTACAGAAAAGTAAAATAAAATCGAAAATTTGACACTGAATGACATATCCTAGCGCAGACGCACACACACACACACACGCACACACACAACATAAAACTGGTGTACAGGAAAACTCCATCTAGTTTTCTGTCTTTACATCAATATTCAATAAAAATCTAATTTTCTTTTACAATTGGAAACATAAAAATGACATTTTTCTTAAAAGGGGCTGTCAGCCCAATCGCTGGCTTTGTGTATTCCTCCATTCCCTCCACATCTATTTTTCCTTGGGTTTGGTTGTTGTCTCTTTCCTTTTCACTCATTTGTGCAGGCAGCTAACAGTCATTCAGCTCTCTTACTCTGTGGCAAAGCAGAAATGACTTACCCGACCACACCGACCAAGGAATCCTGAAATAAAAAGCTTCATTTCCCTATTGCTTTGTGATTGGAAGCCAAACAGGCCACAGAGGCTTGGGAGACCTCTGCCCAGCTATGCATACACAGAGCTCTCAAAGTCTGACCCCAAAGATCTGTGAATAGCCCTCAACCAGATAACTTCAGCATGTCTTGATCAAGCTAAGGCTGAAGGGATTATCCATCGCCTCTGAGTATTACTTTATGTAATTTCCTCAACAATGACAAGCACTGACCATATGAGTCTCTCATATGAGTGTACTGTAGCCTACATGTATCGTTCATGTTTATGAAATACAGCACTGCTCGTGTGGCTCTACGCTGTGTGTTTGCCCGTGGCAGAGAGGAATCTCATCAAGGCTCACGTAGATGGAAATTTTATTCAACAGGAATGTCTTCTCCAGTCCCAGTGGAATCTCTCAGAGGCGGATCAAAATCTTAAATGGCGTTGAGGGGAAAATTGAGTCTACCTGTTTGAACTAGCTCTTTCAGATTTCCACGTTAACAGTTATTTCATTTCCTTTTGGATGTTTTTCAACACCAGCGCTACTTTATAGCATTTTCAACATTTTGAGACAAAGACCAAAATTATGTTCAGCTTTTGGAAGCTGTGTCATGGACATTATTCAGATAAGATGCTATATTTAACTTTATGCAAATGAAAACCGGATAGTTGGGATATTATATTATATTATAAAATTTTATTTTCATATGATTTACTTTATTTTTGTTTTATTTTATTTTATGTCATGTCATTTTATTTCATGATGACAGTGCCTAGACTGCAGGGTGGCTAATGGCCAAAGAAAGTATTATAGAACTTAGAAGCAAATTGACAAACAGAATTGAAATGAAATGTAAATTACATTTACATATTATGATTATATGTGTTTACAACATATCAAATATACATATTATATTCACGGTGTATTTAGATATTAAATTCCACTTAATATTAATGCATTATACATTAATATTTTTTTCCACAGTGTCCACGGTTTGTCTCAAAATGAATTGTTCATTGGCCTGATCAGTCCTCTACTTCTGCAGACTTTAACTTCAACAAGTGAGGGTCAAAGACATGAAGAGAGAGGAAGCAGGGGTATGTGTGAAGACTTAATACCCTCACTGCTATAGATATACAGCCCACTTCTCAACAAAAGAGATTTACTGGACTAGGAAACTGGCAGATGAGTTATTCAACCAAACAGGGGAATGAGGTCAAGTGAATGGAGCAGCTGTGAGTAAAGCAGAAGCTAGAAAAGTGTAGGCTTTCATTATTCCACTCATTTTACACCAGTACAAGGCCATCCATCTCTGTCCTGCTTCTAGTTTTATGATACTGTATAGACAGTTGGAAACAAAATAAAATGCAGTAAATTCACATAGATCTACTATGTTCTACTCATATTTGTCTATGTGGCTATGCATTCCACCAAGACTTGAAAGTTTAACAAACACATATTCTCTTTGCATATAAATTCCATATTAAATTCATTTATTGAAATTCCAGCGATACAACCTTTTATTTACATGCGTGCTGTTCTGTTGTGTAAGTAAATGTGTAAAACTTCAGCGGGATCTGTGGCCTGGCTGGAAATTTGGCTCCACTTTTTCGGGGTGAACAGGCCTGTTACCAATATTTTGTATTATTATTTTTGACATGCACTGCTGTACTGCCGGTTTTAAATGGGAGGCACATTTCGCTTGATTCATTACTGTTTTATAGCACGTCCAAACACTGAAGCTGGTAAAACAAATCTATTTTTTTGTATATTTTCCTTTAACTAGCCAGTGAGAAAAAGTATGAGAAATGAAAGTGATTGGCAATACCAGTTTTCTCAGCTGTAGTTATATCTTGTAGTGGAATGTACTTCATTTGAGATTTTGAAGACGTTCTGCTATTTTAAGATTTTCAATATAGCACACACATCATTGTGTTATAAGGAAAAGGCAAGCATGTATGCTGTTCAAGATTTCTCATTTTGTATTGCATAGGAACGGTTTTAATATCCTGGAAAAACTATCCTTTCATTTTTTATGGCAATGGATTACGATTGGTTGCTGATGACCTTATGTTCAGGTCACAGACTAAACTGAGTCTGTGAAGTGTTTCAATAAATCATTTTCTGTTGAAGTTTTTGGATTGCTACTATATTTTAGGTAAACATATATATGTAAGACTAATATCGTAAGAAGGGAAGGTGGAAATCTTTTTTTCTCTTCCTCTTATTGACTGAAAATATCTAGACAGGAGCTCCCTCAGGTTTGTGGAGAAATGAAAACACTCTCCACCAGTAGTGTATATTACACTTTAAGCAGGTCACTGAATCTTTCACCAAGATTATGACATTAATCCATCCTCAGAAGGCAATAAAATACCCTCTCAATTTTTACTGCTGTCAACACTTTGTGTCTGACTCTATTATTTTATCCCCCCCCCCCCCTTCAAAAAATCACTAACCACAAATATGCTTGTAGTTTCTCGTTCTCTCCTCAAAGTGGAAGTTGCATGCACCACTCACACTGTTTCTCATCTTGAAGGTGGTCTTGGACGGACCTCAAGATTGCCTGGATGCTTAGTAATATGAAAGTAATTAGCAGTGGTTTCATGGTGTGCTGAGATACGTGCAATAACAAAGTGACTATGAGTCACTGGTGCCCAAGTCAGTGCTTGAAGTCAAATTTTACCATCATCGGTGTGGGTAAACACCTGCAACCAGGGCTTAAAATTAACACTTGCCAAGTGCCAAATGTAAGTAAAATTTAGCATTGGAGAGTATATCAAACCGTGTGACTAGGCAATGGCCGATATGTTTTTTTATTTTTTACTTTATTATGATTGGACAGATCACAGCTGACAGGAAGAGAAGCGGGAGAGAGATGTGAGGTGGAAACAGAAAAGGTCCTCGAGTTGGGATTCGAACTAAGGACACGTGTATGTCGGCGCTTTTTAACTTTTAAAAAATTAATTCTAACAATGCCTTAGAACACGGTATGGTTTAACGTCATGATCAAATTCTGATGCATTGTGTTTTTCAGAGTGAAGTGCTGTGTATTTGTTTAAAATAAATAAAAAAATTGTGTATAGTAAATGCTGTTTATAATAAATCTCTGCAAGAACCATGAGTTTGAGTCGCTAATAACATGCACTTGAAAATGTGACATGCACTAAATATCCAAGTTTGTAATAAGATTGTTTTATAAAAACAGTTTTTAACAAACAAAAGAAAGCATTTCAGATGAGAAGTTTTATTGTGGTTTTCTGCCCAAATAAAAAAAAGAATCAAAGAAAAAACAACTATTATTAGTATTGTACGGAGCTCCGCACGTGACGTGAGAAAAAATTAATCGTGCGCAAAGTTTACTAATTCATTCCCTCGACGTACTAAACCGTGCACACCATTACGGTTTCGTTTCCTCGATTTGCTTAATCATCCACACAATTTACTAATTCGCTCTCTCAATTTATAAATTGTATAAATGATTTAGCAAATCGAGGGAATGAAATAATAAATCGTGCACACGATTTAGCCTTTTTTTTTCCTGGATGCCATGTGCAGGGCTCTGTAGTATTCTAATTGTACTGTATAATAATAATAATATTACTATACATTGTAATTATTATAATGAAATACTTTGTATTACTACTGCTACTACTACTTTAATAATACTACTAATAAAACTTGCAAGTAGGCGTGTTCTCACAATTTGTTCTGTGTGTGTGGCAAAATGTTAGTTTTAGGCCCTGCCTGCAACTACCACTGAGGATTGCATTTGATGTTTAGAGTTACTCAAATTAATTTTAAATAGGCTACTTTTAATCAACTAGGATCCATTAAATTGATGAAAAGTGATTATCTTATAATTTGATAATCAAATGTTTCCCAAGAACAAAATCAGCATATAATAATGATTTCTGAAGGGTCACATGACACTAAAGACCTGGAGTGAAATGTTGAAAATGTGTGTGTATTTATTATATATATATTTAAGTTAAGAAATTAAGTTAAAAAAGAGAGTAACATATAATCAGTGCAGCGTAGGACCAATGTACAGTAGAACGCTCATTAACCAAAAACATCTGAATGTAGATTACATTAGATTGACCAATTAGAATAAAGTATTCTAGAAATGTACCTTCCTTTTCCACAGGGAGAAAGTCAAAGCATTCTCTCCTGGTCTACAAGCACCTCAAAAAGTCTGGAAAATATTCCCAGCTGTAGTGTCACAAGGGCTTTACATGGCCACTGCCGCTCCACAATTCCCTCCTAATTGATTGTCCATTTTCCTTTCCAGAGACCAGGCCAAAGTGGTTCTGTAAGCAAGTAAGAGTGTATGGATCTTTGCCAGAGCTTGTCCACTCAGCTTTAACATCTGCATCTGGAAGTGTATCCACGGGTTTGAATACTGTTTTCTGTATCACTCAGCTCTCAGGCTTTGAGTGATATGGACGTTAAGCATGATGCTGACCCTGCTCTGCATTTCTCAGCGTCTATGATGTTGTTTTTTAGTTTAGATTTACACCTATATTGAAGCATTTCCCAAAACTAACAGGATGCAATAACACAGAAACAGAGACTAAGATAACAAGGCAAACATTTCTGGCAGGCGCAGCTTGAGATGAGATATTTCTCAGAAGGTAAAGCCATTTTCACCTCTTCTTGAAGAAGCTAGGCCAAAAATAATCTATGTGAAGCATATCTCACAGTTCTTTTGAGCCTTGAAGAAAGCACAGAAAACCTGGACTAAGCATAGAAAAAGTTTTGTTAGTTTTAAGATATCCGTTATCAGTTCTGACTGAACTTGCTGCACACGTCTGAAGAAGAAAAATGGAATCGAAGAGGGAAATGTATCATCTGAAAGTCTTTTTAATATCTAAAGCATTTGTTAAGCTCAAGGCTTTGATGTTATTAGCAAAGCATAACTAATAGAGCTCTTATCAGCTTACTGATAACTTTATCTCTATCTTTTAATCTTTTTAAAGGGAAGAAATATGACGAAATACAGATGTGGACATCAATTGCACATTTGGAATGGAAACCAAAGTAACTGTTTTAGTCCTGCAATAGCAGTAGTCTTGATTAATCAGTGTCTGTTACATAACTAGTTTAAAATTAGTGACTGTAGTATAGTATTTTACCAAATGGTGCTCAGGAAAATTCTGTGATCTGATTGGCTCTTCAGAGTGCTACTGTTTCTCTATGGCAATGTTTCTTTTTATTTTTAATGTGTTTGCTTCTCTCAGGCTCAGACAGTCTTTGTCTCCCTCTGAACAGGAAATATGCACCTTATTTAAGTAGTTTTGGGGCTATTCTTCCATCAAGCAGAGATTACTGAGGAGATTTTCGGGAGTTTGTGTTTTGCCCTCAGCCTGCAGTTGGCAGGATTTTACTTTTTCACACCAGCAGTGGCATTTTACTCCAAATAACGAAATGGCCAGATGTCAGTACCACTCTGTTTGACTCCTGGTACACAGTTCAATAGGTTGAGAACTACCTACCTTTTACTGCTGTAAAATGCATTTTCCATGGCTTAAGGACCATTTACACAGAATGCAGTTTTGTGGTTTAAAAATCTAAGAAAGGGTAGTGGAACAGAAACAAAATGAATTTAAAAGCTGAACAAAAGATGCAAAAGATGTGCTAGCTCATCTTTACATAGAAAAACAATGGAAATGTAGCAAAACACAAAAAGGAGAAGTTTAACAGAAGGATTGAGCTGCACTTTTCCATGAAAGGGAACGTAGATGACAGTTTCTAAAGCTTGTGTTATTCCAAGTCTAACTGTACAATAGTTTTGCATGATAAATAGTCCAAATGTATTATTTTCTGCTATTTATCATTTTTTAAACATTTATTTATTTAGTCATTTTGAAGCTCATCAACTTTCGTAGCATTTTGAGTGTTTAATTTGAGTTTAATGGAAATAATTAAAGTTTTTTTCCGTTTTCAATTATTTTTTTATACAAATTTCAAGAGAAATGTATATTTTAGTGAGATTAAAACAACTTTCATTGGTAATAGGTTGTAATAACTGTCATTTCATAAACATGGAAATATAAAAACGTAGCCAAAGTTTATATCAGAACTGGTTCATTTATAATAAAAAATATTTGGATTAAGCAAGCACTTGACAGATATGTAAGCCCTCAGGCTATCCATTGGCCTATTTTTAGACTATCTGTGTCCATAAAAAGCAATGCCATGCTTCATTAGAGAAGGTCTGACTGCATGTTTCCTCTCAGTCAGAGGTTTGCTTCACACCTCACTGTACAAGTATTTGAAAGGAAGCCACATGCTCTTGGTACCAGATCGACATATTAAACGGTACGCTGTACTTGCTGTGGTGCTCTGAATCCCTGGCTCCAACTATAGGTTTCAATTATTCCACCGCTGCCATGTTTTCAAGGAAAGCAAACATGGAGATTCGCAGAACATTGAAGGCAGCTGCAACTCTCGAGTGAAAAGGGGCACAAAAGACCAGAGGGGGTGCTTCTGAAGGAAGTAGAGGGAAAAAGCAGGGTGACGGAGAACAAAAATCCAAGAGAAGGAGGAAGGGGAGGGGGGTGAAGATGTTTTATTAATGGCCAGGCATTAAAAGGGTAATAGAAATTATAAATTGAAGCAATCTGTTGAAACTGAACCCTCTGCTTCAGGCATGTACATTGCAAAATCCATTGGGTGCACTGCCACGAAGGAGCATTGTACTTCAAGACATATAGCCGCAACTAGAAATTAGGGTTTCCTGTGTAGACAGGAAGTTATAAAAAGGAAAAAGGGCAAGACACAAATTCGAATTCTTCATAGAAAGCAAGAAAAATCAATGAAGGGGAAGAGTGAGGCTGCTGTTTGGAAAAGAGGCACCCTGCTTTTCCTTTAGCTAACATGAGAATAACTCTGAACCTTGTCGTGCTGCTTGATTGGCATGATGTGAGTCTGTAGACCGATGAAGGGAGGGTTTTTATGAGGGGGTGCTCATCAAAGGATTCGGTCCCCTCATGTTGGTGGGACTTGAAGCCCTAGACTCTCAGAGCCAGCAGGGAGTCTCTACCCTCAAGGGAAAAAAGGGAAATACGATAGGCCTTTCTCTGACACCTGTCTATCTCTTTGTGTACCTTAACTGTCATAAACGGCTGATTTACATGTTTTTCAGGCTTATATGTTCTCTGTGGGCTGGCTTCGTGCTTTCTACATTGTGGAAACACCATCTGTATTTCTGATTTAGCCAGGCAGACCCTTAAGTGTCGTTTATAGCAGATGGGGGATTTTTTCCCCTTTGCTTGCTCGTTTTCCCATCCGTGAAATTAAGAGAAATCGCACACAAACAGAGAACCAGTTAATAAATCATGCAACAAGACGAGAGATGGATACGCCTGCTTGCAAGCTAAAAGTAAACTTAGCATGAAGCAAAGTTTGTCAAGGCAAAATATGAATGTTGGCTTGACAAAGACTTGTTTGAAAGTTTTGAAAGATTCAAATTCCAATTGAACTTCCCGTGGGGCGTGGCCAATTAAATTCAAATCCACACTTCTGAACCTGAAGTGAAGCCAATTTTTTTAAATTCCACACTCTGTAACAAAGATGTTTTAAATATACAAAGTCCAATTTAGTCTAGACATTTTCTTAGACACTAAGTTCTTGTTCTAACATAAATAGTTGGCTTTCCATTAGAATGTAGTACACCACAAGAAGTATGTCATGAAAGAATAGACACACTCAAAGGATCACGTGCCAGTCCTGGTCTCATGTCTTGATTAGCGGAAATAACACGTCCCTTTAGAGGTGTGAGAGATAGGGAGTCTGCACCTTCATTTAGCACACTTGGCAAATGTAGTCCACAACATGCCTTGCAAGTGCTCACGCAATCCTCAGCTCATCTGGCAGACGAGAAAAGAACAGCTCTGCTAAAATAGAAACTAAAGTAATTTTACTTTCTGGATAAGAGCTCTGCAGAGAGAGAGAGAGAATTATGACTTGCAGAATTTGGAGGCAAGGCAAAAAAATCACAATATTTTGTCCACTGTTACGTTAAGTATTGACTCATACCGACAAATAATTAATCACTATACTGGCTGATAACCAATATTTTCATGATATATTGTAAATCCTTAAATGATAGTATGGTTGATCTAGAGGGGTTTGGAGGGAATAAGTGAGTGAGAGAGAAAAGATAATTACTCATAGTTCAGGCATGTTGACCATGTCATCAGACCATAAGTAACACTGGACTAAGAAAACAGAAGGGGAAGGCTAACCAGATCCTAGCAAACACCACCCAGACTCTAACGTCTGCAACACTGTGTGTGTGTGTGCGTGCGTGTGTGTGTGTGTGTGTGTGCTTGAGTGAGAGACAACAGTGGTTTGCTGTCATTCATCTTTCATTACGACACCAATATGTTTTCACTCAAAAAACAGAAGCCGTACAAGAACTTTTACTTTTCTGAAGCTGAAGAGATTTTACTGCATGTGTATTAGTGTTAGGACTTATTTGTGTGCATTAATAGGTGCAACATATATATCAGATAGCCTTGATTATGTACAAATACCAATATATTAAATATAAGTAAAATAAAGTTGTAATTTTGCAGACTTCCTAAAATTATTTATTATACATATTATCATTTTAGATGGTATATTTATCTAAAGAAAACACAATAATTGTTGAAATTCAGCGTTTTCATTTGCCTAAACATAATGACTTTTTATTTTAATCCTTTTTATTTCATCAGTATCTTTTATATCTAATTAATGAACTTATTTATTATTTCATTATTTATGTTACTATCTTATATAAGACTATATAAACCATTATTCTAATGTTTGAGTGAAATATTACATTTAATTTTATGATTTTAAACCCTTCATTATTGTTATTTTTCAAAAAAAACCTTTTTTTTTTTAGCTCTAGGTGCATTTATATCTTGAACAGACATCAGCACACTCAAGGGCTTGAATGTTGGTAAAATGCCACACGTCACATAGATGGGTTATAATGATTTTATGTGTGAACCTGCATTAGGCGGCTTTAGACCAACCTATCTCGGGTTGGTTTGGGGTTTGTGCTGTTTAAATTATTTTTCCATTGCTACAGGTACTTGAAGGATTAGTTCACCCAAAAATGAAAATTCTGTCATAAATTATTCACCCTCATTTCAGTCCAAACCCGTAAGACCTCCGTTCATCTTCGGAACAAATTAAGATATTTTTGAAGCTTTCCGAGAGCTCTCTGACCCTCCCGCAGACAACAAGGGTCCTTACACGATCAACGTCCAGAAACGTAGCAAGGAGATTGGTCAAATAACCCAGGTGACATCAGGGTTTCAACTGTAATATTACGAAGTTACGAGAATACTTTTTGTGCGCCAAAATAAAAAAATATAAACTTTATTCAACAATTTCATCTCCTCCGCGTCAACCTAGCGCCATTTTGGAGAGTACCCACTGAACGCAAACAGCGTATGTTGTTCTGTGGCAGCTGCGCCACGCGGATATGTTTGAGCTTTGATTTCAATGAAAACAAAGTATCCGTGTGGTGCAGCTGACACAGAACAACATATGCTGTTTGCTTTCAGTGCATACTCTCCAAAGTGGTGCTTGGCTGACACGGGGGAAACGAATTGAATAGTTTTTTTTGTGTTTTTTGGGGGGTTATTTTATGGATTATTTTACCGATCTCCTTGCTACGTTTCCGGATGTTGATCGTGTAAGGAACCTTGTTGTCTATGAGAGGGTAAGAGAGCTCTCGGAACGCATCAAAAATATCTTCATTTGTGTTCCGAAGATGAACAGAGGTCTTACGGGTTTGGAACGACGTGAGGGTGAGTAATCAATGACAGAATTTTTATTTCTGGGTGAACTAACCCTTTAAGCCAAGAATATTCTCTGTTTATGCTCCTTGGGAGACTGGGTTTAAAAATGAAGGTGGCTGGCATTTTCCTGATGAAAATGACGTTCTTAAATAAACTATGAACTCATAAGACTGAACAAAGCCTTGTGCTTAAGCCACGTGTACAATCATGGCATTCAATTTATTAAGCAGCAAACATGGCCAAACACTGTACTACAATGAATCACCAAAACCCTCATTCTCAGACTCTGTTTAAGTGATTTTGCGGTCAGAAAGCCACTTTTCTCCACCGTGCGCAGCAATATTGATATATTGTTGTTCCTTCTCTGGTAAATTGGAGTTAAAATGTATCTTCTGTCTCGTATAACATGGGCTTCTCATGCAGTCACAGTCTGTATCCCGCCTCACTAAATCACGTCCGACATGTGGCGTTCGGGTTCTGCTGGTTTACCCCGCCAGAGTCTGTATCCGCACATCCTGCAGGTCAACCTTCAGCTCACGTTGTAAATTTAGCTCGCCTCCTTTAAGAACAAAGCTCTATGAGGCCTGCAGACATTTAGATTGGCTATGAATACCGGCGTGCTGTGCACTGGAGAAGAAAGCCTGTGTTGAAACAGAGGGGCTAAAATGCAACTGTAGACATGTGTCGAGGCCAAGACACTCGAGACAAGAGGTGAGAAAAAGTGCATGACGCATGACTGAGTAACATAAATATATATATCTAGTTTTCTTAAGAGTTGTTTTTGTTTGACACGAATATCTCTGTGTCATCTGTACACTGTATTCAGGCTTTATTTGATTTTATTGGATCGGGTACTGCATACAAAGTGCGTGCCTCTCGTGTTTGGACTATCTTTTCCCTAGTGCTTCAGTTAGAACTCTATGGACCGTTTTACTATAATAGGCTTGAGCACAGAGAACTGAAACACTGCTTAAATTGTTTGTATATGCGTGTTGTAATTAAATTTGAGTTAAAATGACAGAGAATTATGAGTAGCATGCCTCTTTTAGATACAGTACCAAGAAAGCTGTTCCCTCATGGTTAAGCTGTGCTGTTCTACCAACAGCCAAGTGGGTCAAAAGGGTGATGTTATCAGAACACGTACAACATACTTCTTCAGTGGTCTAGAAGTAGTCTCGTCTTTGAATTTATTGCATACTACACTCTAAAAAATATATTTATTGATGTCAATTAATACAAAACTTATTAAATGTTTCGAAAGAAAATACAACTTTTTACTTAATGTTTAATTCAGTTTTTATTTGTTGATTGTAATTACTTGAGAAATTTACTAGCAATTTCTGAGTGATTTTCTTTTTATAGTTAAAGTACAGGAATTTATATGCAGTGTATCCTTTTACTTGCTTAAAAATATGCTCTTATGTCCTTAAAATATAAAACTAGTTTTTCTTAAAGCTGTTAACATTCTTCAAGTAAATATAAAGTCAAGTGAAGAAGAGTGTTGTATCATTAATAACCAAAAGTAGTTACTGTATTTGTGTTGCACAGTTTATTTTGTTTTAATTTTATTCTCAATCATATTAGAAAGAAATATCTCCAATGAGATTTTTCTCAGCTACCACATGTCTAAAAAGGTAAATGCCTCAGATGAACTTGTTCTGCAGTCAAAACTCCAAACAATTCTAGATTATTCCAAAAAGACAAAGCTATTGAGCTTTGCTATCCATATTAAGTTTCATAGCTGTTATACTGAGTATGTTTACAATTACAATACTTCTTCAAAGGAGAAAAGTCTGAGACAAACTCTTTGGCAATATACAACATCTCCCTTTTAGCATTAAGCATTAACATTTCCCTTTGAGATGTCATACACTGTAATGTTTTCCTCCTCTGCAACTCTACCTGTCACTGCACAAATGCACAGATTTTCAAAATATCAGCTCTTATTTTCCATAAGTCTCCGCCTCCTCTGAAAAATATTTAGCTTTCCTGTCAACAGCGGCTTTGAAGGAGTCTGAGAAAAGGGCCTGCTGGAGCAGTCATTATTGTCTTCAATGAGGCAGATTTAGGGAGAGTTTCTGTTAGTGCTGTCTGGGTTGTCTGCATACCGCTTACCCAAATTCCTCTGAGGACGGCCCAAACGCCATTGTCTCCCGATGCCTTTGGGACCCACTGATTTGAAACAAATGGAGCACATGAATGGAGGTTCTTGTTGTGGGTACAAGTGTGTAATGAGGGGAAAAAAAACAAGAGAGTTGACAGGGAAAGCTTGGTAGTTGTCAGAATGTTAATTGTGTGCTGTATAAATGTGTGAAGCCACATTGTTTTTACTAAATTCATGTGTACAGTCTCCAGGGCTGCATTGTCTTTGCTCTGCTCTGCTCTGTGGCACCCTACCTGGGTTTTGCTATGTTACGTGAACCCCCACCCCTACTCCTCTTGTGGATATCGATCTTGGAGCTTGAAGGGGGACAAAAGCAGTCTTTGGTTGGGTGACTGGTGGGCAGGCTGGAGGTGGTGCCAGCTGTCAGTCAAGAGCCAGCGTGATGAATGCAGGTGGTGCCGATTCATAGATCAGACGTTGGAGGAGGGTTGTAAGAGGACAGGAATAGTGATTCTTATCACAGGCCCTCATCTCCACCTTGTGTGTGATCTTTTCATGGCTGGTTATGTTTACTGATAACAATTCCAGCTTCACATATGTTGGTAAAACCCATCTTTTGATTTTCTGTCAGTATTCATATTTCAGTTTTACTTTTTATTATGGTTGGCTTTTTATCAATTTACAAACACCTTGTAGTTCTCTAAATGAACCCCAGTTAAGGAAACCCTGCCTTAAAAAAATTCACCCCAAAAAATTATTACTCATGATATTCAAAACCAATACTTTTTGTTCTTCCCTTAGACAAAAGTAAACATTTGGTTTGTTTGCTTTCCCCCAATCAACTGCAATGAATTGGGATTGAAGCTCTAAGCCTTGAAAAAAGGAACAAATGCGCTGTAAATGTGCCATAAAAAGTAGTTCATGTGACTTTTGTGTATCTTCTGGAACGGTGTAAAATTTCTGTCCTTGGCTCATTCGCAAGAGACAATGTCCAATTTGTGATTGAGTCGTTCTTTTGAGTCAAATCTTTTCAATATTGGTTAATATCAGTCTGAATGATTAATTCATAAATTGGACAGATTTGGTTCTCAAAGTTCTCACTGATTCCAACAAAGATGATGATTGTTTTACAAAGCTATGATATAACTTCTGAAGAAGTTGTATGGACTACTTTAATTATACCTTTTTAATTCTTTTTGAAGCTTCATTAATTTGAACTGCATGGAAAAGATTGGCCAGCACAGTTATCAGAATTGTAATATTTCTTCCACTGGAGAAAGAAAGTCTAACAGGTTTGGAATATGATGTTGAGACTGAGATATAACTGGATTTTCTTTATTTGGTGAACTATCCCTGTAAACAGTTCCTTACTCTCACATCCATGTGTATTATATCAAAAGCTCTGACATTTCTCGATGCATTTTGGCCAGGATAAACAGAACTGCTGTGAACGGTTCTTCTCAGTAGGCGAGCTCTATGGGTATGGATTGTTAATATGAACTGGAATTCACTGTAGTCCATCAGATCCCAGCGTTTTCTGAACATTTCCTCTACTCAGATGTACAGATGAATAGAGGCCACAAGGTCTTTTTTTTTTCTTCAGAAACTCATAAGTTTCTTGTCATTCAAAGGAAAGGCTACAAGGCAACGGCAGTTGAGTACATTTTCTTGCGCTGGGTTCAGTGATACAAACAGTGTTATTCATCACTGACTTTCAGTCATACACAAGAGCCTGAGCCTGCTGGCAGCTGCTGAGAGGAGATGGATGTGGTATGTTATTGATGGTGACGTAGGAGTTTTTCTTGCAGACGGAACCCCCTGCTTGTGTCCATGTGTTTGCCCACTTCAGAGACACACCTTTGGGACCCAGACATGTGCCTGGATCTTTTTGGGTAACACGTAAAGCTTTGCTTTTACTACACAAGCCACCGTGGCTAATGTTAACTTTCACCATGGCTAATAACATCACGCCGAGTGTTGTAAGGATTTTAATAGAGACTCAGTAGCATATGGGGTGATTTGGATTACTGGAGAGTTGAGCATTGAGACCTGAATCCAGGTTAACTTCAGCTTTCTAGAAAATTATTATTTATTCATTAGTGAACCCCAAACATTTTGCGGGACTGTTATTCATTTGTTTAGTCTAAACAGTCATGGGGCCAGCTGCAGAACTTAGCATTGAAGAACGCCTGTTATCTGAATTCAATTAAAAATATATGGACGCACACAATTAAATTTGGTCAATACCCAATAAGATGTTACGATAATAATAATAAATAACCATATGGTATTAAGAATAAATACTAATATGAATATTTATTGCTTGTTGTCGAAAATAATTGTAATATTTCCCATGTGTGTCCAAAGCTGAAAGGCATGATTTATGGTGTTATATTCCATAACAACATCTGAAATTAGTTTACTGTGTATTTCAGAGTGATATTACAGAAGTTTGCTTAAAAAATCTAGTAATTAGGTTAACTAATTTCATGCATGAAATCACACTAATGCAGTTACATGCACACAGCAGCTCATTCAAACACACAAGGGCTCAAAATGTGCTATTAAATAAAAAAAGTAAGCAAAATTCAAGTATTATTTTTAAATGTATACTAAATTAGGTTGTAAACGGATTCATATCAATGTGTATGTTGACGTAAAGGGTTAAATTTGACATTTGTCTATGCATTTTTATCCTTTTAAATTAACAGTACGGCAATGTTTTAACTTGTCTTGAATAGTTAAATTTTAAACAGTTAAATATCCAGCATTGACCGCTAAATATCCAGTATTGACTGATCAGTAATGTCAGTCAAAAACAGATATCATGATATATCCCAGTCCTAGTAAAATGACTTCAGCTTGGGAAGTTTTACTTTACATTTGTAAAGTGTCAGTTGGGAAGTGTTAATTCCAAATCCCTCAGATGGATTTGGAATGCCATTTATTCTTAAGTGACTAAATAAATGAAAAGATCATGTTAGGAGTATTAGAATGAATTGGAGACAAGCTAGCACAGCGCTGTTTTCACTCTCTCACAAACACAAAGCTGTTGAGCGATTGTGTGCCATGTGAGAGACATTTCAGATGTTTATATAAGTACTGAACAGGCCCAGCTGCTCACATCTGGATCTGTGGTGATGCTCAGTTGGGAAAAGAGAAGAAACCGCTCTGTTCCTCTGCACATCTTAAGCGGCATTCCGACAATAAACAGATCAATTGAAGAGAATAGCTCTTACACCTACAGAGAGTTCACCCGTGTCAGAAGTTCTTCCTCAAGGAAGGTGGTTCTCTGGCGCTACTTGGGCGTGCAAACAAGAGAAATTCCCTAACAAAACAAAGGAAATAAACATATGCCGTTTCCCTTTTTATTTTTTATTCTAGTGTGTGGCCTTCAAACCGCTGACAACAAATTTTATGTATCCATCTTAATTTACATCGTTTTTGCAAATCCATCCTCTGCTATACCAAAGGTGGATCTACATATCCAGTGCCCTTCTTCCTTCCATGTTTGCCACAGATTTTCCAGCTAGTGACAGATGACCGCAAAAGACTGCACTTTTTCAGGCACAGTAACATGATGCACAATCTACAACAAAAGAAAACAGTCGTTCAGAAACAAAGGAGGTCACCTCCAGCTCTGGCTGTTTTGTTTGTATGGATGAGAATAGGGCCAGAAGCAAACATTGATCCTCACTGTCCTCCTGAAAGAAACACCATCGTGCATGTTCTAAAAGCTTCAGTAAACTATATGAAATTAACCCTACTGTGGGTAAAAGTCGTTTCTTTGTTTTCAATAATTGTTGGGTTCAGATCATTGTAACGAATAAACCTTCTTAATCATCGGGAAGAAGGAGGCGGGAACCGGCGGACAATCAAACAGAAACTTTAATAATCAAAATAAAGAGAAAACAGCGCGTCAGCCCCTCACGGACGACTGACACACACAAATAAAAACCAAATACAAAATAAAGTCCAGGCCTGGTCCTCTTTCGTCCGTCAGTCGTCGCTCCGAATTTATATCCCCCCATCTCCTCCGTGGGACTCAAGACCGGTGGGTCGAGCAGGTGTCGCTCATTTCCCAATCACTCCACCGGCCTCGCTCCTCTTCCCACATCTCTAGGCCCCGCCCCACTCATCACAATCATATTTACAACAAATAAGACATTTCAGAATCACACAAGATCTTAATATCAAACGAATACCCACTGCTGTGCTCCTCATCTCTAACCATACTTAAAAATTGTGTTGGTTTACATTCTCTTAGGAAATTTTATTTTACTCTGCAAACACTTTTGAAGACAGTTTTAAGTCAAACATGGATCATTTTTCAGTTTTTGTCTAATGTAAACTTCAAAAACCTCTTTTTCGGGCATTTCAACTTGTTACTCACCAAAGAAGTCACCCAGCCAAAGATAGCATGGTGTTATAACCAACTGACTAAAAGCTTTAGAATGGCATTAACTTTTTTTTTGAATGTGTTTCAGCTTTGCAACTGGCATATGTTATGGTTTGCCAGCGAGGGAATGACATCTGCGTTTTCTTTCAAAGACACCAACTCTTTGGACCTCTTGAGTTGTATGTATTTGAAACAAATATGCTTTTGATTATTGAGGACAGTGTGTAATGTAAGCAATGATTTTCATTCACATGCCTTCAAGTTATCTCTAGGGTCTTCCTTTGGTCTTTTCAAAATATTGTGGCGTGGTTTCAAAAGTCAGAGTGGCACGATTTCAAAAAGTCCTAACAGTCTGATTGTCAGGACATGTGAGGAGCCACAGGATACATGTGGGCAACACATGAGGAAATGATGCGATGGTTCTGTGAAATCAGATCATATTAAATGACCGGGCAGCTTCGATCTTCTGTGAAACTTTTACGGCTTTATATTAACCGTTCAAGCTGCTTGAGATTGTTTTTCAAAACAAGTATAATTGCCATTGCAGCTTAATCAAATGCAGGCCAGATCAGAGGCTGAAACCGTAGGAGTGCACCTACTCTGAGTGTGTGTGCGGCAGAAAAAGTAAAGCACAACCAGAACACTCTGAAACACTAGGTTCAATGACACTATCAACCATTTCCCACCAGCATTACTATTAAAAGCAGAGCTCATCTGTGGAATCATCATGGTAATCTTCTTTGCTGCCTGAACACATTTGTTTTTGTTTTCTTTCAATCTTTGCTGGCTGTAAGAACAGAGTTTTTGCCATGTTTAAAATAATTATATATATATTCATATATGCTTAATAATTTTAGTTTCAAGCTTAAATCAAACACAATTCAGTGAGGCTTATGCTTAAAACAAGAAGAAGAAAAAAACCTATTTGCAATATGGTGAGAAAAATTTTACTTTATTTTTGATATACTGTATATATAACCCAAAAAATAATTATAAAGGTGTCATTAGATGCCCATTTTCCACAAGCTGATATGATTCTTTAGGGTCTCAATGAAAAGTCTATAACATACTTTGTTTAAAATATCTGAATGGTAGTGTAAAACAACACCCTTTTTACCTTGTAAAGATCAGTTCTGCACAAATCAGCCCATTTGGTTGCATGTCCCTTTAAATGCTAATGAGCTTTGTTGACCCCACCCTCTCTTCTGTAGGATGATGAGCAATTCTCACGAGACTTGAGCTGCACAACTTGTTAACTAGCACAATATTTAGAAAGGTGATTTGCAAAGATGCTTAAAAAATGTGCACATTTGGCACAACATGGGTGTGCTAGTGCGTGCCAGTCGCATTTCCACTGTCACTTCCAGGAGGGGTTTGTGAGAATTTTAATATGAAGTCACGTAATTTGTCAAAGTTAGCATAAATTAATCAAATCAAATCAAATCTCCATTTGGACCAGTATCTGTAAGTGTTAAGCCGCAAAAGTTGGTTGAAATATGAATCCTGCATGTTCAGCGCATCTCTGTGTGAACGAATGAATGGCAGAGACATACAGGTTTGTTTACTACATAGACTGAAGCACGTGACGCTTGCAGTAATTTCAGCATCTGCCGTCTCAATGAGGACATAAATACATAAACAACATCACCAGATCTGTTCTGAGTCACTTCACAAGCATTTTAGCTTTTCATTTGAGTAAAACCAGTGTCAATTTAAAGTTCATGGCAACCTGTCAAAACAACCCTCTACATTGCAAGTAAATCACTCGCATATGCGACAAAATTTTACTCTGGGCAACAAAATTATGTCTATTGTCAGCCATTGGCTAATAGATTCTTAGATTTTACTCGCTAGCGTGTGTGTTCAAGGCTATTATAAGATTAGCACATTTTCACTCGCTGAACACTGACTGAGCGCTTCAGAGTTTTCTCTCCATCAAGCGATCTGTACTTCTGAGTTCATCTCAATGGACGCACAGTGCACCTGTATTTGGCGCATGACTCGCCTTCACTTTGCTGATAGAGCTGTTTCTCACACATGCAAAGAGAGAGAGTGAGAGTCTTACCATGCTGAATCGACATGCTACATGTAAACTATATTCTTTGTTGTCTTTAATTTAGAATTATTCAACTTTTTCGAACAAGCAGAAGATATGCCAGTTTCTCTGGTAGTGGGCGGAGCTAACGCACAAATGGCAATTTCATTGGCTGGCGCTCATCTATTACCATCCCTGCTTTGATTTCAGCAAATCAGTTCGACCGAATGCAGACAACGTGATTAATATTCATGAACCCAGCAGCTCATCAATCCATAGTGCATTGTATATTGTTAGTATGGTAGTAGAATTAGTAGTAGTATTATCTTTTAATAATAATAATTAATATGATCTATTACTAATTGTTTTTCACCACCAGTCTTAAGTTCAGTTAAATTGACAAATATGTATTCATACATGAAATGCATTCATACATTCATATCTAAGATTAGCTGATTGGAATCATTTGTGTGTGTGTGTGTGTGTGTGTGTGTGTGTGTGTGTGTGTGTATGTGTGTGTGTGTGTGTGTGTGTGTGTGTGAAATAGTATATCAGTCTGGCGAGTAAACTAAAAATGTTACTAGCCAATGGGGATTATATTGCCAAGGTGTGCGTTGACGGTTGCAAAATAAAAGTTAATTTTTACATAAAGACATTGTGCGAAAAATATTACTATTATTTAGTAAAATGTTTTTGATTTTTTTAAAGAAATAAATCACACAATATTTCTTCCATGTTTTAATTTTAATAGCAAATCCCCTTTATTTACCAATAATAAATAAATAAATAATAAAAATATAAATTGGTATTGGGGTACGAAAAACTTAATACATGATGTGTTCTTAAAACAAGTCTTAATATCTTATGGTATTTTAAAAGTAAATGTATTTTTTTATTGTTTTTAAATATTTTTGCTCCACAGTTACACAAAAATACTTATCATAAAATAACTATGATTGTTTTTTCTGGTGCATTTCTTCCACTCAAATCCAGAATCTAAGATCGAAGTCAAATCTAAATGCTGTGCCCAAGTTTCATCAGCTACCACAATCCACAGTTTTTCCAAAAATACTGTATGCAGGAAAAGAGGCTGATTTAACCATGCTGGATTTGCTTAACAATCAGTAGTGTTTAACATTGTTTATTTTGTTTGTTGGCATGACATGTCAGTCAAAGGCAGTAATTGCTATTTTTCACTACGGCATGTCAATTCTTCTTAAGACTTTGCAAATTTCATGTAGCTGATGGCATTTTCTTGTCCGATTTTGCTTGGCTTTTTTTACTGGAAAGAAAAACAAAATTACAAGAAAGCCATTATTTTCCAACCCAATTCTCAACAGACCTGAGTGGGCGGAGCCTCTCGCTCTTAAATGACGGCCTGAGCAAACAAATGAGAAACCAGAATGTTTGTGTGGTCATTTGTGGCTTTAGCCCTCTATTTGCATGTCATTACCAGCTTCTGTCAACCCACAAAGTGTTCATTCATACTTTCACTCGAACGCCGCACATGGGTGAAGAACACACACATGCTCATAAACACACGTGCAAGCTTAGCATGTAGATCTCAACCCAAACACACATTCAAAAACATAAATAATCTCTCACCACGATTTGTCTCAACATAAATAGAAAGACAGCTGTCAGGGCTGGTTAGAGTTACCTCTGGAAATGACAGTTGTCTTGTTACCAAGTGTCGCAGTGTGCGGTTCACTTGCTAACAAGTTGCTCTTGACACATGGACATTTGCGTTTAGGAAGCGTTGTAGATTGACAGTGTGGCACAGAGGAAAAGTTAAAGGACACAAATAATTGTGTATTTGTGTTTTCGATGAATCCCTTGCCTCTGCTGAGTTCAGTGCTTAGCCCTTTGCTAACTGGTTAACGTCAATGTGCTACATGACCGCTTAAGAGACATTCATCAAACAGGGTGTGCAGTTTTTCCAACAAGTTGATTTCTTTTGAAAAAAAAAACACTTCTCCTGCACACTGTGTCATCGGTCCATCCATCAAATGGACAGTGTTGAAAAGCTCTGAAATGGTGTTTTGTTTTGCAGCAGTTAAGCAAGACTGGGCAGAGTGAAGGAACAGTATAAAGTAGTGTTGTGCTCATGTGTTGAGTGAGTAGAGGATGCCTTATAGATGATGAAAGAAAGGAGGAGGAGAAATAGAGATATCAAGGAGTCAAAGTGAGGATTTAAACAACAGAATGCTACTGGGGATGAACTGCGTCTCACTAATTACGTTGTTTACTTGCGCATGTTGTCTGTGTTGTTTTAGCACCTGATTAACTAAAGCAGACGTTACGATTAACCGTGATCCAGATCTGGACCCCGGATTGGTTCCTTCTGGATCATTGCTGAAGAATTAATATAAACCAAGATAGGCAGCTGGATTAGATTCATACTACGCACATTCACACTATATAGAACAAGCTTTTTTAATGGTCGCAAAGTATTTTTTTTTTTTCAAATTAAGTACCTTCTCACATGGTATGTGATTTCACACTCTTCACTGTTTTTTGGGGATTTTATTTATTTTACATAATATAATGCCCACCTGTTACTTGAAATAACATAAAATAAAATACTTAAGTTTATTTTATTTCTTCTGGTTGCCAACACAATTTTTATTTTATTTTCATTTAACTACTAAAATAACTAAATCTAAATCAACTGAAACTTCATTTTAAAATGAATAACTTTAAAAATAACAAAATTACTCAAATTGAAATGAAAACAAAATATAAAAAGTTGAAAGATCTATAATTCGCAATATTAACATATTAAAATATTGATTTGCAACAGCTAATGAAGTTAACAACTTATGAATCATATTTTTGCTTTTATTTTTCATTGTATTCTAGAGCAACTATTCTGATTATAGAGGATTTATCTTATCTTTTACAAATTACTATTTCTTCCAACTTCTAAATTACAATAAGTATACTTAAATTGAACATGAGTTAATTTCATACCTACATTTCAAATTTCAAGGAGCCACGGTATTTCAGTGCATTTAGCACCTGGTAAGCATGGATTCTGCAGGTAAAACAGGTTTTTGTGCTGAAATACACCTCACTCACAAGTTACTTAACTGTTCAGTGGATTTACCCCTTTAAAGTTCTTTCTGACTTTGTCTTGCTTACAAGATGCAGATCTTTATGGAAGGATGAGCTAATGGGACACAGGGAGGGAATGAGCAACAGATTCTTTGTGGCTTTTGTTCTTTCATGCGAGAATCCCGAGCCAATTAAACACTAATTACGTAAATCAGGCTCTCAACCATGAAGTAATTCAGAAACATAGAGGTTGTTCAGTCGCACCAGCATCTCAGAGTTGCATTGCATGAAATAGGAAGAAGAGACGAGGCAGACATTAGGGAGAAATGTGAAGGGAAGCTAGAGAAAGCAGATGGGTCCTCTGAGCCAAATCATTACGTGTGAGGGGTGTGTGAGTGCTGGCAGCACTGGGATGTTTTACACTGGCTTTTTGTGGTCAATCTGAAGCTCTCTGTGACCCACTGGTGACCTGTCCTCCCCCTCTGTGCCACAGGCCACTTGATGAGCAGGTTAATGAGTTGCTTCACAGCTCCCACATTCTGATACCAGCATACCTTCTTAATTTCTGTGAACTGCTCCTATCTAATCTCAGATAGAGACGTTAACATCCATCTCCGCTGATCCGATCACAGTTGGTCAGAGAAAAGATACTAGATTGCCATTTACACCTGGTAGAAGTACGCATCTCAAATGCGTCCCCCACCCTTTGACCGCTAGAGATCGAATTTTGACAAATGGAGGGTCTTATTTCAGGTCTCAAATACTACCGTTTAAAAGTTTAGGGTCTTTGAAGAAATTACTACTCTTGCACGGCAAGAATTCAATTCATTCACTTTTTACATTTCTACAAACATTATATTTCAGTTAAATCTTGTTCTTTTTAACTTTTTATACAAATAAAAACGGTAGTTTTCTCTTAATGTTTTAGTCACTGACAGAAATACATGTTTCCTGAGCAGGAATTCAGCACATTTTAAATGTTATTAATATAGATACGTCATTTTAAATTGTAATAATATTTCAGTATTACAGTTAATCAAATGTAGCCATGGGGAATATAGAAAACATCTTTCAAAAACATAAAAAATACATAATTTCACCACTTGCAATACTGTGGCGTTGCATTTCATTAAGTGTGTAAAAATGAATAAAAACACAGGAATGTTTCCACACTGTTGCTTAGGGATGCACCGAAATGAAAATTCTTGGCCGAAACCGAAAACCGAAAAAGAGAAAACCAAGGCCGAAAACCGAAACCGAAACACCGAAAGAAATTATGCCAATTATTAGTAGTACCATTGCATTTATTGCTATGACCGTGTACTAACTTTACTAAAATTAAGACATTGCAATTGCATAAATTAATATTAAAGTTTCAAAGATAATTACAATTACATAACTTATAAAAGAAACAACAACATAAAAATACATAAATTACAAATGATGCAAATATTTATTAAGCACATTGCAACAATGCACAGTATAAAATAAAATTCAAACAAAAAATGTATCCCACTCATGTGTATATGTAATAATAATGTACAGGCCTACTGGCCTGCAGAAAGGTTTTAAAATGAACAGTTCTCTCATAAAAAACACGTGCATTTAGGTGAAGTACATTTGAAATTGTTCTCTGTAGGACTAGAAAGTGCATCACTTCTCCATAGGCAAGACTGTTATCACTTCTGGGGATGGGGACTTCAGACAGATAACCATCTAGCTGTTGAGCAGTTGAGCTTGTCATCTGCCTGACATTTGAGAAATATTTGAGAGAGTGTATTTAAATAGGACCAGGGCATAAATAAACATTTTTATCAAATTAAAGCAGAAATCTAGCAGAAAATCTAGCATAAATATGGCTACAATCTGATATTATGTATGTATATATGTTTGTGTGTGTGTATGTATAGTAGCCTAAGAACAAAATAGCCAACGTATTATTATTATTTGAGGCACTTTCTTGCAGAATTCCACTGAACACATCAGACAACAATGGTGCATGCCACTCATCTGGTGCAGAGACGAGTCTTTTCTGCGCTCTGATCTGTCTCCTGCGCTTGGCGCTTCTCCGTCTCCACGCGGGTTCTCCGCATCCAGCGCGGCCTGGGTCATTTCTCGTGCGCGCTGCTATATTTCCGCATCCAAGTAATGGTGTTTATAACGCGAATCAAGCACATTCGCGATGAAGTGCAGAGGGTCCGACAAGATCTCAGTGAGACGTGTGCTAACAGACTCTATAAGACTGTACTTTTCTTTGTTTTTACTTCGTGGTCCGTCTTAATCTCTTTGATAGGAGACGTTTTAGTGCTGCGAATAAAGGAATACGAAGAGAGAGAATGTTCTCACTGGTGTTAAGTGAATGTCGTGTGGAGCTCGTGGTCTGCTGCGCTATGCAGGTGCACGTGCAGGTCGCGGTTTCTGTTTGCGTCATCACAACATTTCGGCGCGTTGTTTCGGTGATAAAAGTATATCGGCCGAAAACCGAAAAGGCCATTTTCGGCCGAAAATTTTCGGTGGCCGAAATTTCGGTGCATCCCTACTGTTGCTCCCAATTTCATCGCAAAAGTGATGTTTCAAAAACCTGAGCTGAGTAACTTGGTCCCAGCTGTATTCACTTAGTATTTATTTAATGATTGGATCAGCTAAAATGGATGCAAACAAAGAATAAACAGAGTGTTGGATTGCAACAACACTGTCCTGAAATGTAATTTTCTTGCTAGACTGAGAGTGTAAACATTTATTTATTTTTTGCATTTAATCTGACAGTCACTCTACTAAATTTTGTGGTAGCACAATGATTAGCTGTCTTTGAAGAGGAAAGAAATGCATTTGCTCTGCAAGTATATTTAAAATCTGCAGATGTGTTCAGAATGCTCTGAGCTCTTCTGTTTCTGTCACTCTGACAACAGTGTTGGGGACTAAATTGCCCCTCATAAATAGAGTTTAGTGAGTTTTGTACTTATGCAAGATTTAAATTTTATTTTTGAACATAATAACCAATCTACAATATATAGTCATAAAATTAGAGACCTTTCCTTCAACAAAATCTGATCTTAAGTGGTCACAGGAGACCCGTCTGTTTTGGCTGATCACTTATGGTCAGATTGTCATACACTGATGTTACACATGTCTGTGCATCTCTTCAGCCAAGATTGGAGCCCCTTACAACTGGATTTTCTGTCCAGATGCTAAACCACCACCAAAGACAGTTTATTTTTATCTTAAAGCAAGTGTCTACTGTCTACCCGTATGTGATGTTATACTTCAGCATGCATCCTGTACATTGCATAGACTAGTTCTACAGCCAAGCTAGAGTCAATATACAAGACGAAGAGCACATAAAAGTGTCTTGTGTGAATTAGGAGAAGATGAATCTCTCTTCTCTTGATCAAACGGCTCAAATCTTCCTCTTCTGTTAATGGTCTGCGGATGATTTCTTTGAGATGTTTTTATAAGCTTTTATGTAAGCCGGAGATATCTCTGAGAAGTCCTTCGTTTTTTTACTTCTGAATAACAAATCTCTGTCTCTTTTTTTAATGCCATCCCAGACTTACGAACACACTCCTCTTCAACTCCCACACTCCCTCTTCCCCTTACTCCACTAGAGTCATGAGCTTCCTGGAGACAAGTGGCTCATTTTTTAAAAAATATGCTTGTGTTATATTTTAAGTGAGTATTAGCAAATTCCAGACTTGTGAAATATGCTCTGGTAAAGCTCGCACAACTAAATGTCATTAATTTTAACTACACAATTGCCAGAAAATTTACAGGATGAAGCCTAGCAGGATGGAAATGTGGACCTAAAGCTAATGAGCATTAGTTTACTTATTGTTTTATTTGAACATTTTAATCATCCTCATTTGACTGTCTTTTTAATGATTGATAAACCAACTAATAGCACAAAACATCACAGAATTCTGCTGAGTTTTTTTTAGTTAAAAAGATATTATGGCCAACAGAATGAAAGGTGATACTGAAGTTACATAAATAAATAAATCCACAAATAACCAAAATAAGCAAACGTAGTGAAATTATTTCCAAATCTCCCACATTTTTACTCTATTTTAATAATGCATTTAAAAAGGCTATTAAGATGTACATCATGGGACATTGAAATGTACTGCATAGTAGGAATGAACAAGAATTTGGATGCACCATAAGAGAATATGAAGAAGGGAAGAAGGGAGGGAGTGAGGGAAGGTGAGAGGTTGTGTAATGGCAGACCAGCATTTATCAGTCACTGAATCCCTGCTTGGGAGGGCATGCCGCAGGACGGTTGGATAAACAGAGCAAAGCAAAAGCCAAAGTTCACCAAGACGGTAAAAACTGGAATAGAATAGAAGACAGTGGGATGATATAGTCATTCATTTTTTTTTCTCTCACCATCCTGTCACTATTTTTTCGCTCTTACACTCCTCACTGTTCCTCCCAATTTGGAATCCTTGTTCCACTGTCTGTCCGCTTTGCCGTTGGGTCCCACCCCATGCTGTTTATTTTACTTTCTTAGTCCTCTACTCAGTCCAGTATAAAAGTGAGTATTTAAGTCTATGTGTTACCCATAAATAACGCTACTTTGATTTAGGTTTATTCACCCTAATGTCAGTTTAAACCCATGTTGTATCTTCTATGAAACACAAAAGGAGACATTTTGAAGAACTGTGCTGGTTGGTCTTTGCCCTGCCATTACAACGAATGGGGACTGAGGCTTTAAAACTTCAAAAAGAATGCAAAAACGCCATAAAAGTAATATAAAATTGGTCCAAATGGGTCAAAAGTTTTAGATGATTATTCATTTGATTCAACTCTAGGAGCTGTAAATGATTTATTAAGAAGGTGAGATTAAGAATGTGAACCGATTCATTGAAACCAGGCTCAAAAGAATGATTGGTTAAGAAATCGAATATACTTCTGAAAGTATGCATGAAAAAGAGCTACCTACTATTCAAAATCCTCATTTTGTGTCCCTCAGAAGAAATTAAATCATAAAGTAAATAGGCTAATTCATTTTTAATTTTAATTTTTTGGTGAATTATTCCTTAAATGGATGTTTATAGTTCTCCCAATGTAAAAATGTTCTTTATTTAGACAGAATCTTTTTGCCCCGGTTGTACATTTCGTAATAAAGGAGACATACTGACATTTCAAATCCACTCCAAATCATGTTGGTGTGAAAATTATCAGGCCACGCTTATAAGAGTATTGTGCTTTGGTCTTTTTCAGGTTCAGTTGGTCTTATTTAATACAGCTTGTCTGTCGGCTCAGAGTAACATTGGAAAGTCATACACGAATCAAAGCAAAGCATGTGGTTCTATCATTGTTGGGATAATTGACATGGCTAAATGTTTGATAACTTTGCCAAATCGTAACAAAAGCCTTCATAGAGAACTTACACCATAAAGGAGGCTGTAACAAGCGCAATTGCTCAAACGTCGTGCACGCTTTTAGATAGTCATCAGCTCTTTGAAAAAGTCGATTATTTTTGTGACACATAGTCCATTTTAAGGTAATACAGTCCAGACTGAGTCGAGGCCATATGGCTGCGTCTGCGTGTGTTTGGAGAGAACTGCTCATTTATCACGACCATTTATCAGAGTCTGCTGAGAATTACTTCTGAACGCTTTTACGCCGTGGCCCCAATTTAAAGCCGCTTGGCTCTGTGTATCCGAGTATGTGTTTGTGCATGTGTGCATGTGTGAGTGTGTAAAAGTAGTCGGGAGTGAAAGGTCTCCATGCTCTTTAGAGTTCATCACATTAGCCAGATTTCACTCGCGCTTGATTTTGTGGCTGGGGACTTATACAATAATGTCAGTATGTATGTGCTGCTTACGTACAAAAATTACACATTTACAATTAACTTGAAATCCAAGCTGTGGCTCCAACTTCACATGGTGGTGGATTGAGTTGTGTGGCCAAAATTGTGTGTTCAATGCCCAGTTGTTAGTTTTACATAAAATGGTTTAAGAGATATTTTTGAGGAGTATTGGTTTTGTAAACTACTTTTAATTGTAGTTTAAGTTGACTTCGTTTGAAGGGCACACCTGGATTATTTTATATTCTAGTTAAATGTTTTGTACTTGTGTTATAGTTGTACTTTTCAACTTATTCAAAATGAGTAAAGCCCAAGCCAATCTGGATCTTTTGAGAAGTCTTTAGAACTTGTAATTGATGTTGATGGGAAAACGTTACAAATCAAATCAACATCTACAGTAGGTATAAAATTGTTTAAAACCTAAACATGCTTGTAAATTGGAAAAAAGTTCTTTTTTCGCACAGTGTGATTCAATTTCAGAATTATTGGATGTTGTCATGAGTGCATTGACTCAAGGTGATCAACAGAACAGAAGGACCAGGATGGACAATAAGCTGTCTGCGTAGCGAGTTTGTATTTCTTTAGTTCATATTAATTTTTTATTTTTATGTTGCTAATGACTATGCTTTCATATTTATACTGTATTTTAGCTCTTTTGACAGTAAAACTTTCTCATAGGGTTTACTATTAAGTCTATGCTTTCATAAAATGCATTAGTACATGGTGACTCAAACGGAGTTATTAATACATTAAAAACTTTTAAAAACGCATTTAGAGAGTTGTGTCCCCTTCATTCATTTTCTGTTTTAACACTTGAACATGAATGTCTTCTAAGATACATGTGAACCAGGTGAATTTAGAGCTGATAAATCAAGTTGTTTAGGTGACCCCTGAACTAGATAATTTTGGCAATGGGTAGTTTTGCACGTCCCTTTATCAGTACGAAAAAGCCATGCCTGAGACTGCAAAGAAAGAAATGAAAGAGAGAGTGAGTAGGAGAACTTGCTGTCCTTTACACTTTCCCATGCTCACTTCCTGCAGATTGTCCCAAGAGAGGTATTGGTTTCCTGTGGAACCTTTCCTTCACTTTTTGTCCCACCTGGGTCAGGGTTTGGTGTAGACTGGGGCAGGATTTTGGGTAAAGCCCCATTTGACAGCACTTGAGCAGCACAGCCTCCCTCTGTGGAAACTGCATCTTGGAGTCTCTTGTTCTTCCAGTCACTTGCTTTTTGCACTGATCCATGAACTGCTCCTGACCCCCGTGTGCTTTGTGATTAATGTCCCCGGCACAACGTTTCATCCCCCTTTCGAAAGGAAACATGCAAGTGTGTTAGAGAGCCAAGTGATGTTGGGACTTTTTTCCAGTTATAATGAGGAGAGAAAGTAATAGAGGACGCAATGGAGGAATGTCATCTTTTTAATCGCTCTGTGGGGCCTCAGACCATCATTGGTGGCCATACTGATGTGGCATAACATGATGATGATGATGGGTCAGTTGATCTCGTCCAAGCATGTCCTCGAACCATTGCTCAAACTATGTGGTCTTTGGTTCAGTAGAGCGAGACGGTTGCTTCAATCACAGTTGAGGTTCACCTCAGTAGCTTCCTATGAGTTTCTGCAATCAAAGCAAATCCTGTGACAAAGCGCTGGTCAACCAGTGGTTTTACTCTGAAAATTTGCATGGGGGTCAAGTAGCTATGTTTACCCTGCTGAGTTAGGGTTAGGTTTGAGTATCTTGTAAGCCTCACTGTTTTAAACAGTGTTCATAGTGTTGTAAGCATTTGTTTTTCTTTTTTTGAAGCAATAAATCATGCAGTTTTGTTATGGCATTTGCCATAAAATGTTACAACAGTTTAACTTAAATGCATATAAGTACATATGGACACTCAAACGTGATACACAGCTTTTCTTACCCTGTTCCGAACTCTGCTCTGGTTTTTTTCCAAGCCAAGGTTCCTTAAAGTGAAATGCAAGTTTGATTATGTTTATTTTAAAGCAGGAATTATGTGGAATCATGTGGATCTATACAAAGGTTTTTAAACTGGGGTTACAAGGGGGTACTTGAAAGGGTACTTGGGGCAATTTTGAGAAAGAAGAAAACCATTTATAAAAATGTTTTTTAGGTCTTTTATGGCTCAAAATATTAATAAAGCTTTTTTAATTTAATTACTTTTTTTCACAATTAAATATTACTAGTTAATTTTGTCTAAAGATGAAATAGAAATTATGAGGTTAATTATAAAAAAATGTTTTACAGGTTATATTTAATATTTTGTTTTAGGATAAAGTCAGTTTCATTTCAAATATATATATATATATATATATATATATATATAAATTGGTATTTCATTTTGTCTTATCACACTTTTATATTCTGTCTGTATACTTCTGTATAAATAGATTTTGCCTTTATGTTTTAGCAAGAGGGCTTTACGAAAGAGGATCATATCATATTTTGGGGTCATCAAAAACCTATGGATTTAAGCATGGTGAAATATATTAAATGAAGCAGGTAGCTGGTATTACACTTTTATTGGGAGCTGAAGGCATGATAAAATAAGTAAACGTATTCTAATTAAGAACTCTGTACATTATTTATGGCTGCATATTCCATATAAACCTGCTCTTTAGTAATGGATAAATCTATCAGAGCTAGAATTATGGCTTGTGGCATGTTTTTACATTTATAGATTCATAATGGAATCTATATGTTGTCGTCAACACATGGTGAGACCGATTGGATGTTGTTTGATGAGACCAGTGGGCGACTTGCCTCTTGACCTCTTCTGACCTCTTGACCTGCATGGCCACAGTTTCTGACCTCATAGGGACAGAACTTGCTGAGGTGCCATATCAACTGGCTATGAGCCTCTGCTTTCCCGCCACCGTTTGTCCTTTGTTGTGATTTGCAGGGATGATGATAAGAGATCATCTTACACAGGCATATGGGCTCACACACACACACACACACACACACACAGAAACACATGAAAAATCTAATGAAGGACCCACAGTGACACAGAATCAAAGTTACAGACTTCAAAGTCTGCCCGTTCACACACATGACAGGGTTCCCACGGCCCTGAAAGACCTG
This sequence comes from Carassius auratus, assembly GCF_003368295.1. NCBI lineage: Eukaryota > Metazoa > Chordata > Actinopteri > Cypriniformes > Cyprinidae > Carassius > Carassius auratus. The sequence continues at coordinate 19,918,074 of NC_039248.1, read as the reverse complement.
GAAATGACAGGGAATGTTAAAATTGTGATGTCCAGGCATGAAAAAGTCAAGGAATTTAATGGAATCTATAAACTCTTGGGAAAGTCCAGGATATTAATGCGATGTCAGAAGTTTTGGAAACCCCATTAACTTTTCTACTGTAAATTTAGTTCTTTAATCGCTTTAAATAATTTTATCGTTAAGCATGAGCAATTAGTCCACTGAGCCTCATTCATAAACTTTTTAGACATTTTGTGTCTTATTGGAAACATTTGTGGTTAGTTGTTTAAATCCATGAACTTCGAAAGATTCAGTTCCATAAACTATATCTGAGAAAGTCCATCTGTGTCTCAAGTTTTGTAAATGCATGAACTAAATGCACATTGCCCTGTTACTTTGTTAAACAGTACAACAGCATGCACTCGGCATCATTCATTTATAAACTTATACAGTTCACCTAAAAAGGCACTTTTCATCATTTCTTCCAAGCCTGAATTTTTTTTTCTTCACGAAACTCAATAGTTAAGCAGAATGTCAGACCTGCTTTTTTTCTTAAAAAAAAAAAAAGTAGATTGTGAGTTACAGTATACTGCAAAGCTCGAGAAATTATAAATAATGTTGTCATAAGTAGTTTATATGACTCATTCTTTGTGTTCCAAGTCATCTTAAGTTATATGCTCACCAAGGCTGCTTTTGTGTGATCAAAAATATAGTAAAACAATAATTTTATTACAATTTATAATAACTGTTTTCTTTGTTTATCATATTTAAAATGGAATTTATTCCTGTAATGTCAAAGATGAATTTCAAGCCATTACTCCAATCTTTAGTGTCACGTGATTATTCAGAAGTCATACTAATTTCTTATTATCCTCTTAAAAATGTTGTTCTGCTTAATACTTTTGTAAAAACTGTTTTTTTTTATGATTCTTTGAAAGCTGAAGATTGAAATTTCACAAATACAGCATTTATTTGATATAGAAATATTTTACATTATAAATGTCGTTAATTTCACTTTTGATCAATTTAAAGCATTCCTTGTTGAATAAAAGTATTAATTTCTTAAAAAATAAAAAAAGGTCTTTAAAAGGTAGTTTTAAAAGGTTGTTTGACTTACTAATTTGGTAGTGCTTATTTGTGTCAATATTGTTATGCTGCTCATTGTATGCAGTAGGTATTTTTCCAACTGTATAATCTTTTAAAATATATTTCATACTGTTGTGTGAAGCAGCTATGAAGAAGTTCAGGAACACTTACTTATTTTATTTGAGCACCCTATATTGTCCCACACAAAATAACTACAGTGTGTAGGTGTAGGTATATATATATATATATATATATATATATATATATATATTAGGGATCCACAGGTTGACCGGCCATAAATCGGAACGGTTTTTCCGGAAGTTCGCTCGTGTGGACAGACTACATTGTAATCATTTGCTATGTCATTTGTGTGGAGGAAATCTGTGTGCAGGACACGGGCAGCTGTTCAGCACTGGAAGTGCAGAGCTACACGTCTGAGGCACAGATAGCAGGAAGCGAACAGCCGTTGTTGTACTGGCGCACGAATAGGAGTCCCTTTCCTGCTCACTGAAGCTGCGAGCGTACTGTACTTGTCCGTGCCTGCACAAACATAGACAGTGAAGGATGCTCAGCTCAACTTCTCGCGTGTTGGATGAGAATGAAATTGACTAAACTGTGACAAAACTGAAATGTTTTTTTTTTTTTTGCAAGTAGAACTTGCAAACACGTTTGAAAAGCCAGAAGTAAACGTCTGTTCTGTATAGGATGATTATTTTTATTTTACCTTAAAATTACATCGACTTAATGTACATCGACACACTGAAAAAAAAGTGTTTCATTCGTCCAATTAAAACATTTTAGGGTAATGATTCACATCTATATTTCTTAACTTGAGCAAATAGTTGTTATTTATTTTTCAGTAGCTCAAGAAAAAAAATATGTGAATCATTACCCTAATTTTTTTCTAACTGGATGAATGAAACACTTTGCATCTTTGTTTTATTCGCACCAACATTATTTGATTTCAACATTTTGGAATAAAGTATTTATATAGCATACTTTTATTTAGTCTTACTGGTAAAGACCTTTTTTTTTTCTTCTTTTTTTTAACCAAATTTAAAAACTAAAATACTGAATGCTGATTAAGAAACCTCTTATTGAATGTGTGTTGATTGTGTTGTAGAACTATGCAGTTATTGCCTTTAATTTCACATGGTAAAAGTTAATCTTTTAATTTAAGGCCGGTTCTATGTAGTTTCAACACAACTCAAAAACAAAAGCTAAATGCTGATGTCTGTATCATATGTTTGTATTGAATGTAGGCTAATTACTGTGCAGTTACTGCCGTTAATTTCAGAGGGTTAAGGTTATTGTTTGCAATAGCCAAAAGCCAGTTTTGCCTATTAAATACCAAATAAACATCTTGTTTATGCATGCTTTCCCTCTTTCTTGTTTGTTGCTTAAAGGTAAAAAAAAATTTGGAAATCTGTATCGGAATGGGCTAGTTTGCTTGTAAAAAAATCAGTATCGGAATCGGCCATGATTGTGCATCCCTTACACATATATATATATATATATATATATATATATATATATATTGATAACAGCTATTTGAAGAAAAGTTGTCCATAATTATGATTTCTGCTGTCTTAGTGTGTGTGTTTTTTTGCACACCTCTATGAAGTCTCTTCCAAAGACACACACTCAGCGTTCACCTGTCCCCATTGGCAGGAGGTGTTGCTGGGTGTTTATGATGTCTGCTTGATTAGAGGATAGGTTTACATTACCCGCACTGACATCCTGCTCAGGCCTGATAATGGAGCCAGTGTGCTGGAATCTCTGGCATGTTTTCAGTGCAGCAGAGAAAGGGCATCCTTTTATATCCAAACCCCCTCTCTGATCCTTTCTTGTCTGTCCTGATGAGGTGATAAGAGCCAGAAGGCAGATAATGAACCTCTGTCAGAGCAGACAAGGGAGTGAGGAGGGTCTCTGTTGAGCTAGACAAGCTTACATGACAGCAAACTGTCCTGGGGCATGGCTACACACACGTGGATGGATACACGCACGTGCATTCCAGTCTGACACGCTGTACTTATAGTCAGACCTTTTGACCTGCATGTCAGACAATGGTGTCTTCCTCTGAAAAGCCAGTCATAATTCATGCAATTAATCTCCTCTAAGGGCCACGGTCTGACTCGACGTAACCTTCCGAGCTGATGGAGTCCCCTTGAGAAGAGCCTCTGGTTTTTATCTGTGGCAGGAAAGCCATCAGGAGCCGCTTTTCCTGCAATGTTCTCAACTGTCCCTGATCTGCCCTCCATTTTACCTTTTCCTTCCTAGCGGAGCTCAGAGGTAAACAAAGTAAAAATTAGATCAAACCTGCTTTTCAGGCTTTAATGCGAATTATCAAGGGGACCAAGTTTAGTTTTTGTTGATTCAATTTGCATCTGACTCGTACTAGCCTTCCTTAAACCACCATAACTCCAGTCTCTGTTTTCTCTTTTAAGTGAATCTTGAAAGTCGAAAATTCCCAGGCTGTTAAAGTTAGTTAGTGTGAAATTTGCGATTAACATCCCAACCGATACAGACAGGTCTAGTCTTTGTTTGCTTGTTTTAACGCTTGACGTGTGCTGAAGGTATGTCTATCCTTTATCTGAACCTCACAGAATGGTTTGCGAGCCTCCACCTGTGCTGCTGTGTCATGTCCGACCCTCAGCACAGTCATGCTGCTCTTAGATTTTGTCTCGCCACGTGGGTTTGTATAAAACGAGCATTGTATCTACTCACACTTGCATTTTTAAATGTGTCAGCTCTTAGTTATGATTTCACACAGCTGTGCAGTTTGACTGGGCGTTCACATTGACAGTGTCTTGCTGCAACAAAGCAACCTGAAGTCATTTGTTTTCAGTGAGAGTTAGTGATTTACGGCAACATTAGCAAGGTGCTGTGAGCTTGTGTTGCAATGCATTTACTTTATGCAAATTAACTATGCATCAGCAGTAGTAATGTTTAACCTTGTGCAAATGCAGTGTTTGTTGTTCATTATACAATGCATTATGCCCTGATAATATAATTACTTTTTTTTTTGCTCTGTTTTCCTTTGCAGTTTTGATTTTTGTTTTGCTTTGCTTTTTTGCTGTTTTGCTTTGCTCTTTTGTTTTTTTGCTCTGTTTTCCTTTGCAGTTTTCATTCGTTTTGCTTTGCTTTTTTTGTTGTTTTGCTTTGCTCGTTTTTTTTTCGTGGCTTTTTTGCTTTGCTCTTTTTTTTTTTTTGCTCTTGCCTGCTCTCTTTTTTGTTTTGTTCTGTTTTGCTTCGCACAGTTTTTTGTTTTGTTCTGTTTTGCTTGGCTCTCATTTTTGTTTTTAGTTTTTTCTGTTTTGCTTTGATTTGTTGTGCTCTGTTTTGCTTTGCTCTCTTTTTTGTTTGGTTTTGTTTTTTGTTTAGTTTGGTTTTGTGATTCTCCTTATTCAGTAGATTTGTGTAAGGAACAGACAAAAATGTATGTTTTTATTTGCTGAAACTTTCCTTTCCAATATGAATCTCGCTCATGCTCGCAGACATTCAGATATTCAGATATTAGACTTACATTTACATTTATGCATTTAGCAGACACTTTAAACCAAAAGAGACTTACAGTGCATTCAGGCTATACATTTTTTATCAGATCAGACTTATCATCAGTTACTAGTTTTGAATGGGCACAAGCTTGAATCTTGACATTTTGGTTAGTTTCAGAGACGAGCAAGTGAATAAATGTTGACCTAATCTACATTTTTTGAGTGAACTCTCCTTTCTCGAAGTGATACTGACAGTATCATCAAATTTTAATAATCAAATTGTTTTAAATAAGTTTAGCTACAAAAAATATTGCATTGTATGTGTGTATTTCCTTGTATGTTTACCAGAATAAAACCTTTTGACGTTCAATGAACAGCATCCTGTGCTGTTAATCTACAGGCATTTGGTTATTGCAGTTTTGGTCTTAGTGAAAATAGTGAGTGGTAACACTCTTGTTTGGGTAAATGAAGTGCCTCCTAGTAACAACCAAAGCATGTCAGTAAATAAAATCCAATGGCCTAAAGCTACGACTGCCTTAAAACAACAGGAGTTGTAATTGCAGCATGCTGCAAGCTCCTCTGGTGCTCTCTGGTCTTTGAGAGGAAGGAGGGCTTTCATACGGAAATTAGAGGGCTTAGCAGTGGCTGTTTGGTTTGTTTGAGTAAACCATTGCTTTTATTTCGAATGTGCAGTGAATAGTGAGTTTTATGTGGCCTACATGTAGAGCAGTCATCAAAAGGAACTGCAGTAAAACTTGTGCCCACTGTGGGAGGAAACCGTACTAATCAAGGTATGGTTTAGGATGTATTTCAGGAGAACTGGAATCCCTGTTCAGGGATTCAAAAATGGAGTGGAGCAACTAGCCTACGTGTTTCTGAAAGCACTCCTTAAGTTTCTTGCAGGACCTCAACAGGACCCCCCAACTGGCGGTGCCCCCCCCCCCCCCCCAAAAAAGACTAAAAACCTTGCTGTATATTGTAGATTACAATGTTTATACTTTAAATAATTGTGTAGCTCAGTAGTAAAAACAACACAAATGCAAACGGGGCAAAAATGTGATTTAAGTTTAGAAACATTTTGAATATCCCCCTCACAGTGCTTTGGTCCAAATGCCTGCTTTCCTCTTTTACATCACCTACACACACACAAGTCCGGTGAGAGAGAACAAGGTCAATAGTTGTGGAACTCCAGTAAGTAAGGCTGTCGAGGCTATTTTATTCACTTATTCAGATGTACATCGGATACAGATAATACAGATGACACCAGTGTATTTTTCCATGAGCTATTTTAGCAATAATAACATTTCTCTGCTTGAAGGAAAGGGTTTGCAGGTTTTCTCAACAATACCCGCACAATTGCAACTCTAAACTAGCCCAAAAGAAGCCAAACTAACCGCGTTAGAGGGAGGTCCCCTGGTATAAATTGCATTCTGGGAGCTAAAATACACGTTATTGAGGTCACTTCAACCAACGGACATGAAAAACAATCTGTGGCAACAGTGATAAAGTAGCCCAATTCCACGGGACTTGGACCGTGGACTTGGCAACACTGTGATGGACAGTAATGTCTACAATGGACATGACCTCTATCGCGGCGTGACCACAACAGCTTAAAGTTGTCTAATTTGGCACACTGCCTTACTGCAGCACTAATAGTAGTAAGACTTTACTCTGTGTATACATATACTTACAGTTGCAATCCCCCCCCCCCACTGTTAGAAGAAATGTACGCCCCTGTTGTTAACTAACTATTAACTACGACTTTTGCATCAATAAACTTCAAATAAATTGATTTTATTTTGTATAAATTGGATACATTTGTAATTTTAGCATTGCAAATGTATGTTAAATTTAACATGACAGTTATGTTAAAAGTTTAAATACTTTAAATATGATTCAGAGAAATTATTATTGAGTTTTAGCATTGCAAATAAGGTCTTGCTTTCTATAGTACTTTCTATAGGCTAGCCGAAACTGATTGGCTGGTTGCTCTCTGTGGCTCATCTTTGTGTGTGACGGCATAGTATCTGTCCTCTGTCCCTGGCTGATGAACTCATAGGTCTCTTTTCTATTAAATTAAATGAAGCGCTTTAGTTGTTTTTCTTTCGTCAAGACTTGGCGTGTGCAGAGGCAGGAGAACAAAGCCTCCGCTTTCCTATAGCGAACGTGTAGCCAGATCTACGCCATCCAAACTTGGCATAGAAACTTGGAGCCAATCTGTAAGCAATTTAGTGTAGCTCTGTGGAAGCAGTTTGCGAGAGACAGCGCGCAAGAGAGGCAGATTTCTTATAAATAGTAATAGTGTGCGGCAGTCAGTAAGTACAGAATTGGTGTGCTTCAAATGAAAATGTGCTGAAAAAATCCTTAAAGGCAATCAAGAGCGAATACCCACAAAAGATGGAGTTAGATATTACAGTAATCATTTCCGGCAAGGTCTTTCTTTTCCTAACCAAATAAGAAAGGGGGGACTTCATAAGAACGTTTGAGTTGTCTGCAAGCTTGCACAGATGTGTATGTGTGGCTGAATGTGTTTTGTTAGTGTGTGTAAAAGATTGCTCGCGTGACTACAATGATTATGTCACCCTTATGCTCTCCAAATCTGTCAGTTCACAGCCGAGTAGTAAGTATTGACCTGCACGGACCAGACGGTGGGATCGGCTAACTGATATCATGTGACTGATTTTACGAGGCAGGTGGTGCTGGGTCATGCTCTCTGCCTTTATTAGACCAAAGCAAACTCAAAGACCCTTTTGTGCTGTGCCATCTCTTGAGTGCTGTGGACCATAAGACAAATGAGAGAGATACTTCCACCTTATGGATCTGTAATATTTGGAAAGCATTATATTTGATATTTCAGTCAAGGTGTGGTTGATATGTGATGGTAATTTTGCATGTATAGATTTCAGAAAAATATGTTGTTTGTATATTTGATATATTTATATATAATATCAATTCTGTGAATATAAATATATACATGTAAATACTGTATTTTCAAAATATACACTGTGTGTGTATTTATGTATACATAATAAATAAACAGCGCACACACACACACATACACATACAATCAATTAATTTTATTCTGTTAATACATTCATTTCTAGCATGTTTAAAATTTGAGCAGCCTTAAAACACACAAAAAAAAGTAATTAAGGAGACACAATAAAACTTTAAAGCTATTCTATCCTTAAAAAATAAGAAGAGTGATTTTTAGAGGGAAAAAAGAAAAAAGTGGACAGGAGACAGATAAAAAAAAATAAAAAAAACTACATTTTGCATAAATTGTCCTAGAGAAGAATAAATTGCTTTACAGAATACATTGATTAGATAGACACTGTTAATACATGGTTTTAATATTTCTTCTTTTTTCTCTCTCTCTCTTTATTTTTTATTTTTTATTTTTTTGGCCCCATCTCTTACCCTCATACTCTCGGATGGATGATCAACTTGTCGACCCTGTAGGTGAGTGAATACACGCATTGCCTCCACAGTTATTATGCAGCAGATGTTTTCTTTTGGTCATTGCAGAAGTCTTTACCTCTTTTACAGATGCTTAATTATGAGCAGCTTGTAATAAGGATGTTCCTCATGATAAAAGCACTTAGGACGCAGTCCGCCTCTTTAAACCTTTGAACTATTGTACTGGGACTGAAGTACACATACATCAAAAATAATAGTTTATCTGTGCCAAATGTACTATTTTTGAATCAGATCATTATTCACAGACTGGAATATTTCTGTATTGATGTACAATAGAAGTGAGTGGCCACATCATGTTCCCAGCAACATGCCGAGAGGTTTAGACCATTGAGAGTACAAGATATACTTGGATCTTTCTCAGAGAGGATTAGGGTTGTAATGTGGTGGAACATTTTCGGAAACTTTCCAAAAATCCCTGGAATATTCCCCAAAAATCCTGGAAAGTTACCAAAATTTACTGGAAATTTTCCACCTTTTTGCAACCTTAGATATGATACAAAATCAGTCCTAAAAGTTCTTATGAAATTTATGTAGTTTTTAAAAATGTAATCAAGCTTTGCCATCATAACATGTTCATTGTCAAGAAAGCCAAACTAAATATTTTTTCCTGTGTTTCTTTGTTGACAAAATTCAACAGTTTTGTTTTGCTTTGTTTTGTTTTTTGCATTTTGTCTAGTTTTCTATAAAAAAAAAAAACTGAAATAAAAAATAGAATTTGGTGAAACAGGTGCAAATCCCATCACAACGCCCTATCTGTGAAAATTGGCAGTATTAACGGTGGCTTAAGCTCAGAAATGTAGGATGAGACTGGACAGATAATGCTTAAGACTTGCAGAGAAAACCACAGAATAGCTTATGAGTATCATTCAGGAACCTGGGCTGATTTCCAAGGATGTGGTTAGATGGATCTCTTGATTTTGAGCTTAGCATTTCTTAATGCCAGATATTTCTCTTATGATGACTATTGATGAAGAGGTGGGTGCTCTGAGATTCAGAGTGGAGTATAAAACAGACAGTTACTTTTGTATTTCCTCAAGGCACTAATGGATCATATAGATACAGATTATAAATATCACTGTATAAGCAGAGTTCTGCATGAACGCTGGTCTGAAGATCCCTCTATGGATTCTGACATGAGTTGCTGCTCTTTTAGATCTTCTGCTGCGAGTTTACCACTGGCTCGGTGCACAACCATTTCACCTCTGATGTGAGATACAGTGTGCCACATTTTCCATAAAGACATTCCCAAAGGGAAAAATCAAAAAGCTTCCATTAGTTTAAGATCCCTGATGTTTCCATTTAAGGCCAACTCTGAAACTGGAGAGGAGAAAAGACTGTCTAAATTTGCTTTGTGTTGGAAATCTGCACATTAAGAACAGATAGTTTTCTAAAGGTTATTCATCCCTCATGTCTGAATCTTCCTCCTTTTTTGTAATCACTTCTTCAGATGTAATCAAAGTTTTTCCATCTGCTTTGCATCTAGGAAGCTTTTCTTAAAACCTTGTAAAAGTGCTCATTAGCAATGGCACTCAAATGATAACGTTTTTACTGGGAGTGTGTGAACGCCTTTAGGTTTGATTTATGTAAATGTTTGAGCTTGTGCAGGTTGTGGTTGCAATTTTGGGACTAGCACACGTCTCTTCGTTCAAAGATGAGATTGCACATGAACAGGGAACATGAGAAACATGTTTCTCTTTTTCTGTTTCTCACACTGTCTTATTATGACACTCTAATTTTTCTCACTTTCAAAACCTCAGTATATCAGATGACTAACATGTTGAAGCTGTGTATATAGCTCAGTCCTCCGTCATGTGACCTCATGTTTGAATAATTGTGCCACTACTTGCATTACAGGACTCCTTATCCTGTCACCTTAGCTGACATTGTTATTACTTCCACCCCTAAGCCCCTTCACACTCAGAGTCAGGTTATTTACTTTAGAATAAACCATTAGCTTCGAATTAAATAATATAAATAATGCACGAGTATAAATAATAATACACGAGTAATATATATTTATTTTTCTTTTTAACATAAATTCTTTTGAAAATTTCAAGATGTTAAATAAAAATCTAAATAGAAATCATGTTTAAATGCAAATTTAGTAAATCAAAATGTGGCTTAAGGAAAGTGTCACTTTTTGTGTTTCTCATTATTTGTGATTTTGACCATTTCCATTTTAAATACACACTTTAAGTATAATGTATTTAAGTATTATTATCAAACTTGAACTGATTCAGAATTTTTTGCATATGAAACAACATCATAATTCATGCTGTTTGTTGAAGAGAGGTATGCATATATATTTTTACTACATTTCTATCATGACAACTCTCTGAAGATTTTAGGCAGATTGGCAATAGTAATGAATTTGGTTTTAGATCTGCTACACTGCTGCTGCTGGTTATTGCTGTACTTGTATATTGTTGCTGCTACATGTACAAAAATTTGTTACTGCCATTTAAGGCTGGGCAATATTTGCAAAAATTAATAACTGTATTTTTTGTTTGAAACGCTATATACAGTATATATCTCGGTATATTATACATTTTTGTATTATATACATTTATGTATATTTTATTTGGAATTATTGCACTCAGTCTGTTTGGTGCGCATGCGCACAGTGGCGCTAGTCCAAAATTAAGTCTTACTTTTACCTGTCACCTTTCTGTCAGAGTGTCCAATGGGGCAAGCAGCTTTAGACTACATGTAAAGAAACTTTAAACTATACTGTATCTTGCGAGTTATTAAAGCCCTAATATAAAGCTAGACATGGTTATAACAAATTGAATGATTCACTTTCTCTGTAGCAGCTTTAGTCTCTGTCCTCTACTATATTTTTAGATGCCCTCGTATCAAACTACTATATATCGATATAAACGGTATTGCCTCATAACGTCTTGCTTATATAAAAAATTTTTTATATATCATACAAACTCGATATACCGCCCAGCCCCACTGCCCAGCCTATACAGCGATATAGTGATGTATTTAAGATGTACAGTACTGCTGGTGCACAGTCTATATAATAACCCAAAGCATATCGAAACAGGTGGAGCTGGGGAAGGAGGAGGGTTTCAGAGGAAATCTGAAAGCACACTACGAAATGCTCTATTGAATGCTAACCAGCCATTTAGATTTAAAGCAGAAAGCTCATTGACTTTGTATGCAACCCATCAGCTTGCACCAACTAGTTTAACGCTGTGGATATCATCAGTTTGCATTAAGGACCCATCAGCCTGCACCATCTAGTTTATCATGATAGTACTTGGCATTTTTTTCTTAGAAATTGAGTTTTCTTTTACATTTACTTTAGTTTACGTTTTTTAATTTTCTTTTTTCTTTTTTTTTTTATATAATTAGAGGAGTTTCATAGACTTACACTGAAAGGACTCGAGGCATATCCAGGCTTAGGGAATATATTAGATTTGAGTCATTTTGACCCAGGAACCTTCTAGAACATCTCAGCAACCACATAGCTACACCTTTTTCGCAGTTATTTTAGAAAATGTTAAGTTCTGTTTTTAGGTGTGAAAAGAAAACAAAATTGTGTCATAGTGCCATGGGATGTGCTATCAGACTCAGTGATTAGTTGTGTACAGATGGATGTGAAGTAATATTGTTATTGTGCTCGGCTCAAGTGTCCGATCCAGTCACAATGAATGGAGAGTTTTGTCTTCGGGGAACAAACTTATTGTGTTCATCCATAATAAATAGTCTTTTCCTCCACATATGTTTGAAAAACTGCATTGGCCTGTTGATTTCAAGGGCCATCATTTATGCCGTTGACGTATGTAATGTGTGCAAGCTGCAAACAACATATATAAGCAATTAATAATTGTAACATTTTCAAGAAAAGTTTGACAGGGCTGTAAAACTTATGATGTTTTGCATTGTATTTTGAGATTAAGTGGTACAGGGCTTTTTTTTTTGCAGCAGCACAGCCATGTAATTACACGTTAGGGGAATCAGTTGTAAAACATGTAAAAATGTGTCGAGTCTTGTGAAGTGGACTTGTGAGGGATCAGGGTAATGAGAGAGAGAAAGAGCTGCCCTGGGGAACCAAAGACGAGGAGATGTATGTGTGTGTGTGTGTATGTGCAGAAGAGAAAAAGAAGCATTCTGTAAGTATTGGGAAGAAAAAGTTGGATGCTATTGTCCAACACTCATACACTAGGGACTGAAGAGAGATAAAATAGCTGAATCATCCAGTTGAAAGGAAAAGCAAATGAAAGATAGAGAAGATAATGCAGGAATTCCAAATCCCCAGTGATGTGTCAGGGAATGATACGTCTCAGCGGTGGCCCTAATAAATTCCTCTCTTGATTGGGAGCACAATGTGAGGCTTAAGTTGCTGTTGCAGGAATCGTGTCTTGCCTCATCCAACTCTCTCAGGACATTGCACTTGATTGCGGAGTCAGGCTATGTCAGTTGTCACTCAGTCAGGTCTCTTCAGTAATCACAGTAGAGTTTGATTGAAATAATTGGGCTCAATTGGCCTTGATTGGAAACGTCTTGGGTGTTCTCAATTAAACAGGCAAGTGTCCTTTTTTTAAATCAGGATTCATTTTTGAGTCAGAAACCCAAACCTTAAGTGAAGCATAGAACCAAAGCATACAGTCATGATGAGTTCCAGCAATTTAATGATAAAACAATGACATATTCAGTGTCATAATACATGTTCTTCTCATCAACCATGCTTTTTTTGTCTAGGAAGTAATATTTCCTATATCAGACTCTATTCAGACTTTTTATAGAAATTCATCTAAAGATGTATTGTCCGATGTTCCCACATTCATGAAAATCTTTTTTCCAGGCCTGACAAAACTACGAACATTATAAATATGTTTGAAATACTGTTCTTTTGAACTATTAATCACAGAATCCTAAACAAAAACTAACACCACAACAGCTTTCAACGTGATAATAATAATAAATAATAAGAAAGCATTGAAACAAAGCATTCTTGACCATCGAAACAGCATATTAAAACATTTTTGAAGTATCATGTGACACTGGAGACTGTGGTACTGGCTGCTAAAAAAAATCTAATTTGCAATCACAGCAATAAATTATATTTATTGATATATTAAAACAGAATTTAAAGTGTAATATTTAAAAAATGTTGTAGCCTATAATGTAATATGTTTGATCAAATAAATGCACCCTTGGTAAGCATAATTAATTTCTTTCAAAAAACACCCCAAAAAACTTTTTCAAAATTATTTTTACAAGTCCTTTTTCCAGTACAACTGGTAACTTCACATAAAAGCCAAAAAGTTTAGATACCCTGGTTGACAAGTTTTTTTTTTTTTTTTTTTTACTTTACTTTTTAATAAACATAAGATTAAAATATGAATATTACTTTAAACCCACAGTGATAACATCACAAATATTTGCTAACTAAATTGTTAATTGGTTGGTTATAGCACTTTGGCAAGATGTTTGAATTTGGGTGGCTGTCCCTCCTTTGTAACCTCTGGTTAGGCAGAGCTGTCAAAATAGACTCCACATGCACTGGAGCCAGATACGTATATATGCACAACACAAATTAGTCAGATGCCAATCAGGGCAACTGGCCCAGAGGGCGGCACCATCTACAGCTGTTAACATATCATGTTTGACATTCAGCCACTATTCCACGCCCCTGGCCACCACACCCTCATGAGCAGACTGAGATTTATGGGAGCTTTGGGGCCCATGGGCTGCAGTTTCGCTCTGATTCTGCACTAGTCATGCAGGAGGTTGTGATTACAGGCCAAGCTGGAACCGGTAGGCCTGAGTCAGCGCCATCTCGCTAGGAATCTATGCAAACCCACATGAACGTACATAAGCAGATGCATACTCTGATGTGAAAACCATCTTTCCAAACATGCACATAGATAAAGAAAGTCACTGTGACCTTAACCCTCTCTGTAAACACACTTTACGTTGTCAGATATCAGTGAAAACGTACATTGAGGATCTTAACCACATACCCAGAATTCATTCCTCAGAATTACACACTCACACCCATATCCTCACAGCCTGCTGTTGGCATGATTTTTTTCATGGATGCCAGCTAATCACAAATGCATGCTTTAGATGTGGAGAAAGTGTGCATGTGTAAGCGGAAAAATAGAGTTTGATTCACTATAAAAATGACTTCAGTATTTTTACTTAGTTTTTTTTGTAAAAATATAAAAAATGCGTATAAAGATAAATTTACAACATGTGCAAAAATTGCATTAGACAAGACTTGTTTTAAGAGAATCTTAATTTAATTATGTTTATTATTATTGCATTTACTAGCAAATAGTTATCCATTTATTAAGTTAGTTGTGGAAGAGAGAAATAAAAGGATTGACTATAAAACAAATATATATATATATTGGTTGCCAGCTTGATGACACCAACAGCAATGATCGCATTTGACGGTGAATGAAATTAAATGTGCTGTTTTCCACCAACTGGCAACCTGGGGTGCTGAAATACAATTGGGTAAACTGTCAGTGGGCGGGTTTCACAAACCAAAACAGGCCGACATTCAGGAATACACATTTTCAAAGGAGAATAACTGACGGTAGCATTGTTATTCAGATAAACAAGTATGTTAACTTAGCATATTTCTTAAATATTTGCTAAAAGGGGCAGTTCACAGAAAAATGAAAATTGTCTCATTATTTATTCACTCTCACAACGTTCCAAACCTGTATGAGCTGTATGTTGAACATAAAAGAAGATATTTTAAAGAAAGCTGGTCATCGAAGTATTTATATAGTATTTACATAGTACATAGTTTTTATTTCCCTACTCTGGAAGTCAATGGAGACCAACAACTGTTTGGTTCTTCAAAATTCTTCAAAATATCTTATTTTGTGTTCAACATAAGAAAGAAACTACAGGTTTGGAAAGACACTAGAAGGAGTAAATGATGACAACATTTTTTATATTTGATACTATAACGTTGCTGGATTTGTTTTTCAGTCTCCTTATAATTTATGGCATGACAATAAATGCAACATCTGGTACACACAATATGTGCATTTAAAACAGAAATTCTCATCTGCGTACATAATCTGATTCTAGAAATGCCTCAGATGTACAGAATGTACTCGCATTCATCCAATTAGAGCTGTGCTTGACCGGCCAACCACACTCAGTCGCACTGAACAGAACTGGACCTAGATCAGTTGATAGTAGATAAGTCTCATAGGTGTCTTTTTCTCCAGGTGGTGCAGATCTTTGTGTGTGGCCTTGTGTCGCATGTTCAAGACCACCTTGCTCCGTTCAGCCCGCATAGCTTGTGTTTGGATGACTTCCTGCTTCATCAAGCCGTTTGCTGAGACAAGCCAGGCCTGGTTAGAATCAAAACGTACATGCGCACACACTCGCCTCCTCACTGGCCCTCGAGCTCTCGCATTACACACCGAGGCTAATGTCACTTTTCTTTATCCAACACCTTTCTCTGTGTCCACATGATTAATGAAGCCTCCACCTGCATTCATCACTCAAACACTCAGGGTTTGTCTGTGAGTAACGGCGGTGGACCTGAGGTAACGCAGAGCCTTGAAGTTATGTTGTTTTGAGGGTATTACAATTATTTAGACCTGTGCTTTCTACAAACACCCAGTTGAAAGATTTCAGGGTCCATGCGTATATTGAGGGGTGCTGATATTAACTTAATGCTATGTTTAGTACATAATAGGGTTCATTTAAAAGACCCCATGGAATCAAACTTTAGTGGCTTTTAGTCCAAGTTTGTTAGTTTCTAGATGCTGATATTGTTAAAAGTGTGAACCTGTAACTTGTATATATTTTTTTAACTCGTGTCCCAAATGAGACACTATACACTTATACAGTAGACTACATGTATGTATTCTGTCACAGTATTTTAATTTATGAATGGTAGTTTCATCTCAAATATAACACATCTATTTGAAGTGGTTAAAAGCCTAAAGGGTTAATTTACACAAATTTTAATTCCTTCAACATTTGCTCACCATCATGCCGGTCCAAGCACATAAGACTTTGGTTAATTCATTGAACACAAATTAAGATATTTTTAATTAGACCTGAGAGGATTCCGCACCTCAGTTTAAAGTAAAGTTATCCGAACAAAGTACATCCAAAAAAGGTCATAAAGGCCTTGTAAAATGTTTCACATGCTAGAACAAATCTCATTGGTGCATCACGGATACATAATAATAATAATATGTTTAATTTTGTAAAGCTTTTCAAGAACATAAGGATGCTTCACAAAATAATACAAGTAAGAGTGCGATACAAAGCAATGAGTACATAATCAAATAAACAATTAATAAACCATTTAATACTATTCAAAATACATGCTCGGTGACTAATCTTTATCATGTTTGTTCACAAAGAGTTCACACTCTGAACATTCTCGTTTCTTTAAAGTTATTTTCAAGATCTGAGATGAATTATCAATTGTCGCTATTATTAGAGTCACGCAAAAATGTCTGAACTTAAATTAAATGGTTTTTATTTTGTATAAAATAGAAACCATTTCAGAATAGAATCCTGTCGCTTTTTTCATACCATCGTCACATCTGGTTAGGACGTGGTGGAACTTTTTGTGTAGAGAAGCACGCATTGTAGCACCGTTGCTGTTAGCTTTAGCACATT
This sequence comes from Carassius auratus, assembly GCF_003368295.1. NCBI lineage: Eukaryota > Metazoa > Chordata > Actinopteri > Cypriniformes > Cyprinidae > Carassius > Carassius auratus. The sequence goes on along the minus strand of NC_039248.1, from coordinate 19,901,404 downwards.
TAGCACATCTTTTTTTAGCGATGAAAGAAAAGCCATAAACAATGAGTTTATAAAGTGTCCAACATGCGCTAAAATCGTAGAAAAGTGCAGAAGTTTTTATCTTCTTTGAAGGTGACATAAAAATCTGGCTTTTCGAGGTTTTAAGTGCTATAATCAGGTCCCTGATGCATCTACCAACCAAGGAAACGTGAAAAAGATTAACCAAGTACCTTTGTTTTGGTAAGACTTTTTCTGCAAGCATCTGAAAAAACGGGCGTGTCTGACCTAGCTGGCATTAATGGCTGTTATAAAAAATATATTGTATATTATTTCTGTAGTTTACTTTTGTTTAGTGGCACACTGTACCTTTAAGACATAGTTGTATGCTGGGTGAGAGGGTTTAGGTAGCTTTGTCTTATGCCAGTCTGCTCGTACATACGCACACAAACCTCACACACATTGTGTCACCACAGGCTTTGCTTGTTAAATCAGAGCAAGTGTGAAACTAAAGAGGTGGTTTAGGGTTTTATGAGGACCGGTATTATGGCAGTGGCGGAGTGTGTGAGGAGAACTTCACCTCTCTCAGCGTAAGCGCATGTGGCACTTGGCTGTTCGCACCATTTACTGGAAGCCTAAATAGTCTCAATCAGTTGTGCTACATTTGCAGAGCATAGTTCTCGAAGCACTGGAGCATTATGCCTCAGTTTTGTGATGTCATTCTGAACGTAAGGCCTGTCATTGGGGGTGGATGGAGTGGATGATGTATGGTGGAAAAAAGTATTGGTGGATAAGAATAAAAGAGTTGAACCTTCAGTGAGTTTGAAGGGAAGCACGGGTGATTTGGGATCCCTGATTCTCGCAGACACCTCAAGCATCACTTCAGTGGCACTGGCTTCACATAAATCACAGCAGGCAGACTAGACTCCAGTTCTAAACTGAGTGAAATATGTCAATGAACCAAACATCCAATGCATTCTGGCAGTAAAAACAACCAGACGGAGCACAACGGAATGAAATAAAATGCAGGTGTTTCATGATGTATTATTAGGTTGAAATGTAAAGTTGAATCTATTACAACAAATAATTGTACTTTTTTTTTTTAAGTGAATAGTGAGTAAATTTACAGTTTTTGTATTTGGAGAGAAAGGGGCTTAAAAAAAACAAAAATTTTTTTTTAAAGTAGCCTATGTATGTATATATATATATATATATATATATATATATATATATATTAGAGCTGTAGTCAAGTCCGGCTTTGTCGAGTCCAAGTCAAGTCCAAGTCCAGGACTAGTCGAGACCGAGTCAAGACCGAGTCCAAAGAGGTTCGAGTCCAAGTCAAGTCCAAGTCCAAAAGTTTCGAGTCCAAGTCCAAGACCGAGTCCAAATGAAAGAAAAAAGGGTCCTCTTCAAGACCACATACTTAACTTCTGATAATGTTTGTGATGCGAGAGAAAGCATATCTCCTATTCTAAGAAAATCATTTTACATTATTATTTGTAATGATCAAAAAGCATGTGCAAAGTAACAACTCTGTAGGACAGGGGTCTCCAAACTACATCCTGGATGGCCAATGTCCTGAAAAGTTTAGCTCCAACTGGCCTTAAAACACCTTGAAGATTAGTGTGTCTAGTAAGAGCTTGGTTAGGTTCAAGTGTGTATAATTAGGGTTAAAGCTAACAGGGGCGTTAAACAAGATCCTGGGCCCTATGCATAGGCAGTCCTGATGGGCCCCCATGCCCCCCCCATGAAAATATCCAGGTAAAAATATATATATTTCAGATTCATACTTTTCAAGGGCCCTCTCTTCCTTTGGGGCCTTGCTAATGAGTACTGGTTTTACCCCCAGTCCGACCCTGGGAGCTAAACTTGGATAAACAAACAAAGTTTGGAACTGTAAGGTCAAATAATTTTTATGTACTTTATTTTTTGTTGACATTATATCTGTGGTCAAAAATGTATATGACTATGCCTAATTGGCACAGTGCACAGACACACGCAAAGCTCGGGATATGACAAATGCGCGCAGCAAGGCTAGAATGGATACGTTTGGCTCTACTGGACATGCGCACATAAATACAGCGAAATTTTTGTCATACTGTGCTAGTGCTTGCATAGACTACTCGGCGCTGTTGGAAACAATCGACTACTCCAGCATGCATTAACCATAATGCATACAAAGTGTTTGCAAGTGCGACGTGAATTTTAGAATTACAATATTGCGTGGAGCTGTTACTATATGACCTTATCTATGTTGCATGTAAAAATAAAATATGTAATGTAATAATTAGGGTTGTGCCTGAAGCCGAATACCTTATTCGGAATGGCACGAATAATGGCTTAAAAAACGAATGACGCTCAAGGAATAATTTTGCCTGAATACTCGGCTGAAGCTGACACAGTCTGGTGTTTGCTAGATAACAGGTGAGCCAGGGCATCAGCGCCAGAAGTGAATGAATGTAAACTTTATGAGTGAAAAGATCGCAAATCAAACACCGCATTGTTGTCGCCTCTCTGTTTATCTCTCAGAAATCAGAGCGTTGCAAGAGGAATTTTACCTATAATAATACATCATAGCTACACGTTATATTATTTGTATATATTTAAAAGGCATATATTGAAAGCTTAGGCTACCATGATACGAATGAATGGAATAAGCACAGCGCGCTCGCCAATCAAACAGCCGCGCTGCGCGTCTCAGTCTCTCAAAAACCAAACCAGTTCTCTCTCAAGAGTAGGCTAATAATCAGCTTCGATACGGATACATTGTCTACTTGTCCTACATGTTTGCATCTTTACCTTTTGCTGGTTTGCGCGGCACACACACATTTGTTTAGTGAAGTTCATTAACATTAAGACTCGCTCAAAGTGTTCTGCGTAATGAGAATGTGTGCATTGAATAGATTCAGTCGTGTTCAAATGATCACTAAACGTTTGTCATGACATCTCTCTGCTTGCATGATAAATATTATTTTAGAAATTAATAATTATTTCAGTTTAACACGACATACTTGTTCAGTGATAACTACGAAAAAATATATAAAAAGTCATAACAGTCTTGTCAAGTAACTGTACGATGTTGTATCCGAATGCAGATAGGAAAAATTTTGTGATTGTTACAGATACAAATACTGGCTGTTACATGAAAATGTAAATATGTAATGTCATATATAAAGTTTTTAAAATTTACATATGTAATTGTTGCATAACGCTATACATTAATACGCGTTTATTGATAAAAAAAGGCTATCTAGGTGTAGACGTGAATAAAACACAATCTAACAGGTAGAAAATTAAATTGGAAACATCTAAACTTTTCAGGTCGCAGTAAGTGCACCACTGGTCATGCACATCCTTTCCCGGAACAATACTGAAAGCTAAGGCAAGATGGAGAAACAGATTATCATAGTTGTACAAGGATAGCCATTTTTTAAATTAATCTATTAGCAGAGCTACTGAAAGTGATTTTAAGTGCTGGAATTCCATTTATTCTTTGCTGAAACTTCTGCGTCATCATGGAGAGCGGGTCATGGTTGCCCAGCAACAGCAGACGCCACTGGAGCGCAAGCGCAGGCTACTGAGTGCTTTGGAAATAAGGAGAGCGGCGCGCCACACGTTTTCAGTCGTGACATCATTCAAATGTGGTTTTGTTTTGAAGGAGAAATTTTTTATTTTATTTTTTTGCTGGACTCGGTCGAGACCAACTAGAAGACTTGGCGAGTCCAATGGCCAAGTCCGAGACAAGTCCGAGTGCAAATGCAACGAGTCCGAGACAAGTCCGAGACGACAGAAAAATGTCTCGAGTCCGGACTCGAGTCCAAGACCGGACTCGAGTACTACAGCCCTAATATATATATATATATATATATATATATATATATATATATATATATAATAGAAATAGAAAGTGCCATGTGTCTCCAGCTCCAGAATGAATGGATGTGCCATAGCAGAGTTGAAGTGTGTTTATGGTGTCGTGTCCCCTCTGGTGCATCAGGGCACTGGGGGCTAATGTTAGCTTGTAAAACTTTAGGAGCTTTCAGCGACAGCCAGCTTTTATATGCAGAGACAGAGCTGCATTGTGGGGACTTTCCTGTGATGCTGGTACTTTTTCATTATGGAAAACTTGGAGAGAGCACGGAACTGTTGGGACTTTTTTGTGAGGCAGAATTGGACGACTACAAAGTGCACAGTTGACTTGATAAGGCGTTTTCCTCTTTCTAATCTGTATAACATTTGTTTTAAACTGCCTTCAATTGAATTGACTTGCCGCTTATATTTCACTTTTCTATGGAAAAACTGTTTCTGTTTCAGATATATATAAAAAAATTTAATTAAATGCGACACACGTAACTTTATTTCTCATAATTGTAAAAAACAAGTATTTGTCATAATTGTTACTTTATCACAAATCTTTGTATGTCTAAATGCAACATTGTAAATGTATATTTCAAAATATGACTTTGTTACAATTTGTTAAATTAGTTTTTTACTGTTTTCAGAAATAACTTTCTACCTTAAAATGTGACTATGCCACAATTAAATTTGTTTATTTTTAATTAATTTCTTTAAGTTTGAGTTTCTCTAAACTGCGACTTTATAACTCAAAGTGTGAGTTTATATGACACATGATGCCTTATTTTTCAGAATCATGACTTTAAATCTCAAAATGTGATGTTTCTCATTCCTTCTTGTTTATTTCTCAGTTTGAGTTTATTTCTTGAGTTTATTTGAGTTTATAACTTGGTGTTCATTTTCTTGTTATTGTGACTCCAATTTGTGTCTTTATATGTCACAATCTTATCATTTCATATTTAAAAAAAAAAATCTTCACAGTTATCTGCTTTATATTTTATAGAAATAGGCTTTCATAATTAACATTTTCATATTTTTTTTACATTTCTATCAGTCTTTGTACCTCAATATTGAGTTAATATGATTGTTACAGTGATGGTATCAGTAATAGCATCATACTTTTAAATAACAGTGTATTAAATGATTACAATATTAATATATTATGGTATTGACATAGCCCACGACTAATACCATGGTCATTTACTGGGACTTTCTAATAGGTGACAAAACCCTATGCAAATAAATGTGTGTAAGCTTATACTTCTATATACATGGTTTCTCTTGATACACGCACACACACATTCTTGCCTCTCTCTGTCTCTTGCATCTTCTCTCTCTACATTTCTAGTGGTTTGGCACTAAAACTAGCACTGAAGTGGGAATACCTAGTGCACTTAACATAGTTCCACAGAAATGCGAAACTAAACAAGAATTTGTCTTTTGTTTGTGTGTCTTTAGTAGTTGGATGGGCTTTCTGCGCTCCGGTTCTCTCCACCAATTAACTGTAAATGTTCCATTCATTAATCCATCTGTTCTGTGTAATCGTACCATAGGTTGTGCAGGAATGTTGGCACCCATCTTGACTTATTTTTGTCTTATTGCTGTGCTTACTAAATGCATAGCCTTACTTCTGATAGTCCAGGAGACAAAATAAACGTTCTCGCTCAGCCGTACTAAATTGAATTAGGGTTTTAGCAATTAATTTGGCATCCATTTCTAAGGCAGGTCAACCGTCCTGTGGAAACATGGTGCTCAGATGTTGTTGGCAGGGCTTCAGGAAGGTTCATGGCTCTGTGGACTTGTAATTGCACTCCGTGAAGGCAATCTCTTGATGAGCTCTAATGGACCCAGTGCTACTCTGCAGTGCTGTTCAGTGTCCTACAGGAAGACTTTGAGCTTTCGGAGTGCACACACATACACACACACGCTCAAAGACTTTGTTCTCTAGGGTATTTGCTCAACACAGAGCACAGAGGTGGTACTTCCCAAAACATTTACCCCCAGATTCCACCAGGAGACTTCTTTGGGCCACAACTAAGCTTCCCCTAAACAAACACTTTTTGTGTTCACACACAAACAGTTTATATCAATGGTAGGTAGATAAATAAGTCTATTAGTTAAAACCTACAACCAGTCAGAGTTAATATACGCAGTCTGTCTGGATACAAGCACTTCGATTCTGCCTCATAATCACATGAAAGACGCTATGGCATCTGTTTTACTCAATAATAAATAAACAAACACTTAATTATGCTTGTGAAGGGAAACCTCTAGTCATACGCAGCTAAGGGCCGACATGTTTCGATGAAAAATGAGACCGTATGCTGTGGAAAACAGGAAACTAACTAGCCACGGTCATTGGCTATATGGCCGATCGTAGTGTTTAGATAGAGTTCCAGAAATAGCAGGTTAAGTACTGAATCATAACAAAATGCAGATGTACGTACAACAGGAGGACCATGTGCTTTTGTACTTTTTTAGCTAATTAATTCTGTCTTTTTTTAGACCCAAATAGATTTTGAACATCTTTCAACAGTTATTCCTAAACAGAAGTTTGTGTATAGGAATTTATGCAGGATAAAAGGGGTTTCCGCATGGGGTAAAATTTTAGATTTTGATCCGTTACCTATAAAACAAAACAACAATTCAATTTAAATGCTTTTTTACATAAGTGCTCACCAACGCTGCATTTATTTGATCAAAAATACAGTAAAAACAGTAATATCATAGAATATTTTGTATAGTAAATGCTATAGTTTAAAATAACTGTTTTCTGTTTAAAATTATTTAATTCTAGAATGTATTTCTGTTATGGCAAAGTGATTTTTCACTAGCCATTACCCATTACTTCAGTCTCAAATTATCTTTTAAGAAGTCTTTCTAAAATGCTAATTTGTTGCTCAAAACTTCTCGAATTATCATCAAGGTTGAAAGAATTGGTGCTGCTTAATATGTTTGTGAAAACTATGATGCTTTTCAGGATTCTTTGATTAGAAATCTCAGAATTGAAATAATTTATCTGAAGTTAAAACATCTTTACTGTCACTTTTTATCAGTTTAAAATGTCCATGCTAAATATATATATATATATATATATATATATATATATATATATATATATATATATATATATACACATACTTTTTTTTTTTTTTACTTTTGAGTGATAGTGGATATGAAATAATATTTTAACATACATTTTTTTTTAAAAAGAAGAAAATGTGCATAATGTTTACAAGTTTATAAATACATGTATAAATGATAGACGATGCTCATAGTACAATTATACAGTGGGTTTCTTTGTTTCCTAAAGTTTTATTTGTTTAATTTAAACCAGACTTTATTCATGCTATTAATATTAATGATATTGGAACGTGATATCCAGTAAATGAGAAAAACATTGTGGTTTGGTGTTGATGAAAGCATGCTTGAGCCTTACTGATGGGACTGATGGGGTACAAAGTTGGGAAACACTGTCCAACAAACTCAGTTCAATCATGCACTCATATGAAAACTTGAGCAAGTAGTTTTAATAACAACTGCACATTTAGACAAAAGCCCCCGCTGAGCTGATGAATCCACTTACTGAGTGAACGGGGGGAAGAGAAAGGCCATAAAGGTGAAATATGTGTAGCACAAGGCCTGCTGTTTAAGATGTGCCTCAGAGTGCAATTTATGGCTGACCAGGTTGAAAGCAAAATGAAGGATTTTTATTGGGTTAATTCTACTGCTCGGTTCCCAAGAGCTTGGTCACTCTAGCCAAAAATCATCAGTTTTAGGAATGATGAAGCTCTTTTTCTGCCCCTCTTCCTGCGGCTGTTAGGAATGCCATGGATGGGTTAATTCACACAAAACTCTGTGCATGAAATGACTGCTATTTCTTAGGTTGGATTTATGACTTGAACAGTTTTAAACAGGTTTAAGATTACATCAAGGTATCTGACCTTTATGATTCAGCTAATAAAGGTTTCAGTTTGAAAAAGTAATGTAGTGTACCGTGGTATTAAATGGTACTTGATACTGAATGATTACAAGTTAACTGTTTGAGCTTTTTGAAGATTTGCATTTTTGTTCTTAATTCTTAATTCTTCTACTTTAAAAAAGGAATTAGCTACATTTCTCATATATACACTACCGTTTGGGGTCAGTAAGGATTTTGTTTTGAGAGACATTAAACCAAGGCAGTATTGACATTTATAATGTTACCAGATTAATTTTTTTACTTTAAATAGATTTCTATTCATCAAATAATCTTTTCTCAATGAATTTCAGTTTCCACAAAATATGTTTGCAGCATAACCATCTTCAACATTTGTAGTAATAACCATTGTTTGTAAAGAAATCTGGATCAGCATGTTATTAGAATGATTTGTGAAGGATCATATGACACTGAGTAATGGCTGCTGAATATTCAGCTTTGCCATCATAGATATAATTAATATTTTAAAAATAGAAAACTGTTCCTTTTAATTGTAATTATATTTCACGGTATTAAAGCCTAATATGTGTGTGGCAGTGTAATATCAGAAATCAAACAGTTAAAAAACACTTTTATAGCGTTTTATAACATTTAACGTGTCAGTTGAATCGCTACTGAAATATAAAGTCAATTAGAACACTGCTCATTTGTAACAGTGTTACTGATCTGATGAGTTCTTTTGCAGACTGTTGGGTTGAATTATGTAAAAATGAACATTAAAAGAAGAAACGAGTAAATTGTGTTCTCTCTTCCTCTCTCTTTCTCTTTCTGTGGTCATATGTGACTGATTAGAGGATGGGACAGGGAGAGAAGCGCGGGCTTTGTTTTCCCTTTCTTGGCCTTCTTGGAATTCCAATGGATTTACGGTGCACTCACCCCTCTGATCCTACTGATCAATGAGACCCTGGAGATGGACAGATGGAGACCCGCTCCCTCCCGATCCTCTCTCTTGTTCCCTCCCTGCATGTCTTTTCTCGGACTTGTGTCTGTTTCTCTCTGTGGAGGGAAGACACAAGCGCCCCAGCTGTGGAGTGATTGGACATTTGCTGATTTTGGCAGAGACTTTTCTCTTTTTTGTAGTGGCTTTGATCCATTAGAACTGATTGGGAAAGGGATAGGATTCACAGTGGAATGGCCTCTCCCACAGTGTGTGTATATATGTGTCCTTGTGTTTTGGGGAAACGGATACAGATTTGCATCTCCCTGGCGTATGATGTGACCTCACAATGTTTTGCTGTTAGCCGTCACTATGGAAACTGCCCCTAAACCCCTGTATTCATCTTTCTCACGTAACAGCACTATACCTTACCGCCATGTTTGTAACCCGAACTTATCAACTTATTCAGTGTTATCATGCAACAATATCGATCAAAACTTCTGTACCATCTGTACACCTTTTGTTTTTTTTTTGTTTTTTTTGCTTTTTTATATTATATTATATTATATTACATTACATTACATTACATTACATTACATTACATTATAGTGTTGTCAAAAGACCCGGTACTTCGGTACCAAGTCGGTACTAAAAAAAAATAAAATGTCACAGTACCAGGTTTCTTTAAGTACCGGTGGTAACGAGTACCCGGTCAACCCCGTTCTTGACGTATACAGCGCTATGATTTCCGCGAAGCAGAAAATGCAGACTCAGTCACGGAATGTGTCAAAGTTAACATAAATTAATTAAATCTCCATATGGACCAGTATCCGTAAATGTTAAGCCACAAAAGTTGGTTGAAATATCAATCCAGCATGTTCTGCCAGTCTCTGTGTGAATGAATAAATGGCAGAGATGTGCAAGTTTGTTTACTACATAGACTGAAGCGCTTGACGCTTGCAGTCATTCAGCATCTGCCGTCTCAATGAGGACATAACTACATCACCAGAACTGTTCTGAGTCACTTCACAACCATTTTACTGTTTCATATCAGTAAAAACTGTTTCAATTTAAAGGTATTCACAGCATCCCATCAAAATAAAAATGTTTACATAAAGGCATTGTGCTAGAAATATTACTATTATTTAGTAGATTGTTTGTGATACTGCTACCTACTGTTGAAAACTTTATTTTTTTTTTTAAATAAATCACACAATATTTCTTCCATGTTTTAATTTTAAAAGCAATTCCCCTTTATTTACCAAAAACTAAAATGTGTTTACATTTATATTACTTGTAGAAAAACTTTTAACACAATTGTAAATAAGTATAAAGAATGGCATTGGTTTTATTTTTAGTGGTAAAAAGTGTTGTTGTTTTTTTTATTAGCATATTTTTGTGTTTTGCTTTGTAAACCGAAATTGGTACAGAGAACCTGGATTTTCACTGGAATCGGTACCGAATACTGAAATTTTGGTACCGTGACATCACTAATATTATACTATACTATACTATACTATACTATACTATACTATACTATACTATACTGTACTATACTGTACTATACTATACTATACTATACTTACTATACTATATTGTATTACATTATATTATTGTCTCAAATCTCAAATGTTTTTTTGTTTTTTTCACCATTGCCTTCACCCAATGATCTTAAATATGACCATTTAGAGGAGAAGGTCATGTGATTGAAACAGATGAATGACATTAGAATAGAATGATGAATAAAATAAGGATCTCTCTTTCTCTCTCTCTCTCTCTCTCTCTCTCTCTCTCTCTCTCTCTCTCTCTCTCTCTCTCTCTGTCTGTCTCTCAAATTATAGCTAAAATCAGTGTTTCGGAGGGGGAAAAAAAACAAGTAAATTATTTTCAGATTTCAATTAGGTGCTTTGAGGCTTTTCTCAAAGCACATGTGGAAGTAATATATTTTGCACTGTTTTATTTCAAATAACATATCCTTTATACTTCAACAGAGCTGCAATATTCCCCTAAAACTAAAGTATTTGACATTACCGACCATTTCATAAAAATTAAATGAAATTACTTCAACATTAATAAACAAAGGCATTTTCATGGTCATGACCTTTTAACTCACTCTCTTGCTGTAATACCACATTTTCCTGTAGTAACTGTGAAGTTAAAAAGCATCTTAGAATTAGAGCATGTAATAAGTTAGCGTAGAAGTTGTGTGTGTTAATTCACTTTTTTAAAAGTGGCTTATCGTCATATCAAAGCCTGGGCACAGGAGTTTGTTTATGGTGAGATCATGCAGAATGAATGCAATGAGATTCACAGAGCGCTGACAGTTCACTGGCACAGCAGCACTCTGTAAGCTCTCAGCACATTAGTACTAGACCATACAGTCGTCATCTATTAAAACATGATGTACGCACTTCCCCATATCATATTCTGCAAAATATTTACTAAACATATTACAACTTAATGCATCCTTGCTGAATAAAAGCAGAAAAACAACATTGTAGCTGTCTTCCTTCTTTCACACGACTGAGCAAAACTGCTCTAAGAAGCCGCGTAGACTTGCTGTAAAACTCATTAGCGTGTCTGCTCCTCCTCAGATCCCCACACCACCAAGCAGGAGTCATGAGGGGGGTCACCAGACATCCTTTGCCTGCTTTGACCTGGCTGTCTCTCAGGAGAAGAGAGGTCAAGGCGACCATTTCAGGGTTCAAGGAGTGATAAATGACTAGCGTTCCTGTTCTGTCATAAAATGGTGTTTAGTTTAACCTTATTAACAATGGCTTTGTTTCTTTTCGTGAGGTGAGGCTATGCTATGTAAGATTAGTTTTAAGCAAAACAATTATAATCTCATACTTTGTTATGCACCGGGAATTTTAACTCCGCTCCACCACATAGTAAGTCTTTGAGCTGACAGCTCTAGTGCACATTTAGGGCTACAATTACAGCGGGATGTATCCTCCTTATGCGGCTTATTAGTTAGCATCAATGAGCGGATGATAGAAACCCCATTATAAATGCCATCGGGTTGAAATATTTTGCAGTTCTGTCGAGCAGACCTCCATCGTAACCGCAGTGTATTTCATTTCGCTTTCGTCTTCCTACAACTATTTGACGATTTCATAGCGACATAGAAGGAGAGACCTAAAACATGTGAAAGAGAAAGGAAAAGTGGTGGATGAATCAAAGAAGATGATAGACCACAGGCCGGTGATGGCTTGAGCAGGGCCGAGCTTCTTGAGGCAAGAGGCAAGCAGACGTTCACATTCCACCAGGCTAATTTATGAGCTCCTGTGAGCCGACTAATCCACCCTGATTCAGCATGGAGGAGAACAGACTGATTGCATAACAGACCACCATCCACCATTTACCCCAGCCGTCTTTATGACACTCATCTTAATCCCATCTGGTGTTGGTCCATTTATTTTCATTTGTTAATTAGCGGTGCTTGCTCAAGCTGTTAGTATTGCTTATACTTAGTGAGTTTTAAAACTTTAGCTCGGACATGGCTGATGACCACAAACCATGTAAAATATGATGATAAAACAGGCTGAAAGTCCCAAACTTGCATTGAAGAAGAAGAAGAAGATGAAGATGACCTGGGGATGGGCTCTGTTACCAGTAAACTTTCCAGAACACTCAGTTGCACAGCACCACAAATTAACATGATGATAGTTTATGTCATGCTTACTTGTCTTTAACTGGAAACTGGTTCATTTTAGCAGCCCTTATTTGTAATATGCAGTACATATTTTTTAGTAAATTGAACAACCAATGTACCCTTTCTATTGAAATGACAAGCAGTAAGTATAATTAGGAGTCTAACCATACACAAAAATGACGATTCGGTAAATACCTCGTTTTAAAGTCATGGTTTAGAATGTTTTAGGTACCAGCGTTTTTTTACATTACACAATGGTTTACCATGGCCTCGTTTTTAATTAAAAAAAAAAAAAAAATTTCTTACTGACTGCAACACATTCTTCAGTTAATGTTGTTTTTGTATATGGGGGAAGACCATGTTTCCAGTTGTAAATGCAAAATATATTAGCAAAATTCATATATTAGTCCGAATTTTTGCTCCCACATTCTATTACGCTCTGTCTGTTAGATGTGCCTATATGCTCCGGCGCTCCTTTAGTGAAGTCTATAAAGTTTAACAGAGACTCATTTGCTGTCAAGATGAGCCTTTATGCAAAATGAGTATACTGGTGTGACTTAATTATATAATAAATATAATTATGAAAGAAACCATCTACTTTAGCCACAAGCTAGAAAAAGGCTTTTCAAACTATTGTCTAGGGACCCCAAAGGATTCCAAAGAAGTTTATTTATAATTTACTTACGCTTAATAATAATTTGTTTTGCAAGCAGTTGATTTTTTTTGTGTGTGTGTGTGTGTCTTTATAATATCACACTTAATATTTTTATTTCATAAAATATATAAAAAATGTGTCTTTTGGAAATGGAAATTTGGCATGCCTTTATATTTTAGAATTAGAGTCCCCCACGAGGTGATCATATTTGTGGGTCTTTGGCAAGAAAATCTAGTCTCCCTTTCTCATTCATGCACAAACCCATACTAAAAACCCAAACTTTTATTACCGCTTGCATGAGACTTGATAAAACAGTCTTCCAGAAGGAAAGGGGGGGTTTGCTGTCATGGGAGCAGTGGCCTCTGTAGACTGTCAGCGTTGGCTGCTCGTTTCAAAGACTGTATGTGGACAGCCTTAAACCGCTGAGCAGCTTTTCCAGATGTGCGGAATCAAAGGCATTGCTGCACATCAGTCTACAGACCAATGGGCCAAACCCACCCCCCCAGAGAGCCCAAGAAACTCTTACTGTAATGGGAAGGACCCAGAACGGGTTAAATTATTGCTCATCATATCACTGAAAGGGCACTTTGGTTCAATTTTCTTAAAATACTAACTGCTGTGTGCATGTTTCACATGAGGCTGCTAAAATGTATCAGTCCCCAGTTAAAGACAAGCCAACTTAAGACTCTCAGACTGTGCACCCTTGCTAAAATGTGAGGTATTTGGCTTTATTATGGAGCGATAAGATTGTCTCAACACAGGTTTTGTCCATATGAGCCTTTTAAGTTATCTTAACATGTGATCTCGTGGGTAATCGCTTTAAGGTACTTATGCGATCGTCCCGATAGCCATCGGGCATTTAAATGGCCGTGAGAACTGTAACGATAACGTAATCAGAATGTCATTGGCGGTGGCTGATTCTTTATTTCAATATCCATAAATAAATTGAAAGTCAAGTCACCTTTGTTCATATACTGTAGTGCTTTATACAATTCAGATTGTTTCAAAGCAGCTTCACAGTAATAAACAGGAAAATAACAGATTTGATGTCGAATATGAGCCAAATTCAAATTCTGCTGTAAAACAGATCTACAAAGACAATGGTGGCATTGTTCATTTCAGATCAGTTCAGTGTTGATTCAGTTCAGCTGAATAGTAGTCCATCATTTATGAAACAAGTTCAGTTCAGCTCAAGTACAAGCAGCTCTACAAAAGGAAATAGTGTAATTATTCAGCTCAAGTTGGTTCAAATGTGGATTCACTTCAGTTTAATAATAGTCCCAGTGTTCCAAAATTCATCAATTATAAAACTAATTTAATTCTGTTTAAAGTAGCTGTACAGAAAACGATATTATCATAAATTAGTTCAATTCAGTTTAAGTTTCGTTGTTATACATTGCAGTCAAATTGATAAAAAGTACTGAAATTCATAATGTTGTTTCAAATGGACCACAGTTTGCAGTTAACCTCTTATAACTATTATGTCCGTTGCACTTTCATTAGCTTTGTTTTGTTATTCTGTCTGGTTTTGATCCCATAGATATGCTTTTGTTTAAAATCCCATGGATGCACTAGAACTATGTCACTGTAATTGAAATCGTACATTAAAAGCAGCCCAAAAATGCTTTGTTGTATCTCCAAAATGCTTGCTATCCTTCCACAAGACTTATTTTGCTTCAAAGACAGAACGCCCCAGTAGACAATATGTGTCTTTGCATGAGTCGACCCCCCATCTAATCTATTTTCATGAAAATCTGTCCCTACTTCTAGAGCTCCTCTCTCGGGAACATATGATCCACTAAATGAAGGCTTGTGATAACATCAGAACAGAAATATTAGTGTAAACATCTTCCATATGCCATCAGATGCTGGCTTCATCTACGGCCTAGGCTGCTTATTGTTGCTTTATTGAGGGACGGACCCATTGGAACTGGAAGAGGTAGCATTTGATCATATCAAGGCTTTGTCAAGATACCCTGTAGGGGGTAGAGCTGTCAGGACGGGGGTAGATTTAGTACATGTGAACCTGCATGTGTCCCCAATTACGCAGATGTAAATGGATGGTTCCAGACCTTGAGCTGAGGTGGAGGTGCTGAGGGGGAATGAAATGGCTAATGAAGGCCAGACCCCTCGCTCTCCGAACCTGTCTGTGCTGGACCGAGCCTCCCCTGGTTACCTGCACATTATTAACAATTTTAAACAATGTGTATAGAATTATTTCAGTCTGGTGTATTGATGGAGGGGCAAAAATAGGAGCAATATGTTGTGTTTTAACAGAATGCATGAGGATTTTATCTCAGCAAGATGGGACGTCTCACAGCTAGTTGTGACAGGAAATGAGGTAATATAAAAAGATCTTTCTTAGTGGTGCCTTTCTCCTTCTACATCGACTTTTCACTTGGTGCTACACCCAGTGTCTTGTCTTTTGTCTTTATCTCTTTTGTCTTTATGTGACTTTGATTCAGACCTGCTGTACATGTCTATTCAAAAGTTTGGGTCCAGTAGGATTTTTAAAAACGCTTTTAAAGAAGTCTCTTATACCCACAAAGGCTGCATTATTTGATCAAAAATACAGTAAAAACAGTAATATTGTGAAATATTATCACATATTGTCAGTGGTACATGGTAATTCAGAAATAATTTTTAATAGGTGATTTGATTCTCAATAGACATTTCTTAAAAAGTTGAAAAAAGGTGTTATTTTGTAGAAATCATGATCTGCATTTTTTCAGGATTCTTTGATCAATAGAAATTTCAAAAGAACAGAACTTTGAAATAGAAATATTGTGTGAAATCTTGTCATGTTTGATCATTTTAATGCATCTTTGCTGAATAAAACAATACATTTCTTTCCAGAAAATACAAATCTTACTAACCCCAAACTTGTGAATGGTTGAGTACATTATAAAGCCATTAGAAGGCCATGCCTTTTGTTGGTTTGGAAATATTCTTCAGACATAAAAAAAATTGTAAGAAACATACTTCTAAAATATAATGAAATATTTACAATTCATATGCTTTGACAGTGACCATTTAGGGTTACTATTGCAGTTTTTTAGAACGGTGTTTACAAATATTTGCTTTTGAGATCTGATTGTTATATTTTGAATGCATTGCTTCATTTCACAAGAGATGAGGCATTTTACATTCTGGTGTGTGCATTTCTTGGATTTGTGTGTAAAGTTTTGAAAAAGAGGCAAAGTTTTGAAAATGTGAGTAAGCAGTTGAAAGAAAAAAGCTGTATAAGCATAAAATGTACTTTTTCAACTTTTATTTTTCTTTTTTTTTTCTGTCTGCTGCATTTAACATCACAGAATAGTCATTAGTGTAGGGTTTGGTCTATGTGCTTTCTTGTGGTACCATCAGCCATTTACATTTATGGCTCATGTGATTCGCTCAAAAGCTTCCTTGACCAGACTTAAGTGCCTATGATCAAAGATGGCAAGCAGGCAGGTCTCATGCTTCTGGGGCTCCTGTCCCATTGGATTTACTTCCACCTGGAATTTTTTCCTGCTGTTCACTTTCTGGACCCATCATGTGCTGCATATCATTTACTCTTGAATCAAGTTATCTGGAGAGTCCACTTAGTTAATGCTTGATTAATTAACAAATCTTCACTTGCTGGTAAGCCCCACAGTTTAATCCTGCATTATATTCTCTCTCCTGCTAGTGCATATTACTGTACTTTTTTGTGCTATTTGTTTTATGGTGTGCTTTAATATGATCTTGTTTCTTTTCATCATTTTTTCCAATTCACATTGAAGTTCATAAGACTTTCCTTATGGCACTCTATTGTTATATATTGAAAATCAACTGAAAACTTACATTTGAAAAGTTAAAATGACAGAAATTATTGTGTTAGATTAAATGGATGGAAAAAGAGATCATATAACAAAATGATGAAAACATTTTTTACTGTACACACACCCATGACTCATCCCTCATGGCTCTGGTTGTTTACAGCCCAGTGTCTAACCAGATCCAGGCTTCCCGCACATCGTCTTTCATTGTTCTTCTTTCAGTGCTGCCATGTTCACCCCATGAAAACACAGGCGTATGAAGTGATGTCCAACCAAAATTAAACCAAAATAGCTGTATATGACAACCGGCTACAAACAGACATCCTAAGTCACAGTCATTTATTAAATTAATTTAAAATTTAAAATAAAAGGCTTCTACAAAAAAATGGTGAAACAGTTTAAAGCTAAAATTGTTTTTTTAGAGATATTGGTAAAATTCAAGTTCATGCAAAAATTTTAATTGTTATAATTTACTCACTCTCCATGATGTTCCAGACATCAATCTTTGGACCTTAGTGTTCTTCAAAATATAAAATTTTCTGCTCTGTACAATCTCATACACGATTGGAGCGAAATAAGGGTGAGTAAATGATGACAGAAGATAATTTTTCTGCAAATTCTGCAATGCTGTTTCAATGCATTTAGCACCTGGTTAAACTAAATTGCAGGCGGTTAGTGAGTTGCAGAGTGATTAGGGGGCTGTTCACATAGAATGTAATTTTGCATTCAACTATGCTGCTTTTCCATTGGGTTTTTTTTATGTGAACACACTCTAGACAGGCGTCTTTAACCATTGCACTTGTGTCTTTTGCAGGGTTTTGAGCACGACACTGGATTCTTAAAATGCAACGCTTAAGTTAAAAATATTTCAGTGTCACTAGACCTTGCATTTTTTCCATTCCATCACTTTTTTTAAAAGCAAAAATGCATTCTGTGTGAATGGCCCCTAAGACTTTTTGTATGAAACTGCTCCATGCATTCCACCCCAACGTTTTAGGGAATTCACCCTTTTCTGTATAGTATTTCTATATATATTTTTTCTCTCTTTCAAAGAATAAACTTTCCCCTAGAGATTCGTCCACCAGTTTTACAATTGTACAGATTATTTCATCAACTTCTCTTCGATTCCTTTGCTTGACAGTCTATGCATGCTTCTCCCTGTGTTGTCGTCTTATGAAAGTCTTTGTGGTTTTCCAGAGGAATAATACTCAGCAGGACATCGCATATAACAGCAGAAATAATGTTTTTCTTTAATATAGTGAATCAATCAAAGTCTTCTTAAAAGTTCCCCGGAAGACTCCCTTGTTATTTTATTTTAATTTTTTTACTTGCACCAGATGGAATATACTTTGGATTTTTGGCTGAGTTTGTCCAGTTGACCTCAGTTCTCTCTATCTGTCTTTGTCACCAACTCTTTCACTTGCTTTTCCTCTCTCATGCGCGTGTACTGTCTTCCTCATTATGTCAGCTGAAGGTTCTCTGGAATTCTGCAGCTTTTATTTCTCTAACCCTTGAGGGATGTGCTATCAAGAGACCATCCGTATGATTGACAGAAGAGAAAGCTGGAGGCATCTAAAGCTGTAGACATCCCACTGGCACTTTCTCCAAAGCTGGCTAAGCAACAATAGAAAGACTGGGCTGGAAGAAAAGAGAAATAATAAATGGCTTTAAGTTTTACTGGAAACATAGACGGTTCTGGCTCATAATCTGGTTCATCTTGCCGTGACTGTCACACCATTGGGTCAGGTGACAAAGATATAGTATGTGAAAGAGGCTCTTAAGCCCACAGATGTTTTCCATTCCGTCTGGGCAGACTTGTGAATAGCAGCCATCAATGGATCATGTTTAAAGACAAACGGCTTGTATTGATCAATGTCCGAGCGTTTTATGTGATTAGTTTCCCAGTAGTGTTTTTATGAATATGTATCAATGCAGCCGTTCTGTGAACTAAAAGCTTGTGCGCACACATTCCTCCATTTCCACACGAATAGTGTCTGGTGCTGATAGCGTAACACATCGCCCATGACATATCAGTCGTACTTGTCTCCCTTTTCCCAGCTGTATGATTTACCATAAATGAGGGAGATTAACTTTTGCATATAGGCAAGGAAGTAACTCTTTGGCAAAGGAGTTACAAGCACACGGAAACACCTTTGTGTTTAAGAAATGGACCAAATCGATTGATTTTTATTCGATTGTGGGTTTTCTTGGCCAAGTAAACTAATCATCTCATTTGTAATTCTCATATTTCGGGTATTACACCTATTCTGTGGTCAGATTTGTGGTCTTGATAATGACTTTAAGAATGCCATGCAAATTGCAATTTTGTGGCTTTTATTCCATATATGCATTTAAGCACATATGTTATAAGATAAATGTCTTTATCTTTTTGCTGAGGTAGCGCTTACATGTACTCTATTCGTTGCCTGATTAGAAATGTTAGAATATCAGTTATGTTGTATTTATTAATTATGAAATTTTTATGATTTTTTTATTTTATTTTATTTACATACATTTTACCATTGCTTGTTTCATTTGGCAAACTAACATCTTGGCTTCCAGGCTTAGCATAGCATTATAACATCCTAGTTGAGAAAAAAAAATTCTCCATTGATGTTCATTCAAAAGTAGCGGTTTATTCTGACTAAATGAACTGTAAATTGCAAATACCATATAAAAGTATAGATGTTGACTGTGAATGCTAACAGATAGTGTTTTCTTAATATTATAAACATCTTTGACAGTACCCATCTTTGTTTATCTGTGATATAAACTAAAGATATAACCCATACTCAGAATTCGTGCTCTGCATTTAACCCCATCCAAAGTGCACACACACAGCAGTGAACACACACACGGTGAACACACACCCAGAGCAGTGGGCAGCTATTTATGCTGCGTCGCCCGGGGAGCAGTTGGGGGTTTGGTGCCTTGCTCAAGAGCACCTCAGTTGTGGTATTGCCAGCCTGAGACTCCAACCCACAACCCTAGGATTAGGAGTCAAACTCTATAACCCCTAGACCACCACTTCCCCTAAAAATTTAATAGGAAATATGCCAAGAAAGAAAAATATGCTTGTCAAGTCTTAATATAAACTCTCATCAGTAAGTAGTTTAAGGGACTAGAGTTCAGAATGGAGTAGTTGTGTAACACCAGGTGCAGTATGGGGGCTTGAGTCCCGGATATAAAGAGCTTAAATGATGGACAACTCTGAAGCATCACTGGTAGTCCTCAAACACTTTGTCTTGTCAGTGTCATTTTCTGCAATCATCCCTTAGACAGAAAACAATCACCGCTTTTAAATGGTTTAAGATGCTACGCAATTCAGATCCAACTGGCTTGCTTTGTTCATTACACCCTCTCTATTATTTCTATCAAGCTTAGGGAAAGACTGAGGAAAGGGTTTGGAAACTGATCATGAGGATTTGGATCAAACCCTCGGCCTCCCGTGAAGTTTAAACTGTAATGACATTCTAAATTGTCCAAAATTAACTGGGGCATCTCCAGTTCCTATCCGTCCCAAACGCTTCTCAGGTTGAGGTTGCTGGGGTTGGTTTAGTGAATCTGTGTCAGTTATATATGAGATCTTTTGGAGTACCGACAAGGTTTCACTGTGCAGTTTCCAATCACATGTGTCTTTCTCTCTTCACCTGAGATTGTGCTTGTGTCCAGATTCTGATTATGCGACTGGAGTCTGTTCCACGCCAGTGGTCTGGCACTGGGAGATCGCTTTCTCCTGGCTGACAGCAGAAAACAAATGACTTCTACAGTAGGTGGTAACCAGCAGAGCACATTCCGAAATGCTCCTGTGAGATCTCAGAGTGACCCGAAATGCCCAGAGATTGCGTTGTGTGAGTAAACGGGTGATTAAATGGTAAAGCAATATCATGTCTGTGACGTGTTGCGCATTGGACTAAACATCACTCCAGGCCCCTGAAATTAGACCGTAGGTAAATGAAGCACCAGCTTTGAAGTGGTTCGGGGTCCTTTCAGGAATATGCTAATCTTCCCCCATTGATCTTGATTGCATGGGATATCCTGATATAATACCCATCAGCCTGTGTGCTGCACTGCTGTTTCAGCAACACATTAGCCTGCGCAGGGCAAGCTGCTTTGAAACTATAGCTTGCCAAGCTAAGCCACTCGTAATTTAGAGTACTTCAAATACTTCAAATATTCTGTATATATATACATTTGCAGGATTATAAATAATATTTCAGTGAGTTTTGGTGAATTATCACTTTTGTTTTACACCAAATGGGCTTTTAAGAAATACAAACTAAGAACTAGTTGAGAACTTGTGTTGGTTAACAATAGTAAACAGATTCACTAATATTAATCTGACATTCTGGTGTTACATAGGAGCTGAAGGACAATTTACAATAGTTTGAACTCCTGAAAGATGGTGTGGCAATGAAGCTGTGAACGCAATAAAGTGTCACTTTAAAACAGTAATGTTGACTCTGGTTGCACTACACTACTAGTCACTCAAAAAATTTTTCACATATTATATATGTTCGGACACTACATTTTTCTTAGTACTAATTTTGCCGGAAATGTAAAGAAAATCCCCCCTCCAAAAAAAAAACAAAAAACTCTAAAGCAGATGCTCACTTTTTACAGCTAAGTACTTTCTCCCTGGGGCTAATGCTAGCTCTTTCCTTTTAGCTCCCAAGAGGGCTGCCCAGCGGTGGGCCTGGCTGTTGTCTTGCTAAAGAGGGCTAACCAGAGGAGAGACTACCTTTCAGTTGCATCAGATGCTTTGTTCTGCTCTGGTGTTTGTTGTGCTAATGGGAAAGATCCTTGTGTTACAGCACCCATGGCCAGCACTCACCCTGGTTCATTGCCCAGTCTCCAGCCTGTCTATGCCTAGTCTATACCAGGCCATCTGGGTCCTTGGAGCCTGAACAGAGTTATCACATTACAGCTCGGCTTCCTGAGACAGGATGGTGGGGTAGGTGGTGGAGGATTTGGGGGTTGCTTGGTTCCTGTTCCCCGTGGTGCACTCAGGTGGAGTTATTCAGGTGGAGGCTGGGTGATCCTTTTATATGGATCAGGTGACACCTTAGAAGGTGAAACAGCCATCTTTCTCTATGATGGATCTTCTCCATCTCTTGCGCTCTCTTTCTCACTCAGGTTTATTCTTCTGTCACCTGAGGCATTCTCCCAGCCAAGTCAAACTTCAGCATTTGGGCCAGGTTCAGCGATCACCTCCAAACAGAAGAGTTTATGGTTGGAATCATCAGCCTGGGCTTTTCCCTCACATTCTCCCTGTCATTAAAAAGCTTTATTGTCTCTGGCCCAGCTAACTTCACATTTTCCATTCACATCCAAGTGCCGACATAATTATGCTAGTAATTCAGTAAGGTCGTCAGGCAGTGTTCAAACCCAGGAAGATCAGGCAACTCTTCATAAAGACTCAGCCAGCTGTTCATTTTATTTAATTGCTTGAAGGGGACCGTACAATTAGATGGTGACAGAGTAATTATGACCTCACAGAGTTAAAGACTTTGTTCATTTCCAAAGTTTCTTTTACTTGACGTCAATAGTGCCTTTTGTTGCTTTGATTGGAAAACATCTGGCAAGAACATATCTATCTATCTATCTATCTATCTATCTATCTATCTATCTATCTATCTATCTATCTATCTGTCTGTCTGTCTGTCTGTCTGTCAGTCTATCTGTCTATCTATCTATCTGTCTATCTATCTGTCTATCTATCTACCATACTTGGCTGTATGTCACTTCACTTTCACTTTCTTGTCACTTTCACGTCTGTCTATCCGTCATGTCTATAATATTGACTTCTGAATTAAGTTTATAGTAATATGCCACCAGTGGATGGTATTTCATGGGATAAACTACTTGGGAAATAGCTCATTTTATTGCATTCTTCAAAAATATAATAGCAGAAAATATGAAAAGTAATTATAATATTAAATGACTCACATCAATAACAGGGACAGCATAAAAAGCCATCATTTCAGTTTTAGGAAACAAATCATGAAATCATATTTGATTGCATGGTTGTAAACTTCAGTTTGCATGATTTTAAATTCAGTAGTAGTCATCTTTCTCATATACGCAAAACCAGATCCCTGGCACCTGTCCCAGGTTGGGTCTCCCACTGAATATGAAGATATTTCAGTTGCCCTCCATTAAATCTGAGATGTGTTATGATTTATAAGTGTGTGAGATTTTTTTTTTAGATGCAGTCAAAATATCGAAAACCAGTCAGTATCTGGTGTGACCACCATTTGCCTCATGCAGTGCAACACATCTCCTTCACATAGAGTTGATCAGGTTGTTGATTATGGCCTGTGGAATATTGGTCCACTCCTCTTCAATGTCTGTGCGAAGTTGCTGGATATTGGCAGGAACTGGAACACGCTGTCATATACGCCAACCCAGAGCATCTCAAACATGCTCAATGTGTGACATGTCCGGTTTTGTATGCTAGCCATGCAAGAACTGGGATGTTTTCAGCTTCCAGAAATTATTTACAGATCCTTGCTACATGAGGCCATGTATTATCATGCTGCAATATGAGGTGATGGTCGTGGATGAATGGCACAATGATGGGCCTTCAGGATCTCGTAATGGTATCTTTGTGCATTCAAAATCCCATCAAAAAAATGCACCTGTGTTCGTTGTCCATAACATAAACCTGCCCATACCATAACCTCACCGTCACCATGGGCCAGTTTATCCACAACGTTCACATCAGCAAACTGCTCATCCACACGACGCCATACACGCTGTCTGCCATCTGTCTTGTACAGTGAAAACAGGGATTCATAGAACACCTCTCCAAAGTGAACATTCAGTTCACATGCAACAGCTCTGGTGAACATTCCTGCAGTCAGCATGCCAATTGCATGCTCACTCAAAATTTGTGAAATCTGTGGCATTGTGCTGTGATAAAACTGCACATTTTAGAGTGACATTTTATTGTGGCCAGCCTAAGGCACACCTGTGCAATAATCATGCTGTTTAATCAGCATCTTGAAATGCATCACCTCACATATCTTGATATGTGAGGTGGATGGATTACCTCGACAAAGGAGAAGTGCTCACTAACACAGATTTAGACAGATTTGTGAACAATATTTGAGAGAAATAGGCCTTTTGTGTACATAGAAAAAGTCTTAGATTTTTGAGTTCAGCTCATGATAAATGGGGGCAAAAACAAAAGTGTTGCTTTTTATAATTTTGTTTAGTGTGTGTGTGTGTTTATATATATATATATATATGTAATGTATGTGTATATATAATGTATGTATATGTGTGTGTGTGTGTGTGTGCTAAGTAAAATGCACATTCCTGTCCCTCTTTTCCTTTTCCAATTTAATTTTTATAATTTTAATTTCTCTTTTGAATATTTTAGTAGTTTATATAATAGTGGAAATCAAGATATTCATTTATTATATAAGTGCAATAAGTGAATAGAAAGAATGTTACACTGAAATCAGACTAAAACTTGTAACCTTTTACAGTATGTGCTTTCAGATGCATGTACTTATTGTGAATGCTGTACCAGAGGGTTTCCTGTGTATTCTCTTTTGATTTTTCAGGTGTACTGCTTTCCTTTAAGATTAAAATTAACAAATGTTCCCAATTAAAGCTGCCTTTGTTGTTTGGCAACATAAGAAAGGGTATCTCCAAATTACACTGCAATTTGCCTAATATTTCATGATTAGCTAATGATGGGTAGCTAGCAGATGTGGATGTCTGTTTTGATATATTCAGCTGACCTGTGTCACACCAGCTGAAATGTATAAATAGAGCTGTCTCTGGAAAAAAATGTCCAGATTAATTATATGGATAAATTGATTAGCTAATCAGATAACTCACAATTAATTCCTTGTATAAATATTTGCTGAAAAAATCCCCCCCAAATTAATATAAATGCGCCATTGTGTCAAATGAGTAATTAATTGAAAATACATTACAAAAAGTGGTTTTAGGAGTGTGTGTGTGTGTGTGTGTGTGGTGATATAGTGTCTGCCATGTTAAAAGGGATGATTATACAACAAAATGTGTAATGTATAATGTCACATAAAGTAATGTGACACTTGTAAAGTATATTTAGATGATCCTAATTTGGCTCCACACTTGACTCGGATGAAAGTGACAGGTCATGCTATAATGAGTAATGGTTATAATGTAACGAGCAGATGAAGAGAGCTGTCATAGATACAACACTAATGAGTGTAATTCACGTTTGCAGTCAGTGTCGTCGTGTAAGAGGCATTAAACCACCTGCCCCTGCAGCTGCTGGTCTTTACCCCAGCAACGGTAGCATGTGGTGCTTTATGTATGTGTGTGCACACTGCCACACAAGACAGTTCATTGGCACTAACAGGTGTGTGTGTGTGTGTATCAGCAGCTCATTAAAGTGGCATGTTTATTAACACCAGGCATATTTAACATTGAATTAACACCCAGTTAACGTAATAACACTTCTATGTTCACACTTTGACACTTGTCTATCTCTTTCTTCACCCTTTCCCTCTCTAGCTGTGAGATTTGTGTATTTATTTCACTCCACCACTAGAGATCTGTTAAAGTAAAATCTAGGGAGCTTCTCCACTGCCTACACGTGTGGGTGCCTTCTAAGACAGCATCCCATCACTCATGGAGCCTCATAAGTGAACAGTTAGGAAAGCTGTACACAGTAAGCAAATTCAGCAGACAGTTTGACTTTAGCTTGTTGTGTTATACACTAGAGCTGTAGTCAAGTCCGGCTTTGTCGAGTCCAAGTCAAGTCCAAGTCCAGGACTAGTCGAGACCGAGTCAAGACCGAGTCCAAAGAGGTTCGAGTCCAAGTCAAGTCCAAGTCCAAAAGTTTCGAGTCCAAGTCCAAGACCGAGTCCAAATGAAAGAAAAAAGGGTCCTCTTCAAGACCACATACTAAACTACTGATAATGTTTGTGATGCGAGAGAAAGCATATCTCCTATTCTAAGAAAATCATTTTACATTATTATTTGTAATGATCAAAAAGCATGTGCAAAGTAAAAACTCTGTAGGACAGGGGTCTCCAAACTACATCCTGGATGGCCAATGTCCTGAAAAGTTTAGCTCCAACTGGCCTTAAAACACCTGTAAGATTAGTGTGTCTAGTAAGAGCTTGATTAGGTTCAAGTGTGTATAATTAGGGTTAAAGCTAACAGGGGCGTTAAACAAGATCCTGGGCCCTATGCATAGGCAGTCCTGATGGGCCCCCATGGCCCCCACCCATGAAAATATCCAGGTAAAAAATATATATTTCAGATTCATACTTTTCAAGGGCCCTCTCTTCCTTTGGGGCCTTGCTAATGAGTACTGGTTTTACCCCCAGTCCGACCCTGGGAGCTAAACTTGGATAAACAAACAAAGTTTGGAACTGTAAGGTCAAATAATTTTTATGTACTTTATTTTTTGTTGACATTATATCTGTGGTCAAAAATGTATATGACTATGCCTAATTGGCACAGTGCACAGACAGTGGCGGCTCCAGACAATTTTGATTGGGGGGGCAATGGGGGGGGGGGGTCCTGGTCTTTTCAAGGGGGGTCTCATGAAAACCAACAAAAAATACAGTGGACATGGCTAATAACTGCATATTTCTGCTACTAAACAACAAAAACACCTTTGCAATGTAAACAAATGACAGGCTATATTTGTTATTCATCTCCTTCACACTGCACTTTCATGTCAGGTATATTATGCATTTTTATTGACATTGATATTTTTACATTTATTTCCAGATAGATATTATTGAGTTTACAGGCTAAAGTGGTCTTGCTGTTGTAAACACTGTTGCTATTGTAGAAAAAATATTTGCATCACATTTAAAATATAATTATATTTTAATTCATTTCTGAATTGTTTTTATTTTTATAATGAGAATTCAGAGAATGAGAAAATCTGTATAAGCCTTACCAGTGTTGTGATAATTATTTTTACGTGTTAAAAATAAATAAGTACTGTAATATAATAAAAGTTTATTCAAATAACATAAAAAAGACCAGACCCCTCGATGCATGTGAAACTTTTCTCCCTCAAACAGCACGCTAGTGTTACTTCTACACTACAGCAAAGAGTATAGAAGTTACTTCTATACTCTTTGACTACAGGCTACACACTGCAATATAAACAACGTATCTGCATGTTCTCACATCACATCGTTCTTGTAAAATAAACACCAAAGTAAATAAACACCAAAATCACTTCGCTGAGAATGAAACACCACTTACCAGATGCCACGATTTTGAAAATATCCTCTAGCAATTAAAAAATGCAGTGCAGCATGAGGAATCTTCCCGGTTGGATGAGGTCGTAGTCAGGTGAACGGTCATCATGTTGGTCATTTTATTTACGGCTAAATTATTATTAATAAATTGTACTAATATTATGATTGGGCGTGGGCAGGCATTCACAAAAGTTTATGTTATTACAAAAAAAAATGAGGAAATTTTGCTTTGACAAAAGGGCACTTAAGGGGCAAAGGAGCAGGTGCTCAAGTGAACCGGTTCTTTCGGACAATTCGATCAAATAAACCAGCTGAAAAAAAAAATGGTTCACCGGTTCTTTTGCGCTCGATGTAATGCCGTCATTGGCGATGATTGCCCTTCATTCAAGCCTTTGGTTTACCCGCGCTTATAACATTAGCACAGAATCAGTTCAGAATCAATCACCAAAAGAACCAGTTCGGTTCAGATGCGCTCTGTGTCAGTCTGCTTCACGCTGAATCACGCATGCGCAGTTATCATCAGCTCATCGGTTCTCGAATCGGACGCGTCCGACAGAAACGGTTCTCGGTTCAGTGTATGAATAAATGTCGAAATAATTATTATTTATTATTGTTCTGCGTAGTTTGAAGAGAAACATTTTTGGATCTTTATCCCGAATATATATATTTTTTAATCAGGAAGAGGCTGGGGGGTCAAATGGGGGGTCAAGGCATTTTTTGGCAGGGTCTTGAGACCCCCCAAGACCCCCCCTGGCGCCGCCGGTGTGCACAGACACACGCAAAGCTCTGGATATGACAAATGCGCCCAGCAAGGCTAGAATGGATACGTTTGGCTCTACTGGACATGCACACATTAATACAGCAATTTTTTTGTCCTACTGTGCTAGTGCTTGCATAGACTAGTCGAGCTCTGTCGGAAACAATCGACTACAGCATGCATTAACCATAATGCAAAGTGATACAAAGTGTTTGCAAGTACGACGTGAATTTTAGAATTACAATATTGCGTGGAGCTGTTACTATATGACCTTATCTATGTTGCATGTAAAAATAAAACATGTAATGTAATAATTAGGGTTGTGCCTGAAGCCGAATACCTTATTCGGAATGGCACAGATAATGGCTTAAAAAACGAATAACGCACACGGAATAATTCTGCCTGAATACTCGGCTAAAGCTGACACAGTCTGGTGTTTACTAGATAACAGGTGAGCCAGGGCATCAGCGCCAGAAGTGAATGAATGTAAACTTTATGAGTGAAAAGAGAGCAAATCAAACACCGCATTGTTGTCGCCTCTTTGTGCATCTCTCAGAAATCAGAGCGTTGCAAGAGTAATTTTACCTATAATAATACATCATAGCTACACGTTATATTATTTGTATTTATTTAAAAGGCAAATATTGAAAGCTTAGGCTATGATATGATACGAATGAATGGAATAAGCACAGCGCGCTCACCAATCAAACAGCCGCGCTGCGCGTCTCAGTCTCTCAAAAACCAAATCAGTTCTCTCTCAAGAGTAGGCTAATAATCAGCTTTGATACGGATACATTGTCTACTTGTCCTACATGTTTGCATATTTACCTTTTGCTGGTTTGCGCGGAACACACACATCTGTTTAGTGAAGTTCATTAACATTAAGACTCGCTCAAAGTGTTCTGCGTAATGAGAATGTGTGCATTGAATGGATTCAGTCGTGTTCAAATGATCACTAAACGTTTGTCATGACATCTCTCTGCTTGCATGATAAATATTATTTTAGAAATTAATAATTATTTCAGTTTAACACGACATACTTGTTCAGTGATAACTACGAAAAAATATATAAAAAGTCATAATAGTCTTATCAAGTAACTGTACGATGTTGTATCAGAATGCAGATAGGAAAAATTTTGTGATTGTTACAGATACAAATACTGGCTGTTACATGAAAATGTAAATATGTAATGTCATATATATTTTAAAGTTTTTAAAATTTACATATGTAATTGTTGCATAAGGCTGTGCATTAATACGCGTTTATTGATAAAAAAAAAGGCTATCTAGGTGTAGACGTAAATAAAACACAATCTAACAAGTAGAAAATTAAATTAGAAACATCTAAACTTTTCAGGTCGCAGTAAGTGAACCACTGGTCATGCACATCCTTTCCCGGAACAATACTGAAAGCTAAGGCAAGATGGAGAAACAGATGATCATAGTTGTACAAGGATAGCCATTTTTTAAATGAATCTATTAGCAGAGCTACTGCAAGTGATTTTAAGTGCTGGAATTCCATTTATTCTTTGCTGAAACTTCTGCGTCATCATGGAGAGCGGGTCATGGTTGCCCAGCAACAGCAGACGCCACTGGAGCGTGAGCGCAGATTACAGAGTGCTTTGGAAATAAGGAGAGCGGCGCGCCTAGCGTTTTCCACACGTTTTCAGTCGCGACATCGTGCAAATGTGGTTTTGTTTTGAGGGAGAAATTTTTTATTTTATTTTTTTGCTGGACTCGGTCGAGACCAACTAGAAGACTTGGCGAGTCCAATGGCCAAGTCCGAGACAAGTCCGAGTGCAAATTCAACGAGTCCGAGACAAGTCCGAGACGACAGAAAAATGTCTCGAGTCCGGACTCGAGTCCAAGACCGGACTCGAGTACTACAGCCCTATTATACACTAATAAGCTTGAAAATAAGTAGAACATGCAAATATCAAGTATGAAATGTATGTTTATATATTTACCTTTAAATTGTTTAATTTCACATTTTTATTTATAAAAAAAAGCATGTCACCCGAATAAACGGCCATTGTGGAGAGACCAGCGAGAAAATCAAAAGCTCTCACTGAGCAGTATATATTTTTATTTGTGTAATATTTCTGAATGGAAGCACACCTTACGTCTTTGGCATTCATGGACTAGGTAGAGCAAGATGTCCACAAAAAGTAACCCCAAACACCCCCCCCCACCCCCCGCTGTAGTTCCAGCAGAGCTCTGAACCTGTCAGCACACTGGAGATTTATCCTCCAATGTGAGCCCAGTCAGCAGGGAGTCTCTGTGATCCATTACTAGAACCCTACATAGGGATGCACTCATGCACAGATGCAAATGCACACACACTGTGAGCATATGTTTGCTTTGGTAGTCGTTGGTGACCGTAGTCTTTGTCTTCAAGATTGTAAGAGTGTATGTGCACTGTTTTAGAGTTTACTTGAGATTATGCTGTCAGACTAAATGGCTTTTTTAAAGCAAGTTAGTTTACACAGCAGCCATCTTGGAAAACCATTTTCTAGTCATGCAAGTACAACTTCTGGCTTCACGAACCTATGAAACCCATGAACCTCCAAGTATGTTGGAGCTGGTTGGAGCTGGTTGGAGCTCCGGGATCAGGTTTGGACACCCCTGATTTAGATTATTTAGCTCAAATCTAGAGTAAGGACTAAAACAGGTAATTTCCATTAAGCTAATTGGAAATGTCTTCACAGACAACCACCAGATTGTGTGTTGGGATTTCCCATTCATTTTTCAGTCATTCATTTAGTCTGTCTCCATTTTATTCCACCTCTGATTAAGCATACGTAAAAAAAAAAAAAGGGAGAGAATTGAACTAATTCCGTACATTCCTGGAGCACCTTGCACCTCTTTTCAGACCCCATTACTGCCCCAGTCCATTGTTTATTGTGTTCTGTAGTAAAATGATGAAAATATCCCTGGTCTGACTCAAAGGGGGCCATTGTAAGATGAGCATCACTAACTCTGAACCTGTCAACACTTGCCCATATTGTGCTGCTACGCTGTAATAAAATGTCCTTTGTACAGTAACAAGTCTGTAATCTTCATATATTACAGGCACACCTTTTACCTGCACACTCCTGAACACACACAGAGCACTAATAGCAACATGACCGTCTCTTTAATTTCACATTCTTGCTGTACGTTTATCATAGTTCTCACAAAAGTGAATTAAGGCCAGAATACTGAACTGAAAAGGTAATAAAAAAAGTGTTAACTCAGATTACTATCACATAATGTTTTGTGAGTTAATCTGAAAACTGTATTAAATTAAATTAAGGGGTCATGTACATTTGCACAAAATTATCTGTCTGTCTGTCTGTGCCATGATAACACCACAGTCTGAAATATGCCTCTCTTTGACTTTCTGTTCTGGCTTTGTATCTGCAGGCGCGGAGATTCCTTCAGACCCAAATGTGGTGGCCGCCTCCAGTTGGAACATGTCCAGCGGAGCTGAAAGAGGTGAGTTTTGGCCCAGCTCTGTTAGGCCACTCAAGGACACCATTAGGACTACAGTAATGTGACAGATCGGCAGCAATTGCTGCGTGTTTTGTCTGGAGATGAATGTTAGTTTTGATTGCCAAAGCAGACAGCATTTCTAGCAGGAACATGTGAGCTCTAGGATGGCAACATTTTGAAAGAATCTTGTTATGTGTCTTAAGTCATCCCAATTTCTTGGTTTGGGACATTATGCACTGATTTGGGGGTTTCCATTGTCATGGTAAACCTAGATCTATTGTGTCTGTCATTTTAGATGCAAGTTGGAACAAAAGTCAGGAAAATCCAACAAGATTGTATTTTTCATAAGATTTCACAGTGCCCACTTATAATAACTCCTCTCTCATGAATGCACATGCACAAATACCTACAAATACGTAATATTAGCACTCTGTTCCATTATTTCCATTCCAAGCCCCTTTTCTGTCATTCTTTTATTTGTCGTTTCATTTAAGTGTTTTTCCTCTCTTGAATAAAACTCAGTAGTAATTAACCTAATAAGAGAATTGGAGTCATTATGTCCGCTATGTGATTTCTCCAAATTGTCCTAATTGCTTTGGGATTAATATTTAAATCTCAGTCAGATTTGTTGCCGGGTGTTTGAACACAGCTGTCAACACAAGAACTTTCTTCTGACTTTGAGGCTTTTCCTTATGACCAGCAGTTGACTTATGCTTTAGGTCAGAAAACAGAAAAGGTTTAAAGAAACAAAAGATCTCACGGCAATTCACGTCTGATAACCCTTTTTTTATATATGGGTGTTTCTTCAACTGTATATTAACTAAATTAAACTTAATTTAAACTAAAACTTACTCCACAATTTCATTCGTTTATTTGATTTGTCTACTAACAATTCAGTTTATATGAGTGTATCAAAATGACAATTTCATAATTTTTCTCATGTTTTTTTTTTGTTTGTTTTTTTTACATTTATATTTAATCTCCAATTATTATTTTATATATTAATATATATATATATATATATACACACACACACATATGTATATATGTGTATATATATGTGTGTGTGTGTGTGTGTGTGTATGTGTATATATATATATAATGTGTATATATATGTGTGTGTGTGTGTATTCTTTTTTATTACAAATATAATAATTTTATGTATCTCAAAAAAACTTGACAATCATTTTTATGCTTTTTGCAACTTTTGTAATTTTTTGTAACTTTTGTCTTTTGTTTGAATGTTGTATTTTATATTTAAGAAAATTACTCTTGAGATAATTAACATTTAAAAAAATATATTCTAGTTATATTTACCTTGATTCTTGAGTTTTCTTCAAATATAATATGTCTAATACTTTAACATGCTGTTCATGACTTTGTTTCTGTCTTTTATTAGAAGCTAAGTACGGAGGGATTTTCACACAATTAGCACTGAAATCGTTTTTGGATTATATTTAAAGCCTTCTGTATCATATTTAGCTTTGAATAAGTATACATTTTAAATTATATAAAATGTAACATTTTGTTGCATTCACTTGTAGATTCCACATCCAAGAATGAATATGCTCATGTCTTCCTATTTATCTCATTGCCTCCTTTGAAACTGATGTAGCAGAAATGGTATGACAGACTTGGACATCCATTTCCCTCCAATAACTATCAGTGCAGTTAACAAAGAGCCTACTCTCCACACACATCCACACTGGCAACAAAAGAAGCCATTGTCTCGATCCTGCTAACTTTAGATGGTCAAATTACTTCTTCAAATCATCTGCCGAACCTTGATAAATAAACAACTGAATTACATGTATGTGTGGGTTTGTGTGCAGCTTGTTCCTTCTGGCTGAAGTTCCAAACCAGTCACCGCATCCTTACATCATTAAAAGGAAGTGGAAGTGTCCAGAAGATTAGGCTTGTCAGTCAGATGCATTATGGGTCGGAACTGATCCCCCTGTGGTTGGATTCTTCATTTGGTTCCATTTTTGGAAAGCCATATTTGTATATTGTTGTAAAAGAGCTGATGTTTGGATAAAGGAAATTAAGATGGAGGGATAAAGAAGAGATCCGCCAGGGGAAGGACGGGATCTTTTCCTCCAGCTGTCCTCAGACCTGACATGTCTGGAACGAGAGCAAGAGGGCGGTAGAAAGAGAGGAGGGAAAAGAAAAGGGAGGAGGTGTGAAAGGACAAGAGTAAGGATAAAAGGGAGTGGAGTATTAGTTGGATGCTGTGTATGTTAGTCGCTTGTCACCCAGACCTCAGGTATATCACTGTGGTTTCTTATGTTGCGATGGGGGCCATAGGAAATGACTGAGACTCCAAACTAACCTGTACGATTAATGTATTTTGTAGTAATTTGCCTTTGCAGCACTTTTTGATGCACATTGTCAAAGTTATTTTGTGTGGGAAAAAATAACACCGTAGCTATATTAATATTATAAAGACAGGAGGTTGTTTGGATACTTAACAATTAGCTTTTATCTTATTATTGTTGTACATACAGTAATATTGCCAAATTAAATCATTGGGATATTTAAATGGAATGGTTATTATAAATTATTGCTAAATTGTTAAGCCTTTATATTAAAATTTTTAAAAACGAATTTGCTGTAAAATAAAAAAAAAAACTACAAAAACAGTCAATATAACAAAATAATTTGTTAATAATTAACAATATTAACAGTGTTTTCAAAAGCAGAAAAGTATATGCACTGTGTGTGTGTGTGTGTGTGTGTGTGTGTGTATACTATATTTCAGATGTAAAAGCCTTTAAGTGCCATCTTAAATTTTCTTCTAAAATCCTTTTTCTCAGGCTTTCATGTGTAGGTTTAGTAATTTTATTTTAAATAAATAGACATAAGAACATTTCAGATGGCTTTTTTGGCTCTGATGGCTTTTGCATTTTAACTCTTCATATATATATATATATATATATATAAATATATATATATATCAACAAAATCCTGCTCAAATCTACCACCAGATTCCTGGTAACCCTAGAAGCAGTTTGCGGAGCTCTGCTGTCAGCGCTAGGGTTTTTGAAAGGTGAATGGTAGTCAGAGGAATTCAACCCCTACCACAGCAGGACTAATATTGTGGATGTACCTGCAGAACTGTGGGGCCTGCGGCTGTCACCCTGGGGCCACACTCATGGCTCCCTCTCAATATACTTTTATTAATTTTCTCATCAAAGTCACATTTCTTGCACTGCATCAGAGTCTGACTTCCTGTAAGTAGATGCCACTGAATTTGAAGAGAATGGGAAGGAGAACTATTCCTACCACCATAAATTCAGACTTTGGTGAAGTAATGTGGCATAACATGTCAATCAAAAGTTAGTATTTCCTAGTTTTACCATTATTATTTAAAATTTTATACGTGACCCCGGACCACAAAACCAGTCATAAAAGATCCATATATCATATGAAAGCTGAATAAATAAGCTTTC
This sequence comes from Carassius auratus, assembly GCF_003368295.1. Taxonomy (NCBI): domain Eukaryota; kingdom Metazoa; phylum Chordata; class Actinopteri; order Cypriniformes; family Cyprinidae; genus Carassius; species Carassius auratus. Next base: position 19,866,692 of record NC_039248.1, on the reverse strand, counting down.
AATTAATGTATGGTTTGTTAAAATAGGACAGTATTTGGTCGAGATACAACTATTTGAAAATCTGGAATCTGAGGGTGCAAAAAAGTCAAAATATTGAGAAAATCACCTTTAAAGTTGTCCAAATTAAGTTCTTAGCAATGTATATTACTAATCAAATCTTAAGTTTTAATATATTTATGGTAATAAATCTACATAATATCTTAATGGAACATGATCTTCACTTAATATCCTAATGATTTTTCGCATAAAAGTAAAATCAATAATTTTGACCCAATAAAATGTATTTTTGGCTATTGCTTCAAATATACATGTGTGACTGAATAAACACATAAATTAGATGTCTTCAATAGAGGAATGAACTACTCGTCTCCTGAAACATAGTGAATGGCATAGTTGAATCAGAAACAGCAGTTTAATATAAAAGCTATTTATATAAAAAACAATTAATGAATAAATAATAAATAAAAAGTATAAAATAAAATATACCTTTCTTGAAGTCTCTATGGGAATTGTTTTTGTAGTTTTTTTGCTTGTTTGTTTACTTTTGGAACCCCACTTTTGCACTGCAAATATATATATATATAGGTAATTGATTTAGTTTGTAATAGTATTTAATCACTGCCCAATGCCCTGGTCTATAAGACTCTTTTAATCAAGTGTAAGTATATTGACAGATTGTTGGACTGTATGTTTGATATGCTCATAGTAAATCCGTGCTGAGTGAGAGGAAAAGTTTACTTTCACTCTTTGCTTCTTGGCTGCACCACATGGGCTTGTCAGGATGCCATCAAGAGCCTGTCAGAGCACGTCTGCCAAACCGATCATATGACTCCACAGGAAGTCCCAGGGAACTCTACACAGGATAACATTATTTGTATGAAACAACTTTGACTGTCTGTTTTTTGCCAAGATGATCTCATTAGTATTCATAGGCATTTGTACATCTAAAACAACCCATTGTATGTGTTACTTCAGTATATACAACCTGAAGAAGTACAACATATGTGTAACAAAGTGTATCATTGTCATTTTTATGATATACCATTAAAGAGTTTCGTTTATTTACTGGTTTATATGTGTGTGTTCTATCACAATCTTTGGTTGGGATGTTAATTTTGGACTGTACATTTCATAATCTATCCAAATGTATGAAAGGGTATTTGCACTCAAACCACACGTTACTAATACTGTTTAGATCCCATTGTTTTCGCAAACACACACATACCATTGTATATCCACTCTTACCCTAATTCTGGTTGAGATCCTTCACCACAAAGTGTTTCAACATACGGTCTGTGTAACTTTCCCATAGATTTGAACATTCCCCTCTATGGCCTTACTCCGACCAGAATGGGTCAGATCTGCTGAGCTCACTGCAAGCACTTTTATTTCCCTCCCACCACTCATGAAATATTGGGGGTTGTCATGTTTTTGCTGGCCCCTTATCAAAGTTAGCTGTAGGCCTGGCAAGACAGATTTTCTGGAGACAGAAGTTTCCAGAAGCTTCAAGAGGTTCTGACGTCCCCTCTGGCGATATCCAGCTCTATGAGACAAACTAATGATTTACCACCTAGTGGCAACCGCTAAATATCATGTAAAGAATTCCTAACCGGCAGCTTAGAGGTTTGTTGCACATTGTATGCTCGTATATAGTTACAAATACACACAAACACTCTCGGAAAAACCCTCTTGGAAAAATTTTTGACTTACTACATGTCAAATAATGGCGGTCTAAAGGATTAGTACTGTCATTATTGCTCACCTTCATTCTGTTGGATTTTTTAACCCTATTCCCTTTTGGTAATTTGAGTAAGTTAGCTCGAATCAGCATTTCCAATAACTTTTCTGCTTTGTCCTTTCAGATCACTTTATAAGGCTGGATGCCCCAATGAATAACATCACTACCTCCCTTGGACAGACAGCTGAGTTACATTGCCACGTTTCAGGGAATCCACCACCCACAGTCCGCTGGCTTAAAAACGATGCCCCTGTGGTCCAGGAACCGCGGCGTGTCTCTTACCGGCCCACTCCGTATGGCTCCCGTCTGAGAATCCGAAACCTGGACACCACAGACACCGGCTACTTTCAGTGTGTGGCTACCAACACCTATGGCACAGTATCTACCACAGGAATCCTGTTTGTCAAGTTTGGTGAGTGTTTTTGGAATTTAACGATACCTTGATGATTTCTCAATCAGGTGACCGATAGTGAAACACATCCCAGAGGTTCATCTTTGCTAGCTCAGGAGACATTAGTGGGTCCTCAGTTTTGACTATATCTCATTTGGAACAAATGCCAGAAAACCAAATTCCAACATTGGTTGCATTGTGTTAACCCTTTTAAGGGTAAGTTCAGCCCAAAATGAACATTCTGTCATTAATTACTCACCGTTATGTCATTTCAAACCTGCAAACCTGTTTATCTTCAGAACACAAATAAAGATATTTTTAAAGAAATCTGAGAGCTTTCTGACACTCTGTAGACAGTAACACAACTATCACATTCAAGGCCCAGAAAGGTAGTAAGGACATTGTTAAAATAGTCTGTGTGATATCAGTAGTTTAACCTTAAGTTTATGAAGCTACAAGAATGTTTTTTGTGTGTGTGAACATGTCATGGTAGTCTTGTGAGTGCACGTTGAAGACAGACATGAAAGAGAAGAATTGTTTAATTAAATTGTAATAATTCTCTTCATTGCATACAAAGTATTTAATCGTAGCTTCATAAAATTATGTCAAATGGACTGTTTTAACAATGTCCTTACTACCTTTCTGGGATTTCATCAAAATATCTTAATTTGTGTTTTGAAGTTAATCAAAGGTTTTGTGGCTTGGAATGACTTGAGGGTGATTAATTAATGACAGAATTTCATGAATTTTTTGGGAAAAGCAGATTTTCACCATTTAATCATTCTCATGTTGTTTAGTTTTATGTACAAAAATTATTTATATTACAGTCTTTCTCTGGAGAAACATCTAAGTAGCATTAGAATTCAGTATAGATTTCGTATTGTCTTAAAATAATGTCTTTGTTACCTAGGAGAAACAATTTCCAAGTATTATACACCCCATATAATTTTTGACCTGTTGCAAAACAGTGGTCCCTCCTTTTGGAAATGTCCTGATGCCCTGAATGGCAGAGAAACTGTGTAGGTCTAATGAGGTCACTGTAGTTATTCTCTATTCCATGCCAAGGAGCCATATTGGCTGCATGTGTTGTGCTTCTTTGTGGGCAATTTGTGCCTAACATGTTGTTAAAAATCTCCACTTTCTCTTTCTTCCAGATCCGGCTCCCACCCCTCTGCCTGGAAGGCCTTCACCGTAAGTCCATTTTCCTTTCCTCTGTGCCGTACCCCATCTAAAAACCTCGATTAAATATAACAGAGCAAAAGGGGAAAATACTTGCATAAGCAAATGTTTAATTGCTTATTCAAGATTTGTCTGGCTAAAACTTTTCCATTTTATGTGTGAGAGAGTGGATGAGGTAGACCTGCACAAAAAGGAATGCATGCTCTGGTCTGCAAGATGAAATTTGTTCAACAAGGATGAATTAAACTGATTAAAAGTGACAAACTTTAATTTTTATTGTAAAAAAATATATATATATATGTATTTTAAATAAATCCTTCAATTCAATCAGGACCACTTCCGTAAAGTATATTTATGACAATTATAATTGCATACAGTTTGTGTTGGTGGTATGGTTATGTTCTGGGCAACACTCCACACGCCTGTCCATGCAGCCATGCTTGGACAGAGTCGGGAGAGCAGCAAGACAAACCCCCCTGGGGTACAGAACAGAACCATTATAAGCATATATAATTAAAATTCACAATTACGTGAGTTGTAAACAAAATGTGAGAGACTGCTTCCAATGAAGAAACTGTAAAGAAAAAACAAAGTTAGATCGGATTACAGGTTCAGTTGGTGGAGTTGGGGTTGGAGGAGGGAGTTAATTGCAAGCAGCAATGCGATGGAAGAGACCCTGAAGAATGGGAATTTAAATAGACCGCAGGTGATAGGTGACAAGACTGGATTGGTACACGTCAGGAACAGCTGACTGTCAGCTGATACAAGCGTGACTAACGTGGCCTGACTGAACTAACGCGATGCTCGATTTCTTCAAACCATCCTCTAAAGCCACAAAAAATATCAAGCACCACACTAATGACACACATTACATTATCCTTAATAATTTGAAAATGTAATTACTACTGGGAATTAAGTTTTGCCATCACATAAATCAATTCCATATTAAAAAATATTAAAATAAAATTGTAAAAGATATTTCACAAAATTATTGACATATAATAATTTCACATAATTATTGACGTATATAATTTATATTTAAATGGTATATTTTTTTACATTTAAATTATTTAAATTATTAAATTAAATATTAGTTAATTATTAAAAATATTTTAAAAGTTATAAATTGTTGAGAAAACTGCATTTCAGTATTCAGTACAACCTATTTTCACTGTTGTCACATTAAAGTTTTATATTAGAGTTAAGGTAATTTGAGATTCACGATAAAAAATTACAATGAAAGCTACATTGCAGAGCTCATAGTTCATTTCAGATGTGTATTAAGAATTATTCTTAGATGTGGCAATTAAAGACTGTTCTTTGCATTTCTGATTTATAGCTTTACAGTGAGCCTTCCAGAAACTTCAGCAGGTCAATTCTAGGTTAGCAAAGACAAATGAAGATGTTGTCCATATTGCTTGCATGTGCCTTGTTTAAGGCTGTAGGAACTGCAGTATTTGCATGTCGAACTTCATTAAAATCAGCCAGCACCTGTTTGTGCTAAAATGTACAACCGGCCTCACCACGTGTTTCTGTTTCAACCCACTCAGATTACAGACATTAATACACTGCCTTCATGTTTCTCTTTTAATCTTACCATATTTCCATGCTGCAGGCTTCAACACCTACTGTAGCCACTTAGCATGGGAGCGTAGATTTATGATAGCATTTTTTAGATCCCTGTAATACTTTCAATTTAGTGCTATAGTTTTTGCCTTCACTAGCATCTTCTTATATTATGTAGCAAGTTGACCCACTGTTAGAAGTAAACAGTCGCGTGGTTTTTATTTACAGTACTGATGCAAATCTCAAAGTGGTGCAGATTTCATTTCTAAGCTTTGTGGATTGTCTCCATCCATATCAAAGACTGAACCCCTGACCGTTTGACGTGACTGGCCGAGCTCCAAATCACATTAATATTGATTAAAGTCCACAAACCCGTCTGTGTGCCTCTAAGCCTCGTAAAGACGACAGCACGGCTCGTTTTGGACTAGCTGCCGTCATTGCACTGAGGTGCACAGAGATCCCTTTGAGCCATATGTTGGCCTGTTGGTAACCATTAGTGTCATCATCAAATAAAGTCATAATGTCAGCTTCCATCAAGAAAGGGTCAGTATGGTGTCTGTTTTTCTTTACGCTCTCTCTCCTTTATATGCCTCCTTTTTTTCTCGATACGTATCGAAGTGTCAGGTACCAGGTGAGCAGTACCTGGTAAAGAGAGTGTGGGGAGAAGGTGTCCCTCGTGAGGAGTTGTGGTTGGGTCTCTAATGAAACTCTTCCTTTAATGAACTCCAGAGCAGAAGCGCGTTTGCAAGCCTGGTGTCAGCGCAAAGACTGGAGCTGAACTGGCCACAGCTGGTCTTAAACTGGCCTTGTGATGGGGAAGAGAGGAAATATGAGAGAAAGTGTGGAGGGGTATTGATGTCTAAAGAGCAAAAGGTCAATGAATGGCAGGGTAAAAGGGATGAGGCACGAAAAGAAAAAGAATGAGGCGAAACATTCATAGAAGCGTGTTTTTGGCCAATTTTATTATAAGCAAGGTTTTACCATTTTGAAAACTAGTGGTTTAGTGCTGGGAAAGGTACTTTTGAAAGAATCTGAGTATTATAGCCTGATAAAATATCCTTCACTTACAATTGTGACTTTGTTATATCAATATAAATATATCAAAACTTAATTCTTGTTTAGTAATATGCATTTCTAAGAACTTCATTTGGACAGATTTCTCAATATTTCGATTTTTTTTGTATCCTCAGATTCCAGATTTTTAAATTGTTGCATCTCTGCCAAATATTGTCCGATCCTAATAAACTATACATCAATGGAAAGCTGATTTATTCTGCTTACAGATGTTGTATAAATCGACCCTTAAGACTGGTTTTGTGGTCCAGGGTCACATATTTGCAATTTATGTAGCACTAATGCAACTATATTTCTTGTAATTGTGATATTAAATCTTACAGTTGTGACTTTATTTTTTTAAATGCAGCTTATCTCACAATTATATTTCTCATAACTGATTATTTTTTTTCTATGACTTTGTCTCAAAATTGTGACTCTCATTCAATGAATAAAAATAGTTGAAACATACTGTATTTCAAAATATCCTTTTCTATGTTCCACAGAGTAAAGTATGTCATACAGGTCTTAAAAGGCATGATGACTGAATGTACATTTCTGGGTAAACTGTCACTTTAAAAATTTGACCATAATGGAGTCCCATGAGCCCTTTATGACACAGGAGGTTGGTTGTTTGATGAGGGCGGATTTGGCTTTGATTCAGTAATGTGAGGTTAACTCTGCTTCATCTTTTGTAAGCGGAAGGGCTTGAATAAGGTGAGCTGGTCTCAAAACAGCAGGTAGGGGCAGCGTCTATATACAGTCCCCTGTTGTGTCTAGCGCGTTTCAGATGCTCACCACAGCTGCACATCATGATTGCTCACACTGAAGACCTTATTCATAGACTTTTTAATAAATGCAATATGTTTTCTTTCTCCTTTTCACTGCCTCTCACTTTTAACATTGCCTTTTTTATGGGGACCACCTGGAAAGGAGGTAATCGAACACCATGGATGAGGAATGGGCATGAACCTTGAAAGACGAAACAATGGTCACTGTTGTTCTGGCCCAAATGTCAGCCATCCTGTAGGGGAGAGGTCTCAGCATCACACCTCTTTCGCCGTTCTCTCACTCATTTATGCTATTGATGTTTTTGGGAAGCAGGGAAGGAAGAATTTAATAGGCAAAAACATACTTTTCAGGGAGATAAATGACTCATCAAACAACATTTCCTGTGCTTTTTCTTTGAAGCATCCCACAAAAAAAAAGAAAAAGCTTTCATAGCTTATGATTTACTGGTATTTCCTAGAAATGTAGCTCTCAAACTTTATAATTTAAAGGGATAGTTCACCTAAAAAATTAATTCTGTACCCTCATGTCATTCCAAACATTTGGAAAACAAATTAAGATATTTTTGATGAAATCCAAGAGCTTTCTGACCCTGCATAGACAGCAACACAACTACCATTCAAGCCCCAGAAAGATAGTAAAGACATTGTTAAAATAGTCCATGTGACATCAGTGGTTTAACTGTTATGTAATGAAGCTACAAGAATACATTTTGGGGTGTTTTTCAGTTACAGGCCTTGAAAATGACAGTCTTACTACAATTTCTACCATTTCTGGATCTAATTTTCACTAGCATCTTTCAGAATCAGCTGTGTGACTTTCAGTTGAAAGTGATGCACATAAATAATACTTGAGGAGCTGCTGAGGTTATCCTTATCAAAATATAATTAATGTACTGTTAATAGACATTATTTCTTTACCATGATTTTAGCATGAAGAGACAGCTTAATGTACACAATGCAGTTGAAATATCAGCAGAATTCTTTAATAGCAGGCGTTTGAACCATAGACGGCCCCACATTTCTTCAAGGTTGTTTATAAAATCCCTTTTTTCCCTGTTTGAAAAGATTAATACTACCATCACTGGCTTGTCAAGCCTGTTAAAGTTTTCCCAGCTGTTTGAAAGGGAAACTTTTTCTCAAATAAAATAGCATTTAAAAAACGAGATATTCAGCTTTTTTACGATTGCGGTTTTAGCTGGCCTGCTGAATGGTGGATCGGACTGGTCTTAACAAACTCCAGACCATTGTTCGCTCAAGGCTGGGCTATTGGGGTACGGGAGCTGGAGATATCCCAGAAGCCTCAGCATTGTCTGAAGGAGCACATCTTAATGGGGCCCTGTACTGCTTTTGAGTAACGACTACAGTAATACTTCTGAAAGATATTCAAGTGCTTCAAATCTAGAGAGCTCTCCGTTTCAGCAAGGATTTAACAAAGGGCTCTCATAACTTCTTTGATTGATCTTAAAACCTTAATGTGATTTATTTGATCTTTAAAGCATTTGAAGATGTATTTGGTCAATCAGAACTGTGTCACTGTGGTGTGTTGTTATGGACAGTAATTTAATTGTAAAGTTAGGAATGTAAGTAGCAGCTTGTTTGTATAATGCTTTGAGTTACAGAACTTGTAGAAACAGCTCAGATTTACTGCAAGTTCATGGGCTTTTATGTTTTCCCCCCATCACAGACATTTTTAAACTAATGTGACATATTACCCTTAGAACTGGTCACTATATATCTATGGAAGTCGGTTTTTCACCTCAGAGTAAAACAATATTGTGAATCTGACATTATCTGAGTTGTGACCTTGTTTCAGGTAATTGCAGCTTTATTTCATGTAATTGACTTATCTCACAAATGCGGCTTAATTTGTCTATAAATGGGAACTTTATATCTCAGAATTGCATATGACTTGATTCCTAATAATGGTGACTTTTAATCATATGACTGTAATGTTATATATAACCATTATGACTTTATCACTGTGTGACTTTATTTCCTATTTTATAATGTTTAACTTTTAATTACCTGATTAATTTTTTATTGTGATGCTTTAATAACTGTTTATGCAGTACAGTCTGTTAAATATAACTAGGGTTCTTTGGTACACATTTTAATATACTTAGTGTTATTGCTTTTCATTTTTGCTCAACATTTATTCCACTATGTACACTTTTTCTGCTAACCTGACCAAAGATGCACTTGTTGTTGTAGCTTCAAAATAGGTTATAATAACTGCAGAAAACTATAGCTCACCATGCAAGCAGATACAGGCTCAGTCGAGATCTGAATCTCTAGCTTGTTATGGAGCTCTTTTAACTAAGTGTTGATTGACTGAAAATTGGAGCTTTAATATGAGTCTCTTGGTATACGACCTTTGACCTGGTATGCTCTATGGCAGAGGTGCAGTCTGTAACTTGATCTTGACCTTTCGTCAAAACTTCTTTTCCAGTCTCAGGGCAAGCAGCGCGGGTCAGCATACCTCCCCCAGCACCCCATATGACGCCATATTAACCTCTACCACTCAATTACATCAGCAGACCACACCGCCCCGCCATAGACAGCCTGTTTATCTTTATTTTAATGGTCTGTTAATATATGCCAGCTAATATTAGGTCATCACAGACAAAAATATTTGCATTTCAGTTAGCCATATCAAGGGTATGTGGAGGTAGGTTCTTATAACTTGTATAATGTACAGTTTATAAAAAAAATGCTTATAATCAAAGAATACAACTAATTTTATCAGGTTGTCTACTGTACCTCTGAATGAATAAATGAGGCATTTTGAACTAGGGGTTTATGGTATTTTATACTTTTATAATATATAATGTATTCCGAGTGTCCCCAGTATCTCTCTCTCTCTCTCTCTCGCCGTCTTCTGCCTTTCCCTTTTCTATTGACTCTCTGCCCTGAACCCTCTCCTCATGTTTTTCCATGAACAAAGTCTGGCAGCCAAAACCTTCAGATTTTTTTCCATTTGAGCTACAGCGGACGCACGTTTGGACACACAACTGTAAATATGAATGAAAGCTTAGAAACGCGTTCTCTCTCTCTTCTTTTCACTGAGGGAATAAGTTATGTCTTATTCCCATTACTTTTAGAGGGACATGGGGCCAGTAAATTTGCTTTTATTGGGAGAGCATGAACTTTATTCCCAGAGCCCCTCTCAAATGGATAACCCCTTACCTGCAATGCAGGTTCCTTTCGGTTTTTAATGCTTTTTACAGCTTTGGATATGCTAAAGTTATGAAATAATGTCTTGGTGAAGATAGTTTAATGATATATATAATGTAAAATGATTTGTTCTGTTGATATGGACAGAGATAAATAGGTCATGTTTAAGGAAAGCAGAGACAGTTGTGTACAGTGAGCGTATTTATTGATGTTCCCGAGGCTTATGTGGAGTTCTTATGTTTTCCTACACCTGGAAGTAAGCTGTGAGTAATGCATAATTACTCAAGGTTCCCCACTCTCTATAAAAACACACCGGCTGTGTTAAACATGCATGTTCTTGTCATTTAAACAGCCGTGTTTGCATTATGATCTATGCACTTTGGCTTTGTAAATCATAAGGTGTGACAAATCGCAAGCACATATCAAAACATGGTGGAGAAGCTTTCTTGGATAAAGGTTGTTCTTTATTCTGCTTAGTGATTATATGATTCATGCTGTCAGTTTAGTGGTGCTGTGCCAATTCTTTGAGCCAACACTGATTACAGCATGAACTTCAGGCGCTTTTTTGGCAGACGAATGCAGATTCACGTAGCGCGCAATAACATATGAAGTAAATAACAGTGGTGTCAGGATTCAGTTTTATAACTTTCACACAAGCAGATGCATACACAGTTACACACCCACATCTATTCAAACACTTACACACACACTGAGTGTGAAATCAGAGTTGTGACTCTTCAGCAAATACCCTGTCTTATTCACTAAGCACCACAGATTTGACCATTTAAGTACTTAAATTAAATACTTACCATAACGTAATGCAATTTAAATGAATATCTTGCCCAAAAAGTTAATATTTGCTGAAAATGTACTCACCCTCAGGCCGTCCAAGATGTAGATGAGTTTGCTTCTTCACCGGATCAGATTTTGAGAAATTTAGCATTAAATCTGTTGCTCACCAATGGATCCTCTGCAGTGAATGGGTGCCATCAGAATGAGAGTTCAAGCAGGTGATAAAAGCATGACTCCAATCCATCAGTTAATGTCTTGTGATGTGGAAAAACAGTGCATTTTGCATAATAAACATGATTTTAAAAAACATCATTGGAAGTTTTTTAACTTCAAACCATTGCTTTCAGTTAAAATATAAGTCCCCCCTCTTATTGCTTTCTCCAATAAAAATGTCTCGTCTGAATCAGGAGAGAAATGCTCAGATCAAGTTCTGTTTACAAGCAAAAACAAGTATTTGGGTGAATGTTGATGTGCTGTGGGATAGACTTTTTCACTGGTTATTATGGACTGATATTTTGGCCAGAAGTGACGGTTTAAAGTTAGAATGCCTTAATGGTGGATTTCTTTATTTAAACAAGCATCTTTTCATTTCACAAGACATTAATTGATCTAAAGAAGTTATGTGGTTTAGCTGTGGATTACTGAGATGTTTTTTATCAGCTGTTTAAACTCACATTCTGACGGCACCCATTCACTTCAGAGGATCTATTGGTGAACAAGTGATATAATGCTAGATTTCTGCAAATCTGTTCTGATGAAGAAACAAACTCATCTACATCTGGGATGGCCTGAGAGTGAATAAATACAGTTTAATTAAAGTTTTTGTGTAAATGTAATAATGTTGCGCTAGTATCACCCATGGAAATATGTTGTCAAATGTTGTAAAAATGATTTTATTTAAGAGCGTTTTTAAGAAGAAGGTTTGCACATTTTATATTGATCATGATGGAAATAATTCATTAAAGGAAGCAGAGCAACATTTTGATGAATATTGCAGTAGCCTGTTATATTTTCTTCACAACTAAGTTCTCAGAATCAGCACACGATAGAGAACTATGGCATGTAAATTGTGTTTAACACTAATTTTGTGGGTGTTTGCACCGTTACCTAGTTAACATAATTGCTTTAGTGTTTGGGATGCTGACACATCGCAGACAAGCGTGTGCAAATAAACAACTCTATCAGCTGGCACAATTTAGTCTTTGTTTACTCCACCTAATCACTTGTTTCGTGACACCTCAGCTGGTCAGTTCTGTTTGTTATTGAATGATCAGTACACATTGTGGTCCAGTGAATAGAAAAACAAACATGGACTATTTTTCTCCATGTATATTGTCACGTCTCATCCTAATGGGCTCCTAACAGCTTGACCTTTCTGCCCTCTTTTGTTTAGGAAACCACTCAACTGCACATTGTATAAGCAAATCATCTGTGTGGGTTTTAATACACCCATACAGCCAATCTCCAGATTATTTGTTTTCAGCGAGAGCAGTTGCACCCAGTGGACGGGGACCTTTAAATTGAGAAATCGGAGACCGAGGCTCAGGGTTGCTCACAGGGGATGTGGTGTGGTCAGATGGAGTGTGGAGTGAAGAGAAGGGGCGAATGATCTTTTGGGCTCCTAAAGCATCATGGATTGAATTGCACATTTAGTCAGGCTTCTGATGAATATAGAGCTGTCAGGATGCCAACAAAACACCAGTGACATTTCACGATTCTTGATGCTCAATTTTGATACAAAAGACAAAAACAAAAATGTAATTTATTTGAGCACATACTATATAAGTTAAATATAAAATAGATTAATAAAATACCAGTGACATTTTATAATTCTAGATGGTAAATTTTTTATACCACAGAGAAAAACTAATATGTTATTTATTTGGGCACTTACTATTTAAGTTAAATATTTAAAAAGAAAATAAATGTAACAAAATAAATAAAATGTCTTGGACCAAATAATTTTTTACATATTTTTCTTTTATTTATTATTATTCAGTTTTAAAAAAAATTACATTTTATTAAAAATAAAAATAGTGTTTTCCTCTCCTTCTTTGTTTCTATTATAGCTGATATACGGATAACTATTGTTGTTATGATAATATTATTGTAAATGGTTAACAAGTTTTTATTTTGAGAAGTTTTCTTTTTTTCTTTAAATAATAAAATAATTGAATAACAAATTGTTAAATGAATAATATCAATAATATTTATATAAGTTTTTAAGTTTACAAATATTAACATTAATAAAATAATAATAATAAACTATTATTATTATTATTATTATTGAAAAAGGCATTTTTGTCAGCTTACTGTACATTAATTTCATATGACTGGCTTTTTTACATTTATACATTGTCAAAACAAGCATTTAGATTTTTCTTTTTTTTTATTTAAGCTCAGATCATGTGTCTAGTCTTTGACTATAGTTTGCAGGCCCCATTTCTCTCTTTCTGGGGTCACAGGGTTGTGTCCTTTGCTTCTGTAATAGAGGCTGCTATTGTGGTAGTGTAACATGAGGACTCTTTCCTCTTTTTCTTCGTGACTCCTAATGAAAGTCCCTCGGTGGCTGTCTTTCTCTTCCTCCTGAGATGCAGTCACGGACCACAGGCCCCCCCTGTTTCAGGGACAAACTAGTCGACTGTTACCACCCCCCCATTGTTAAATATACTGCCATTGACCCAGGTCAAACATTAGCTGAGGAGTAAACTGTGAATTGTATCCTCTCTTTTTCAAAAATCCTTCTCAAGGTCTTAAGTCTAGTCCCCATTATACAAGATTTTATGTGTCTTACATCTGGCATACAGAAGAGTTTTAAAAAACCTCAAAGATTGTGTGTGTGCAGATACATAGCAAATAAAATGGTCAATTTTTTTTCAGATTCAGGCAGTCTGCCCATCTTCACAAACTCTGCTCTGGAATGCCCTCATACTTACAGTTAAACAAAGTTAAGATGTTTTGGAAAGTTTTTCATCAAAACAGCAACAATAATATGGACATTAACATTCATAGTGCATGAAATGGCATGCTCACAGTCACTGAGAAACGATATCGTTGACCATTGTTGCTTTCATGGTACACAAAGTATCTGAGAAGAAAATATTGAGTGTTAGGGACTTCAGAGGTGCATGTAGTAATTTTATACGAGCACATAAAATATGACATGAATTTGGATGAGATCAGAACCTCTAAGTACATGCATTGCCCTTAAGTCCATAAAATATTAAAAAGAGGTGATCTAACACTAGTTTAGAAGGGATCCGAAATGGTCTTTGCATGTTTAGGGATAAATCATTCAAAAATAAAGTGTGCTTCACATATACAAGAAGATAGAGGAAAATAACATGCATTTTCAACATTACACAAGTCTCCTGTATTTTCTGTCTTAAAGGGAATAGTAAAAGTGAAAATTTGCCGAACATTTTCTCACCCTCAGGCCTTCCAAGATGTAAATGAGTTTGTTTCTTCATCAGAACAGATTTGAAGAAGTTTTACAGTGCATGTCTGGAGTGAATGGGTGCCGTCAGAATAAGAGTCAAACAGCTGATAAAAGCATCACAATAATCCACACGACTCGAATCCATTGATTAATGTTTTGTGAAGCAGAAAACTTGTGTTTTAAGTTTTAAAAGTTCAAACTCACATTCTAACGGCACCCCTTTGCTGCAGAAGATTCACTGGTGTGCAGATGATTTAATGCTAAATTTCTCCAAATCAGTTCTGATAAAGAAATCTGGGCAAAAAATTCTGTGCACTTTCATAACTCTTGTACCATCTTTTTTTTTCTACCATCATTTTTTATTAAGCATTTCATAAAGATAAATCTCTGTAGTGTACAGTTTTTTTTTCCAGTGTACCAAAAGCCCTCAGTGGACAGACTGATGACATGAAGCTGACTTGTGGACCAGTTTCACTCTACTTTAAGATCTTAATAATTGTCATGATGTTTCCAGAACTGGAGATCACATGTTTTCCATGATCATGGGAGCGCTTCAAGTTTGAGCTTATCTACAATTAGTCTTCTTAATGTAGGCCACTGAGTCTCTTGATCTTATGATGGAATAAGTGGAAATTTCTGTTCATAAAATCAGTCGTCAGCAATCAGATCTGCTCATTTCAAAATCACATTTCGGCACAGCCTTGACTTTGAGTTTCCAAACAGAGTATCTCACTGTCCGTACTGATCAACCTTTCTGCTGCTTAACTCGTTTTTAAGTGGAGCAACGTATGGCACAAGAGGAAAAAAAAGTGTAGGAAACATCTGAAGGAGGTGTTTTTGACTTCTTAATGGACAAAGAAGGAGGGAGAGTGGCTAAAAAGATGGAAGAGGTTTCAGGCCAGGCAGATTGGAGATTGTTTCCGGATGGGAATATCTTGATACATTTATTAGACTCCAGGGCATGTGCAATAACACTGATGACACAAATCCATTCTCCTTACTGTTGCACTGACATCTTCATGAGCTTAGCTTCTTAACAAGGCTCTTGTAAATCACAACTTTGTTTGGGCCAAGATATTAATTTTAGTGCATTTGGCTGACCTCACTTAACAGACGGAGGTTTGATGGTGAAATAGCTTAGATCCCAACCAGGACAACAGGCAAAGATCTTCTTCATTGTTTCAAAAATGAAAATAAAAATCTTTGATTTAACATATTCAAATCATATCTTGTGGAATTCATATCTGTGGAGGTCCATTTCTTGCACATAATTTCAAAAATGCTTTGGTAAAAAGTAATTATGACACAAAGTTTAAAGTCAAAGTTGTGAGATGCCAAGTCATAACTGAGATAAAAAGTCGATAATTAAGTACATTTTTTATATTATACATATGGCTCAGTTTCTCATAATTTAAGCATTTCATATCATGAATAAAAATGAATTATCTCAAACTGTCATAAATGTTTGTCATAATTATATGACTTTTTTGTGTCATAATTACGACTTCGTTACCATCTTATAATTTGGATTTTTAGTGTCATAATAATGACTTTCTGTATCAAAATTATGATTTTCAAAAGCATTACATTTTTGGAAAAGTGGAAATAGGCTTACATAGAAATGTCTGCTTAATTGCTGCTGTCATTAAAGCGAAAGGGATATACCAAATAACAAGAAACGTCAAAATTCAAGTTGAATTTTCCCAAAATAAATCAATCAGTCAATACAATTTAGTACAAAAGGTTTAATATATAAATGAATAAATTATACTTCCCTCTGTGGTCTCAAAATGTTGGCCCCCTTTGTATAATTGTTTCTGGATGGCTTTTGCTATTTGCTACACACTTTTCAGGAATATCCATCTTGGTAATGTTTAATGTGCATCTCTCTCAGGATGATTTCTCTGCTACTCAGCTCACAGGGGAGCATTTTTAGACTCCTCACTCCTTCCTGTCTCGACTCAATAGGTTTAACAGGAGAGTTCGAGGATCCTCTAGGAATTCCAAAATGTGCTTGATCTGAAGAGCATGTTGAAAAGCATATCATGTTTGGTGTTTTCTAAGACAGAACTTCAACAAGTTAATTAACACAGTTTGTGTTGCGCCTTACACTTTTCCTTTAATTATGACTCGCTTCTAGCACTGATTCGTAAGAAACACAAACACACGCTGATGAACTGGGGCACGCTCATGGATATGTGCGTGTCTAAGACAGCAGGAGAGAATGAGAGAATGTAAGGGAAAGAGAAAAAAATAAAACAATATTATGCAAAAATAGGTTATAGTTCTCCACAACAACTGTTCCTCCTTGTCATTTGGCTTCCTGTGGGTGGCCACAGTTACCAATGCATTCTCCTGTGACGCACATGCTGGAGAACTGTGAAACTTTTCCAGTGTCTGTCACTGTGCCGCATTCTTGTGCTGGCCTCAGTTCTAGATAGTTTTACGTAATACTTGACAGCATACTTTATAATTCCCTCACAAACAGAACTGTAGAGTTAGCGTGGGGATGCTGTCAGATTGTAATGTCATGGTATTTTGATATATTCCATCGTATAACTTAAAGATGTATACTACACTACCATTCAAAGTTTGGAGTCAGTAAGATTTTTAGGAAATTAATAATTTTAGTCAGCAAGGATGCATTAAATAGATCAAAAGTGAACGTAAACATTATTACAAAATAAAAAATCTATTTTAAATAAATGATGTTCTTCATATTCATCATAGAATCCTAAAAAATGCATTAAGGTTTCCACAAAAAGTTTTCATTAAAGTGTATTGAGCACCAAATCAGCATGTTAGAGTGATTTCGGAAAGAATCATGTGATAATGCTTACAGTAAAATACTTTTTTCAAAAACATTACGATATCTTACCAACCCCAGTGTTTGAACAGTGTTGTATGTATATAGCCTATAGACTAAACGGAAACACATTAATTTACATAAGAATTTATAAAAGGCTATTTTATTTTATTTCCAAGCTGATAGCTGCACGCTACTGCAGCATTAAGTCATTTTGTTAAAATATTATTTACTACTGTTTAAAATATTTCTAGAATAATATATATGACCGTAAAATCCTTCCTATTCTTCTAGTATTTTAGAGAATAGCAGTCAACATACAGTATATATATATAAAAACTAAGTTAGTAGTCTATTCCAAACATGTCCAGATTGAGTGCTAATGTCTGGATTGATATTTGCTCCTCAGATACTGCTTTGACTTTTGACCTCTGACCTCTTTCACGCGCCTGCTTTTCATTAACACCAACCATTTAAATTGATTCCGAATTTTTCACATTTTTTCTGTTTATTTGAACTGTTCATTGTTTTCTCTCATTTTATCTTACATGTTATTAAGTCAAATTGTTTAGGTTTACCACACTGCAAATCACCGGAGTCCAGCAGTGACTCAGACTTAGCTTTTTCGTTTAGTGTATATATGGATGACATACACTTAAGCGAGAACCACCCCGTTCATATGGTTTAAATTACAGGGTATGACATGCAGACACGGAACAAACCGTCTTTTTGATTATTTGTATGATATGTTGAATGCTTTAAATGATATATCCAGGTCTGTATTATATTCCATTTGAATGTATTTTTCATATGTTGGATTTGTATCGTGTAGGCTGATTTAATATGCCAGGTTTGTTCTGTGGGGTTCCAGCTGTGTGTATTTGTGTGATACAGTTGGACTTACTGCCCTCTAGTGCTGGAGTTGAAATTACAACATTGCATGAATTCCCTGAATGCCAAAAAAGAAACTGTGATAAAAAACCAGTGTACTTGGTGGAGCTGGGATTTATATTGTTTTTTAGGCCTGCCGACCTAATTTACCATAATTAACATGCATATTTCACATTTAATCTGTCTTTAGAGATGATTTTGATGAGGAAGGTTTCTGCCAGCCATACAGAGGAATCGCGTGTGCTCGTTTCATAGGAAACAGGAGTATCTTTGTGGACTCACTGCAGATGCAAGGCGAGATTGAGACCCAAATCACAGGTAACCCTTAAAAAAAAAACATTCGCTTCTCAGTCCTTACACAAGACATGTCAAAACAACTGTTTTGTACATACTTCAACTGAAATGCAGCTGATAAAATCTGTCTGAAGCCTTAGATAAGAACGCTTTTTCCTGCTATGATGTGTTTTGGACATTTACGATGGTCATACATGGACATTTATGATAGTATTGTTTGAAATACCATATTATATATTCAAGAACATCTCATATATCTGCCATCGTATTAAAATCTGATACAAGAACCTGAGAGAAAAGTTTTTTAAAGCTAAATCTTGGTATCTTACACATACGGACTGGACTAAGCCTTTTTTTTTTTCTTTTTTTTTTTCTCAGAGAAAGTTCCCAACTGTAGCCATTTTAGTTCACACAGGCATTCACTGTGGTTTCCTGTCAAGAGTGAGCAGTCAATTTGTTTTTGAATCACTCAGCTTCTTGCGAAACCACAACAATTCACCAGAACTTTGTAACTTTGTTGTTTGTGTGTAAGATGTAATTTCACTAGACTGTTACGTAGCTTGTAGGAATGGCTTATTTTTGTTTTCAAATCTGGAGGGAACCCCTGTGAATGCTTGTGTCTGTTTTTTTAATCTGTTTTTTTCCTCAGCGGCGTTCACCATGATTGGCACCTCCAATCACCTGTCAGATCGCTGCTCCCAGTTTGCTATCCCATCCCTGTGCCATTTTGCCTTCCCGACATGTGACCGCAGCTCTGGCATGGACAAACCGCGGGACTTGTGCAAGGACGAGTGTGAGATTCTGGAGAACGACCTGTGTAAGACAGAGTACATCATCGCTCGCTCCAACCCCCTCATCCTCAAGCGCCTCAAACTGCCCAACTGTGAAGACCTGGCCGCTTCAGACAGTCCCGAGTCTGCCAACTGTATGAGAATAGGCATCCCAATAGCTGAGACCATAAATAAAAGTATGTATTTTGTGTAATTATTTAAAAAGACTTGTCAAAATTCTATTTTACTGAAAATCTAAATGTATTCTCTTTCATTTTAGGCCACAAATGTTATAATAACAGTGGTTTGGATTATCGCGGGACAGTCAGCGTGACTAAATCTGGTCGTCAGTGTCAGCCGTGGATCTCTCAGTATCCCCACAGCCACACCTTCCTGGCCATGCGCTACCCAGAGCTCAACGGGGGACATTCCTACTGTCGCAACCCCGGCAACAAGCACGACGCCCCCTGGTGCTTCACCCTAGATGAGGGGGTGCGCATGGATTTCTGCGACATTCCTCCATGTGGTGAGATGCACCGCTCATATTGACATAGGCTGTGTTCAAAAGAGCATGCTACACTCAGAATATTTCCAAAATATACAGTATGCATGCTTTGTGTTATATGTTGGCTGATTTATGCACAGAATACCGGTAAGATCTACCGTATTTTTCGGACTTTAAGTCGCACCTGAGTATAAGTCGCATCAGTCCAAAAATATGTCATGATGATTCAAAAAACATAAATAAGTCGCACTGGACTATAAGTCGCATTTATTTAGAACCAAGAGAAGACATTACAGTCTACAGCCGTGAGGGGCGCTCTATGTCTTCAGTGTGGACTACAGGAGCACTGAGCAGCATAGAGCGCCCTCTCGCGGCTGGAGACGGTAATGTTTTCTATTGGTTCATTTCTCTCAGTTCATGTCAAATTAATTTTTATAAATAAGCAGTGTTTGGAATAATGGCGTTTAAAAGAACGGCGTTAGGTAACGACGTTATTTTTTCAGTAATGGGGTAAACTAACTAATTACTTTTCTCGTCGTTACAACGCCATTACCATTACTGAAAGTTACATGCGGTGCGTTACTATGCATTGATTTAATAAACTATGTAATCCGAACACACCCCTGACTCATACAGCGAGTGTGGAGGTGGGTTAAAAACAAGATAAGCAATTATGATTGGCTAAGGCAGAGTTATGTGTTTCATGGTAGCCAATCAGAGCCAGTCTTTTTACACACATGCCGGCACACGCGGCAGTACCAGCGGCGCCAAACACACACACACACGCAACAGCTACACAGAGATTCGCAACAGCAGCAGTAATGGCGAGTCAGGAGCAATCCGATGAAAAGTTGGCATTTTCAAGGTGGAGATATAAGCACTACTTCAAATTCATTGTGGTCAAAGCTAAGAACGTACATGTAATGCATACATGTAATGTGTGACACACGCATCTACAAAGCTAGTGGCCAAAACACTTTTCTTAAAAAGATAATACTTGAAGTGCAGGATAAAACTCTTGCTGTCTGTTGACGTGCAATAAATATCGAAAGTTATGTACGAACACCTGTCTGTTCTACTCATTTCAACTGACTTGTGAAAACTGCAAAAAAAAAAAAACTTAGTTTTTTATTTTTTTTACAGTAACGCAAATAGTTATTTTCCCTGGTAACAAGTTACTTTTATTATAGAGTAATTCAGTTACTAACTCAGTTACTTTTTGGAACAAGTAGTGAGTAACTATAACTAATTACTTTTTTAAAGTAACGTTCCCCACAGTGTAAATAATTCGCACCTGACTATAAGTCGCAGGACAAGCCAAACATAGAAAAAAAGTGTGACTTATAGTCCGGAAAATATGGTACTCAAATTGCTAAAATGCTGTATCCCACAAAGCATTTATAGCCCTATACTAATATAGTATTTATTAAACATTTTAAAATTATATTTTATTTTTTAAATGTATTTAATATAGCTCAATTTACTTTTAGTTTAGTTTTTTTATTACAGTAATTTGTCAAGGAAACATTTCCAATTTTTATTAAAGAAAAATGTATGTTCAAATATTTACATTTTCTAATTATATGTTTTATTTTGGCTTTATTTTAATAACTAAAAACGTTTTTTTTTTTTTTTATTCAACAGTAACAATGCAAAGCACTGACTGACTTGACCTTCCAGTGTGATGAGAGCAATAAATATTACTTAATAATATGAGCTATGATTTTACTTTATCTTTTATTTTATTTTACCAATTATTTCTTTGGATGGCAAAAAGTGAAATTATGCTGCCTCAAAATTTTGTTAAAAATGCATCTCAGCAATTTGTTAAAAATGCATCTCAGAAAAAGTATGATGCAGTATGTTTGTATTCTGTTCTGAACATACTCTAAAACACATATTTTAATTAACATTGCCTTAGCTTCAGTGCAAATGCTGTTATAACAGACTTTTCATATGGTTTTAGTTCATATATTTGTATACTGATTGTCCACAGATTTGCCCAAGCATGGCGGCAGCAGTATGGGGATCCTGTACATCCTGGTACCAAGTGTTGCTATACCGCTGGCCATTGCCCTGCTGTTCTTCTTCATCTGTGTTTGCCGAAACAACCAGAAAGCCTCACGTCCACCAGCCCCACGTCAGCCCAAACCAGTACGCGGCCAGAACGTGGAGATGTCCATGCTCACGGCATACAAACCAAAGGTCAGATGTTACCACTAACAGATCATAACCATCTATGAACGTGCATCTACACCACAGTGTATCAGTGGATTCCGGCACAAAACCTGCATCTTATTCTCTTACGACGCAGAGGTGCTAAATGAGCTTTAACATTTAAGTAGTTTCTGATTGGCCTACTTAAGTGAATCGGGTGCTAAAACATCACTTTTTGTCCGTTGGAGTCACTGGGCATTCTCATAAGGTTTGAATTAGTGTGCATTCCTGAGTTAAGGGCACTGCAAAAACAGGAGGCAAAACATCAGGATGAGCATATGGAGGCAATCTCTTCCAGGCCTGGAGAGGAATCTAAATAGAATCATATTGTTATCATTTGGATCATTCAATGCAGATTCAAATGAGATTTTCGCATAAAAAAATGTTTTTCCTTGCTTTTTCATCTTGGTTGCTGGTTAGAGAGACATTTTTACAAACAAATATTTTGATGAGATGATGAACGTTGCATTTAGTTCCCGTATTAAATATACCTTTTGACACACTGAAGTGCTGTTTGTATCTGAAACACATTGAGACCTCTCATCTACTAAGTTCAGACTAAGGTCATACAAAGGTCACCATTCACTCAAGTAATATCTAAAACAGGGATGAGACATGTTTAGCCTCAGGCTGAGTTGACGCTAACACAAAACATCTGCTTCTTTCAAAGAAATAGACTCCTCTATCTTTTATTTGATGATGTTTATTTCTCTGCTGAATGTAGCTCTGACCTTTTGGCAAACTTTTTATTTCCTGTTTTATGAGTCTTGTCCATACCAGTCACACAACACTGTGCATGTTTCTTACAGCTATATCATACATATAGTGGCTAAAACCATACAGAGACACAGTGACTGTCATTTAAGTGGTAAGACAGCTTCTGAGAAAGTACATAAATGTACATAACAGTGCGAATATTTTAAGAGCAAGCAGAGGTTTTATGCATTTCTGTGGTCAGTGGTTGAGGTGGTAGCATGTCTTGTTTTTCAGCAACACAGTAAAAGATTGAAAACAAAGCTACAACAGTTGACAACAGATTTGTCATGGATTAAAACTAACAAAAAAAAGCATGATTCTTAATATCATACCTTTTTTCTCAAATTGCAAACTTCTAATTTTCAGCTTATTGTACATTAATGTAAATATTCTGCTACAAATGGTAAATGATCAAGAGATTAATAACAAAGAAGCCATTTTGACACTGTTTATATATATATATATATATATATATATATATATATATATATATATATATATATATATAATTATACTGGGATTACATTTAGAAATACATAATTGCTGACAAAAAAAATATTCTGCATGTATTTCTTATCTATATTTACATATGTCTCAAAATTATTTTTTGTAATGTTACCTGATCACAAATCACTTACTACATTATTGCCTGATATCTGCAATAACAAATTTGCACGCCCAACCTCACTCTTCTATTTCTTTTTCTTCTGTAGAGCAAAACCAAAGAACTTCCTCTGTCTGCAGTGCACTTCATGGAGGAGTTGGGCGAGAGCAACTTTGGTAAGATCTACAAAGGCCATCTGTACCTGCCAGGCATGGAGCAAGCTCAGCTAGTGGCCATCAAAACACTGAAGGACATCTCAAGTGCACAACATTGGGGCGATTTTCAGCAGGAAGCATCTGTCTTGGCAGAACTTCATCATCCTAATGTGGTTTGTCTCCTGGGTGTGGTGACCCAAGAGCAGCCCGTCTGCATGCTCTTCGAGTTCCTAGCCCAAGGGGACCTTCACGAGTTCCTCATCATGCGCTCTCCTCACTCAGATGTGGGCTGCAGTAGCGACGAAGACGGTACCGTCAAGTCCAGCCTCGATCATGGAGACTTCCTTCACCTGGCCATCCAAGTTGCAGCTGGGATGGAGTACCTCGCAAGCCACTTTTACGTCCACAAAGACCTCGCGGCAAGAAACATCCTAGTTGGTGAGCAACTTCACGTCAAGATCTCTGATCTTGGCTTTTCAAGAGAAATCTATGCTTCAGATTATTACCGAGTCCAACCCAAAACACTCGTTCCTATTCGCTGGATGCCACCAGAAGCCATCATTTACGGGAAGTACACAACAGACTCGGACATTTGGGCGTTTGGTGTGGTTCTGTGGGAGATCTTCAGCTTTGGCCTGCAGCCCTATTATGGTTTCAGCAACCAGGAAGTGATAGAGATGGTGCGGAAGAGGCAGCTCCTGCCCTGCCCAGAGGATTGTCCTCCTCGCGTGTACGTGCTGATGACCGAGTGCTGGCAGGAGGGTCCCGCTCGACGGCCAAGATTCAAAGACATCCACGCCCGGCTCCGTGCTTGGGAGGGTCTGTCCTCCCACGCCAGCTCCAGCACACCATCCGGAGGCAACGCCACCACCCAGACTACCTCTCTGAGCGCCAGCCCCGTCAGCAACCTCAGCAGCCCGCGCTATGCTGGATACATCTACGGAGCTCCGCAGAGCCTCCCACCGGGACAAATTGCGGGCTTCATGGCAGCACAGATGCCCCAAAACCAGCGTTTTATACCTGTAAACGGATATCCTATCCCAACGGGCTATGCTGCCTTCCCTGCTGCCCATTTCGCTGCAACTCAGGGCCCTCCACAGGTGGTGCAGCACTGCCCTCCGCCGAAGAGCCGGTCGCCCAGCAGCGCCAGCGGCTCCACCAGCACGGGTCACGTGACCAGCGTCCCCTCCACAGGCTCCAATCATGACGCCAATACGCCTTTGCTTTCTCATTGTGTCACTCTGACACCCATGACAGCACTGCAGGGCGGCACAATGCAAGTGTTTGGACATATGGCACAGAAGGCCATGCAAATAGACCCGAGTCAGGCGGCGCTGCTGGCTGACACTAACAGACTGATATACAGTGAATCCATCATTACTGCAGATTTGTGAATTTGTCCCGTATATTGATTTATTGAATTATTGATATTTTAATTTTGTTTTCCTTCCTTGTAAATATGTAATAGCCTGAAAAAAATTCAAAAGTTTATATTTTAATGTCGTTTTATAAATGTGTCTTAAAGGGATAGTTCACCCAAAAATTAAAATTCTGTTATGAATTACTCACCCTCATGTCGTTCCAAACCTGTAAGACCTTTGTTTATCTTCAAAAACACTGTTTAAGATATTTTTGATGAAATCTGAGAGCTTTCTGATCCTGCATAGACAGCAATCTTGGATTTTATCAAAAATATCTTAATTTGTTTTCCAAAGATAAACAAATGTCTTATGGGTTTGGAAAGTCATGAAGGTCCATAATTAATGACAGAATTTACATCTTTGGGTGAACTACCCCTTTAAAAGAAACTTGTATATTCACATATTCTCTGTGAAGTTCATGCCACTTTTTTTGACTTCGTATGACTAAATGTGGCCTTAAAATGTCCTTTTTCCAACCAGAGCTTTGAAATCATGCTCTTTTTTTACTAAAATTATTTTTTCGACAGAGCTGTGGGTTTATCATCAGTTGTGTCTGCTTTTTCACACTTCAGAATGTCTTGGTCTCTGTCCTGTCATTTCATTTTGGACTTGAATCAGTTAAATTGCAATGTTGTCACATTGAAATCCAACCCTATAGCCAGTTCCCAAATTAAGGGAATGATTTTGCAAATGTTAATCACTGATGCCTTCATGTGAAAAAAAAAAATGTTGCTTTAATTATGGTGCCTGCATTTTATTATGAAGTCAGGCATTTGTACATGTGGGAGAGAAATTGAAATCATTTCAATACACGAGACGCATTCGCTGTAAGCCAGTGACTTCTCAGGCAACATTTGTGTTTCTAAGAGCCAGGCTTTTGAAGTGGCAACCGTGTAGCTGCAACAAAATAGAAGAATTTTGGTGCTAACCAAGCAAATATTTAAACATCTTAGTATTTATTTCTTGCTAGGTGTTAAAGAGATGGTTTACCCTAAAAATAGCATTTTATCATCATGTACTCATTTTGTAATCGGCTGAAGAAAACATATCCAGGTTTGGAACAATTTGAGTGTGAGTGAATTACGAGGGGAATAAAAATTGGTGAATCCCTTTAGATCAAAATTGGGCAGAAACCTACATGTATACACAAACTGACTGCTTACTTTTAGATTATTATTTTTTCTCAACTGTCATGGAACAACATGCATAAAATAGTGTGATAAATTGATGAAGAAATCAAAGATGATAGGATGTGACACAATCATTGGTTTCAGATGTGCCTTTTTGCGTTCCTACCTCCAGTCATTATACAGCATTTTTTCAGCTTTCGGGCAAAGCCCAGATTATTCATATAATCTTTTGACTCAGAGTAATAGGCCTATAACTGAAATTCAGGCAACAAGAAAACAGTATCGTTATTTTTATATTCTGTACATGCCTAAACCCAGAGTACACATTATTATTTTAAACTGTCAGGATAACATTTTTTTTTTTTTTTTTTTTTTGTCTAAACGAGTCGTCAATTTTTCACATCACTGTTTAGCAAAGCATGTGTGAAATCTGTCCTAAAACTGACGCTCAACTTTTTCTACAATAAACGCCTCACTACCTATAGAATGTAATGCCTAAATATTCCTCTAGAGGTCAGTGTCACTCTGTGACTCTGATTGAATGAAGTTCTTTGTATCTTTGTCTCATGTTAATGCTATATGTGCTTTTGATTTTCTGCTTTCATTTGATGTTTGTTAACTTTATCCTCTCTCTGGGTTAGTAGCTTGTTTAATCTCTTGCGATTTCACAGAAACAGAGATTAAACCATTTTCGCAAGCAGCTGTATGTCATGTTCATTCTCATTTTGGTTTGTTGCTATGCAACTGTTTAATTCAACGACGCCCTTTTCCTGTGTTGAAGTCAATCAAGAATTGATCTTTTATGCAGGTTACAGTGTTTTTTGAAGACATGATTGCTTATGACCTATGAAATGCCTTTTGGACAATCTCCTGATGCGTCATGACATTTCATGAACAGATGTTTTGCATGATAAACTGATGTGTAGATCAATGGTTTATTTTTATATGATTTGTCACACAATTTTACATCAATATTGCAGTCTTATTATTGTACGTCTGAACATACGTTGTGTTGACATTATAAAAGCCTCTTAAAGAAACAGCATGGTTAAAAGTCGTTTCTTTTTCAAAGTGTTCTATTATAATCTCATGTCAGTGTACATCATTAATATATTTCAAAGGTTCTATTATTTTTGTTATCTATAATATTTAAGTCAACTGCTCTTTTATTATATGCCATAAACAGACCTCTTATTAACATTACAATCATGGTTATTGCAGAGTGTATCACATATGCCACCAGAAGGGGGCAGTGTAGTCTTAGTTTAATTTCAAACATCAGGCTCCCTTACGAAAATTAACCATGGTTTTAATATAGCCTATTAAAGTGAAGTAACCATGTTTTTTGGTGATTGATAAGGTTTTAATACTGATACAATGACTAAACTATGGTTAGTGTAGTAATTTTTGGTACACCATGTTTTAAATATAAGACCAGGGTCTCTTGACTTCATTTGTAGTAAAAGCATGGTTAATATTCATAAGCGATATTCTGTGGATGAGCTCACTGACTGTAAGATGCTTGTCTTGTTTTATATACTTGTTTAGACAACACTTGTGAGGACCAAATGACCTCACATTGTGAAATACTTTTGACAAGCCACTATTTGGGAAATTTTGCTGGTCCTCACTATTTTAAAAGGCTTATAAATCAGCCAAACAATGTTTAGTCCAGTCTAGTGTTCTGCATGTGTGTGTGGGCACCTGTTTTTCTGTCCTGATGGGGACTTAAACCTGAATACACACAGACTCATTGAGACCTAAATTGAGGTGCCAGTGGGTAAAAAAAGCTTATAAATCCAACAGAATCTGAGTTTTTTGAGAATGTAAAAATGCAGAATTTAGGTGTAGGATTGGTTTATGTCTATATAATTATTACGCCTATATGGAGAGTCCCAACAAGGATAGTAAACCAGACGGTTGTGTGTTTGTGTGTGTGAGAGAGAACCATCTTTTGGGGACAAACTTGTCTAGAAGTTAGTTAAACTTGACAAAATCTCCCTAAACCTCCTTTTGGAGATGTCCTCATTAATAAACATGGTAAACAAAGACAAAATAAGGTATTAATATATAATATTTAACTAGTTGTTTACTGCATATAATTAAAAGAAAATGCAAGAAGTCTATGCAATGTACCCATTTAGCTAAATGTGTGTGTCTGCATGTGAATGTTTTACATTATAGTACTGCACGCATTTCAAAGGTGCGTCAAACGATTTTCCTTGGCACTGGATAAACAAATCTTTTCAAAAGCCTAACAAGTCCAGCATGTTTGCCAAAAGAAAAAGAATAGAAATGATGTGTGCATGACTTTATGATTACTCCCATAAAGACTCAGTCTCAACCAGGAGAAGGGAAAAAAAGACTTGCGACCTTGAACACAGAACATTCAGCATTCAGAGGAGAGGGGTTTGATGTCGGGAATGTTTTTGATCAGTTCTGCTCTCCGGTTTCTTATCTGGAATGGTCCCAGGCTCTGGAATGCCATGTGAAGTTATACATCCACACCAGGGCAATGTGTGTCAAAGTCCCATTTATGAGAGAAAAATATAACAATATAATAGGATTTTAACAATAGGCTACATATTATTTAAAAGATTTATTAATAAGAAGATAAAGAATAAACATAGAGGGAAAAAACGTGATTAGGGATGCTCATCTTTTTTTTTTTTTTATTGAACATAGTTAAACATATTAATGATACAATAGAATTCATATTATACATGGTTACAATGACCCATGATATGATTTGCAAATAGTAGGGCTATGTAAATGACAGACAATGGTTATGACCGGGCCTGGCTTTGGATAAAACCTCATAATAGCAGATGGGATCCAGGTGTGCAGTTGATGATGGGCCAGGGGTGGATCTGGGCACAAAAAGAGCCAGCAAACCTCAGGATGGGCTTGTTAGGTGTGGTTGAGAAAAGGGATAGAATATGGAAATTATGTATAAATGTAGTGAATATAGTTATTATTAAATGACAGGATAAACACTTGAGTCTTCTGTGTCTGCTGAGACTCAAACATTGTTAGGATATTCCAAATGTGAAGAAGCATTTGAACTAATTATTAACATGTTAACATGCAATATTTAGTCTAAAATTTAATTTGATGCAAACTCACCAAAATAGTTTTTTGCTAAGTCAAAATAAATATGTTCTATTCATTCCCCAATTTTTATATGTAGCCTATGGGAGGAGAGTCCTTTTTCTGAGTGATGTTGTAACTATGTATTATATTGAATGATAAATACAATTTAATATATATAAGAAATAAAATAAAAAAAAAAGCTGTGGAATACTTTTCCTCTCAGAGTTCCGGCATGTTCAACATTTGCAACAATGCTTGACCCCAGCAGCATTGCTCAGAATTTAGGGGCGAGGAACTCCACCCTCTGAGTCTTTTTTGCGAGCACATGACGGTCCATTCTGGGCTTTTCGAATTGGTTGCGGAACTAAAAACTCATGTTTAAAAAGATGGAATACACTTCATAACTTTTAACATTTCTTTTGTAAATGGTTACAGGACATTAAACACTAAATGACCGAAGATCACACGCTAATACACTTTCAGATAATTAACAACAACAACAAAAAACTCATCCAGAAAAGCGCACCTTGTTGCTAGAAGACATGTGGCAAATGAAAATATGTGTTCATTGTGTTCTAAAATCACCTCAAAATATCAAACATATACTCCAACTGAATGGAATCATAGTCTGAAGCTAAAAATCAAGGTCTCAGTAAAGTCTAGTGTCCAGCCTTTAGTCAAAATGTCAAACATTGGGTCCGGTGAAGCTAAATGCGGTATGTTAATCTTATTCCTCAATTTGCTATCACATTCTCAGGTTATCATTGGCTACACAGCATGTAGCTAGAACGCCAAGCTTCTGCACACACACCAGGTAAAGTCCAAGAACTTTGTCACTTCACAACCCCACCCAAATAAAATATAGATGAAGGCCTAAAATTTTGATGAGCCCCCAAACCATAACTTGTCAGTCCTGTGAGCATTCTAAATAATCCTTTCAGTCTCCTCTCGGTTAAGCTTCTCTTGTTTTTACAGGAGACAGTGAGAAACAACAAATCTTTCTGTTATGAGTAAGCATGATTATGAGATTAAGAGAAAACATTAGCATAGTGTCGACCAATGTTACAGATTAAATGTGTTTTGAAAACAAACCATGCTAATGTTTTACATCCCTGTACAATTAATGTCAGTGGAGTCCAATGGTTTTGGACCCCATTAGCTGCTTTTCCACTTGTCGAGCCAGTGCTTTCAATGGGCCAGGGGGGCTAATAACCTTTATAATCACTCATTTGACCCAAAGGTGTTTTTTTTTCTTTTTTATCAGGAGAAAATCATACAGATGTGCATTGACATGAGGGTGAGTAAAATATGACAAGTGTGGGATTTTGGGGTGTACTATCCCTTAAAAACAATTGAAACTGGTATTATACAATCTTGATATCTTATTTTGTATTTTAATTTAAGTACATGTGTAGTCAGGATTTTTAAACATTTATCTTGAAAATCAGACAAAAATAATGCAGAAGCAATATGACGTCCATGTCCTATTTAAACTAGATTTTAAATCTGTAAATTAAGATCTGCTTTCTCTAAGGAAAGCACCAGTCTTTTGGTTTTTAGTACAACAAGATCTCCCTCAAGAGCTGACCTAATTTGCATCAATTATTACATCAGCTCTCTATTCCTTCCAAGCCACTGTGGTTAAACCAAGGGAAGTCAACATGTGACAGGTAACCTGCAGACGATCAGTTGCTCAGCTGTTCCTCACGGTGCTACTTTAGAGGAACATCTTTAACCTGCCTGTAAGGTTCATCGGTCAGTTGTATAGTTCTTTGGAGTTTGCATAGGGATGTGTGCGAATAGTGAATGTGAATAGTTTGAGTGTTTGTCTGTGCTTTCATGTAAGATATGATATATGGGTTCTGATGCAATAGTGAGTCATAATACTGAAAACATTCTATATTAAATTGCTTCCATTTGTCAGTCTGGTAAAGAAGACATATCTTCACAAGTATGAAAGAGCAACAACAGAAACCAAAGAGTTGGAGGACAGAGAAAAAATCATAAATTCCTAAACATGGATTAATCGAATTATAGCATCCACCTTAATGATCTTAGTCAGGGTAGACATATTCCATATTAAATCATATATCAAAATGAAGATGAGGAAAAAAAAATATGCTATTGTTATTTTTTTTTTTTTTTTAATTTTCAAAAGAAAATTTCAAATTTTGTCTATTTATATTAACATATGTGTGTATTTTTATTCTCATCTTTTTTATTGTCTGTGTCTTGTTGTTGTCTCTGTGTACTGGAAGCTTGTGACACTAAAACAAATTCCTTGTATGCGCAATCATATGGCAATAAAGCTCTTTCTTATTCTGATTCTGATTAATATACTGTATTTGTCTTAAGGCAAGACTATAACAAGACTTTTGCACCAATTTGATGCTAGTCAATGCTAATTGCCAAAAGTCACAGCCAGTCTATAGATTCTATGCAGTAGGAGTTGACATTTCTCCGAAAATAGTGTATAGTGTATGAAGGGCACAGACTTTTTTAAGTGTCAAACATTGATTCCATCCAGTCATTGAGATCAAATGTGCTGATATTTTTATTTATGTTATTAATTGGGGTTCGATGACCATGTCACACTAAACCAAAACTGCCAATGTTGGCCTACGATGAAATTATCAAAATGGTCTCCAATGGCAAAATTGCGGCCAAAATTTCAGTGTCGACTAGAAAATTTAATATTTCTTCAGTGTTGTGAAGCCCAGTACAGAGGACACAAAGCACATTCAGGTGGACAAAATCAAAGAGCATCTGAGAGCTGATCTGCCCTTGTTCCAGGATAAAAGGCAAAGTGATGGGAGAGAGAGAGCGAGAGAGAGAGAGAGAGAGAGAGAGAGAGAGAGAGAATGAAATGCTGGTGTAAAGTTACTTAGTTTTTTCTCCTGGGCCCTCACTCTTATCTATTCCCACCATCTCTTTCTCGCTCACATTCTCTCTCCCTCTTTCCTGCATACAAATCCTCAATTGTCAGGGTACGTGTGAACTGTTGTTTCAGAGCGGACGACAGCCAGTTGACCCCTGGACAAAGAAGAGCACTGTCCGGAGCATGGTGCTCTGATCTTAAGCAGTACAGATGAACAGAAGGTCTTCTGACTTCCTCAAGTGGCCAGTCTTCTTTATTAAGACCTCAGGGTATGTTTCTAACCATTATTTCTGTGGCTCTGTTAGCTAAATGAGGTTTTAATGTATTTAAATAATGGAATTTTATTGACAGCATTTTGAATGTCATGAATTAATAATCACGATTTAATTAAAAAAAGAAATATTTTAAAACAATTACGAGATGCATAATTACATTTTATTAAACGGCACAAATTATGAGATGCAAGAAATCTATAGAGAGCCAGTTCTTGAGTTTTGGCCAAGAATTTCCAATGATATAAGGATGATTTAAGGCTTTCCAACCACTAGGTAGGATTGACACAATTGTATTTACCATGCTTTTGACATATCCATATCTTTGGTAAAATACAGTATTATACAATAATTTGAAAACAAATGTTGAAAAGCAACATGACTGACCTAGGAACCACATATTAACTAGCATACACAGATAGTGTAGACATTGGAAATTTGTGCTTTCCAAAGCTTCAGTGAACACAATACAGCTTGGATTACTGCATTTTGGCAGCACAATGGAAGAAGAAGGTGTAATGAGAAGAGCTGTTTCATCTGGGAGTATCAGGCTGAAGAACAGTCCCATCTAATGAGGGGATTTTTATTCTCGTCTCATTACCAACCAGTTCATTTGGCTGGTGATACCTGTGAAGAAGACTGTTTAAGGAAGAAAAATGGACTCTGCGTTGCGCATGTATCCATTATCAGTGCATTCATCCTCTCAGTCTTCTAGAGGAGAAAAACAACGTAATGCTCTTTAATGTCTTCCGTGTGCTTTTGGGGTTCATGAATAATTCGGAATGCGCTCACTCAATCCACTTTTTCTTCACTGTTATTGTTTTTTTTTTTACTTTCTATCATCTTCTTATTGTCGCTGCCAATATCCCTCTCTCTTCTTCTCTCCCCCTGTCTCTCTTCTCTCTTTCTGTTTCTCCTACACTTGAACGTATGTTTCCACTCAGCCCCAAATTCTTTCCAATTCTAAGGCCTATTCCCCCAGGCTAAAAGGAGGGGCCTGATCTGGGGCCAGTTTTCAATGACCTGGATCAGCGTGTTCCTGCATACTCTCCTTTCTTTTACAGAATAATCCATATACTATTACATAACAACATCCTCTTGAGTTACAGACTCAGAGTTGTTCCCACCTGTACAGCACTGAATTATTGGAAAGGTCTGTCTTTGGTTTTGCTGTTGGATTTGTTTTATCTTCATTCAGATTTTGTGTACAAGCCATTTATAGATTCAGTTAACAATACACAGAACCAATTATAAGATTAACTTAAATTCAGACATCATGTGCCTATAGAAACCTCCCAAACTTTCAATCACCTTTCTCTGACTCTGACACAAAAGACTTAATGTACAACAGACATTGTATCCTCAGTCACTCTAGTCCTGGCAGTCTGCCCAGTCCAAAAAGCCAAAGCCTCCAGGAAAGCATCCTATATGGGGCTGGTTTTTACGTTAGCTTTAAATTATTGTCACTGAGGAAATGTTCCAACCTGAAGATTTACAGGACACCTGTAGAGAAAGGCCTGCTTTCTAATACATGAGAATGGTTTGAATCTTTGAGTGTGTTCTGTGTCTCTCAGTTGCAGTTTAACGGATGGCAGTGACAGCAGATTCTGTGCTTTATAATTTATGAGATTTTAAGACAGAAATATTGTTTGTAGCCAGTGCAACTCTGTGTAATTGGAGATCTTCACATCTTGAACGCATATGGCTAAGAGCACTAACTTTAATGACAGAGCAGCACTATTAAAAAATGAACTTCTGAGCTCTCATAAATGAGCTGCACAGAAACCTTAAATATAAGTTCAGTCATTTACTCTTCCTCGTGTTGATCGAAACCTGTATGACTGG
This sequence comes from Carassius auratus, assembly GCF_003368295.1. Classification (NCBI taxonomy): domain Eukaryota; kingdom Metazoa; phylum Chordata; class Actinopteri; order Cypriniformes; family Cyprinidae; genus Carassius; species Carassius auratus. The sequence continues at coordinate 19,832,932 of NC_039248.1, read as the reverse complement.
CTTTAACCTGGAAAACCACAAAAGGAAGCAAAACGTTGATCCTGTTTGCATATAAGGCACAAGTGTTTTTTTTTTTGGTTCAGTGATGCCAAATGTCATTAATTCTCATATGTGTTGTATCTGATAAAGATGTGTGAAATTATGCACATATTTAGTTCACAGAATAGGATTTGAGAGACATTGTGGCCTATGAAGGAAGGAAGTTTAGAACAAGAAGATTGTAAGAAATTCATTTTTAGGTGAACTACCCCTTTAAGCTTCAGGTAACTTTACTTTATAAATCATCCAAGAACTCTTTTGGTGCAGTTCTCGTTTCCATGGCGACATGGATTCCTTTGATTGGTGGAGTTGTCCGCATCAGGATTTTGAATATTGTTATGGGTATTAAAGACAATTTGTTTGTGAGATCACTCTGACTTGTGGCTTTTATGGAAGCATATATCATCGCTTAACAATCTCAGAGCTCATGGAAGACCTGTCTTGAAAGGTTTATACGTTATCTCAAACACATTTCTCTATGGACAAAATGAAGGAGGTTTTATTACACTCTGTAGAGGCTGATTTCATTGCTATATTCTCACTACAGCGTATTTACAGCTGAAATGCATAACCATACCATCATCTTCCTCATTTTGGATTTACTATCATCTTTCGCAATATTATCTTGCTAAAGTTCTGCTTAAAATGGAAATTACATTCAATATGCTGTTTGGCTTTTGCTTGCTAATGTTTCAGTACTCAGCACAGCCAGAAATAGAAAATAGCTTCATCTGGGAATCAGCTTAGTCCTCAAAGCTCCCTATAATGCTCTGATGTTGAAATCTATTTTTTTTTTTTTTTTTGGGGTTGCAGAACCAGATTCAGTTTCACTCATTTGTAAAAAGGCAGGAATAAGGTTGTCATAGCAACACTGGTAGGTTTAAACTCCCCCCAAATTCCCCCTTAAAACGACATTAAAAAGAGTATAAAACATAATAGAGCCATGGTACCATTTATTTTTGAGTGCAAAACTCTCTGGAAAGGCTTGGTCCTTTTTTATTCAGTGGTTCGCAGGCTATGAGACTGTTTTAATGATGCCTGCTTGAATCACACCCATCTGCTCATTATTTAGCCCTAGTTTTACGGCTGGCTCAAATTAAAAACTAATAGTGGCTACTCCCAGACTTCCTTCTTTGAGGTGAGGTCCATGGTTCCTCCAAGACTTATGCTTTGTCCGAAATCAAGTTGGTCCTCTGTAGGTACCACATTTGTATAAGAACTTACTTTGTGGCCCCTAAAAACATTGTGTTCCATGTAGTATGAATTTGTGTATAAATCACATTCGTCTGGCTTCCATGACATATATATATATATATATATATATATTTATTTAGTTATTTGTTTTTTTGCAGGCACCACACTAGCTATTATTTTTATATATGCATGCATGTATCTTTAGTGAAGATTTTATACTTTAGAGCGGTCAAGTATGAGGCACTGGAGGTTATAGTACATCAAAGAATGATCATGTGACTTTGATGCACACCAAGTGACCTGTAAACGTGAAGAAGATCCGTTGCAGTTTGGTGTTATATTTCTTTTTCGAACTGCCTGAAAAACCACCTCATGTAAGTGTAAAAACTTTTTTTGCGATTTATGGGAGTTTTTGTGAAATTGATGTTTTTCCATTAGGTGTATTTCCAATTCACAATTTCAGTTTGCTCAATTTGAAGTGTTATGGAAATACAGCTACTGTCATGTGACCTATGATGACAGGTGTGTTGCTTCACTGCCATTGAAAACTCCTCTCATGTGTCCTCATAGTTCTTTGATTGCACTTTGGAAATTTCGACAGATATTATTAGTAAGACACGCAGGTAAATCTGGCCTAATGTTTATTTTAACCTATTACATAACAGAGAAGTAGAATATTGTGTTGGTGGAATTGTGTAGAATAGAATTTCTTTATCATCACATACTGGAAAACTGCACTTTCCTTATTAAATACTGTTGTAAATGGAAACAACTTGTTTCTTGCAGGTTTCTATCAAGTCTTCAGATATTAGAGAGAGTAGAGTGAACACCAATGGGCCACTGAACCCCATGTGAAGAGGACCTGTTTCAAGAAAAGGTCATGTAAAGGAATGTGGCCCCTTGTGGGATCAGAGTTTAAAAGTCTGGGTTCTTCTGGGTTTTTTTTTTTTTTAATGGTGCAGTCCATTGCTTTACACTGTTCTAAATGCACAGCAGAACTAAAAACAATCCAACACATTCTTTCTCTTTGTCTTTTGTTGCTAGTTTAGTTGCTAGACTAGTTTAAATTAAGAAACAGTGTTCCTCAAGCTTTGAAATCTGTGGAGAACCACTCATTTAGAGCACAGTTGTCGTCAAATCTTTAATACTATATTCAACAAACAGCAGTATAGTGTGCAAATCATGCATGCTCTTGCTCTCCTTTTATCACTTCAGACCAGGTGGCTTTGTGGAAGTGCAGACTAATTAGAATTATGTAAATGAAATTATCCTCTGAGTCAAGTTCTCAGCCACTAACTGCTAATCACTATGATTCTTATGTAATTATATATTTTGCTACAGGTAAATGACATAGCAGGCAAGGGAACATGAACAAACAAGGTTTGAATGTAATGATTTGAATGATTAATGTGATCTGATTGAGTATTGTTTGGTAGTTTTACGTATGTTTTTTTGGATAATTTTAATATTATATTTGTGTGCACATGCATTTGCTTGAATGGCAGTTGTAAAAAATCTGCCACGCCAATAAAGCGCACTAAAATTGTAATATAAAAAAAGAAGAGAGAGAGATTTTTGCAGACACATTGCTTTTGCATGAAGATCCAAAGTCTGTATTTTCAGCTTAAAAATACTGACCACTATGCCGCAGCTTTTTGTTACTGCTAATGAGACTGAAATCTCTCCCGCTGTTTAATGGGGATAGAAAAATACCGTACTTGTGCACGTTCCTCTGCCTAACCCTGGCCACATACTAAATTACAGCTTGGGCTGGTGTGCACATGTGTATGGACTTAACAAGATGATAAACTAACACAGACATTTAACTCAGCATCACTAAAGAAGAGCACAACATAAGTAAGATATTTAAATATGCCACTTATTTCCAATGTATGCAGTACTCATACATTATTCCAAACTCTCAGCCATGTTGGCTACAGTCATGAAATTTTCATATGGAACAGTAGAAATGCAAAGCGTGTAGCTCATCTATTCCAGTTTCTGTGCTCTGCAGGCATCAGCAGCAGCAGGAGGAGAAACTGCGGGCTGTGGTGATGCTCCTTTCATCTCCTCTGGCTGTGGATCAAGCAGTGTGTGCTGCCCCCACCCGCACTCACTTCTCTTCCCCCTTCCTCCCTTCATCCTCCACCCAGCTCCTGTCTGGAGAAGGCACTGATGCAGTATCCCAGCGGATTTTATTCATCAGCAGCATATACCCCGATTTTAACCCTCATGTTTTTTGAGATTGACTTTACTGTTTTTTATTTTGTATTTATTTATTTATTGTTAAAAGTCCCAAAGAGGAATCCAAATACATTTAAACATTTAAACCTAATATATATATATATATATATATATATATATATATATATATATATATATATATATATATATATATATATATATATATATATATATATATATATATATATATATATATATATATATGTACATATACATGTGTGTGTGTATGAAAAGGGAAATTGAATACAAATGATACATTAAATAAAGAGGTATTAAAGATGTAACACAAATATATAACTGACTGGAATAATATGACTGTTGACACTTTTGTTAATAAAAGGGAAGTGGCAAATGTTATATGACTCCACATCTGGCTAAGCAGCAAACATTCTCACAACCACTTTAAACCGGGACCCATCTCAGCTGATCTCATTCATTATCTCTTTGAAGCACTTCATTCAATTTACTGAAACTCAATGAAGCCCTGTTTCTCTGTATTGGTAACTAGGGGAAATCTTATATTTAGACACATACTTGTCAAGATTAAAGAGGACAGCTTTTAATTTGACTCAGCTGAAGGCCTTTTTAGATTGCAATTAAAGGGGTTCTTAATTCAGGCCAATTAATCTAAGACTGGGGCGTAATAAATCAGTAAATACAAAGATACCAAAGAGACCAGACGAACTTTACTTTGGTGGGTTTGTTAAGCGCAAGTGAAAATCGAGTCAAAATGACAATCTATTGTTAAATGATTGTATATATCTATATAATATATAATCTATATATATGTCTCTCTCTCTCTCTCTCTCTCTCTCTATATATATATATATATGTGTGTGTGTGTGTGTGTGTGTGTATATGTATGTATATATATATATATATATATATATATATATATATATATATATATATATATATATATATTATAAAGCAAGCCAAACTCTCTAGCAACTTTATAGATTATAAATGTACAAAACTGCATTAAAAACACAAGCTTTATTTAATAAGTATGGAAGAACTGGATTCCACCTTGCACAGCGGACTGCGGCTGATATTTCAATGAAAATCCAGCTCAGTTTGCCAGGTTTTCCAAATCACACCATGCTTATATAAAGCAACTGTTAAAATATTTATGAACACCTATTCTAATTAATTCTCACTCTCTCTCATTAGAATTAATTAGACAAAAAAAACATTTTAAAAAGTTTTAATGACACTAATTCATAATAGATAATGTGGCATAATGTGGCTTAAAAAAAATTATGTTTTGGACATAATTCCCATAATTATTTTGAGAGAAACCATAATAAGGAACCTTCTGGTTGCTTTCGTCCAGCAGAACCATCTTCAGTTGCCCAAAATGAGTGTGTTCTCAACCTCAACCACAGGACAGACCACATTATTATGCATCTTAGCTTTAAATTGCATAAAAAATATAGTCTTTCACAAGTCCATCACACATAGAAAATCACTCAAAGCACAAAAGCATTCACTCCCTTACACTTGGAGTTCACCTCACCATTCTCAATATAGGCTCTCCTACCACACTGTTCAGATGACATATTTGCCATTTTACTTATTTGGGAGGCCAGTGCTTTTCTGAGGTTGGCATGCATACATCACAGTAATGCCCCCACAAACCACACGTTCTGTTATGCTCCTGTCCTGCTTTAGCTGAGGCACTGCATTTTTGCAAAATATGCAAGTTTTGCATAACATGCAGATTCTTAAGCAAACTATACAGTATACATTCAAGAGATTTAAGCCACATCTTGAATGTGTTCTTGATTAACCCTATTTCTGTTTTGCACTGAAAAATTATTCATTGAATGTACACATTTTTTATGGTACGTGGTTGCAATCAACTTATCTAGGCTACATTTAAATAAATTTAGCTGACTAACATATTTTTTTTATTATTATTAAATGTAGCTAAAATAAAGTCTTTGCAGCCACATACCTTAAAAAAATGTGTGTGCCTGAAAAAAACTAAAACCCCTTTTGATAGCTCACTTGCATACTTAATTTTGAAATATGAAAAGTGAAAGTGATGTGACATACAGCCAAGTATGGTGACCCATATTCAGAATTCATGCTCTGCATTTAACTCATCCAAAGTACACACAGACAGCAGTGAACACACACACACACACACTGTGAACACACACCAGCGATGGGCAGCCATTTATGCTGCGGCGCCCGGGGAGCAGTTGGGGGTTCGATGCCTTGCTCAAGAGCACCTCAGTCGTGGTATTGCTGGCCCGAAACTCAAACCCACAACCTTAGGGATTTGAGTCAAACTCTCTAACCCCTAAGCCACGATTTAAGCCACTTTCTAAAAAAAATTAATTTCAGTAAGCTGTTCTCAGATTGATATACACTCATTATTCAATTATTCATTAATTTAAATATAATTATCCATTATTCATTCATTTAAATATTATTACTCAGTTTTTCATTCATTTAGACATAATTTTTTCATATTCCATATTCTTCTAATGTTAAATGCAATAATTTTTTTACAATGTGTTCTAACAAAATATTTATTGTGTTATGACATATTGTGTATCATTGACAGATACTTTTTTACGTTATGGTGATTTGGTTTAAATGTAAACCCTAACCATTTAGATTTTGAATCTATTTCAACAAATGATGTTCTGTTTGTTAGAAAAAGGTCAAAAAAATGCTTCTGAAAATTAGTTGGTCCAAATAGTGCCCCTTCATCACTGACATACAATGTAGCAATATACATTTTTCAGTTATTTATAAGAATTTTTAGCTATAGTTTTTTTTTAGTTGTTTATTCATTCTATTTTACAACAGGATGTTCTTGATATCAGATTGACCGCAAACACAAATGGCATTACTTTTCTACTATCTTTTTTAATAAAGTAACAAAAAAAAAGAGCATGTTTACTTTGTATTAAAAAGGCTTAAACCTGTTCAAAAAGTTTAAGGCAAAATAGGAGGTTTTGAATTTTGAAAGTACTTCAAACGAACAAAACAGGGGCCTCTGGGTCCCAAAACAGCCAGGGAGTCCGTCTCAACATTACAGGGTTAAATCCAAATCCAGCTGCTCTGCAGAATCCATGACGGTGTTTGGATGGCGCGCCTCCTGCTTTTCACTCCTATTGTGATGCTCCGGCTCACACACACACACACACACACACTTACTCACTTTACCCAGCGCCAACAGCCAAAGAAACTAATGCTGCCCTCTTTACCAGCGTTTGAGGTTTTAAAACTATGCCTTGATGTAATTTAGCAACCCCGCTGGAGTTCGGAAAGTGGGAGAAGTGAAAAGGGAAAGTTGGGAAGTAATCGGTGAAGTTTTTCGCTATCGCCGTGCAGGAGCGCATCGAGCCGTAATGGCGAGTCGTGCGCGGACAGGATCTCGATTCGCTCTCGCGGCGTGGAGCACACACTCCCGATCACACTGGAATAACCTGGAGATTTCAAAGTGGAGCCTAGTCGCCCTGTTGCTGGTTGTTTGTGGTGGATTGTGTGGTGCGGATAGTGAGTTCTCGATCCTGGAAGAGGCTCAAGTTTTGGCAGTGCAGATGAAGAAGCTGGCTACTCAGGAGCTGGGTGTTCTCACCATGCAGGTAATAAAACACACTTCTAAAACTTTAGTTTGGAGTTTTAATGCACTTTTCTACATTTATAATCTGTAATGTTTCACGGGTATTTAGATTGCTTTATTTATTATCTGGAATAAAGTGTGAAATAAAATGCACGTTATTTATGATAGATGCAATTCCTGTATACTGCCATATAGGCTACTAGTGTGCATTTCTTACCTTCATGTTTATTTGACATAGTTTGCATTGTTTATAAAATTTAAAAGCGGTTTATTCCAGAGTTATTTGGACTTTAAAAACATGTTTAGGTAATGACAGCCTTCACAATTGCACGTTTATTGATTCATTGCTTCTAGTCATGCTTGCGTGCATCCATTCATTAAAAGGCTTTATATGATATGAATGCACAGATTTAAAACTGCATTTGAAAGATTTGTCTACTTTTCTTCGTGTCGTTAGTTTCCTAATCAGAAACATCTGCAGTATTCTATTAGTTTCTCCAGTCAATGTATGAACATATCTGCATTTTATAAATAGACAGTGTATGGCCTAGCTACATTTATTTCCCCAACTTACAAAATACTTCTTGTTTTAAAAATTGAAGCGTATATGTCTCATTTACTACTGCAGCTTTTTATATCAATGTGGAATAATTGAGTTCATTTTATATTTTTATTTTATATAAGTATGTAGCCGTGTGTTTTTGTAAATACAGGCCATTAAATGCTCTATACAATGATCTGGCGCCACCAGAATCAGGCAGATTATGTATAAACCGTGGTGCGTGTGAAATGCATACCAATTTCACACTAATTATATGTTTTATGCGCTAACCCTCCGTCGTAAAGTTTCAAACTTGGGTCGATATGCGAATATTATAAAGCAGAAACATCATTCTTTGAAAGTGCTCTTGTATTACGATTACACGAAACGATGTTTTCGGAACAAACGGTAAATTCAGTGTGTGGCGCTGTGATGTGTTGGTGTAAACGCGCGCGCAGAGGTGGACAGTAGGGGGCCAGGCCCAAATGGCCTTTCATCTGTGCCACACTATACTGCTGTCCTAGCTCCTCCTTTTTTCTTTGTCACACTCAGATGTTAATAATCTCCCTCTAGCTCTCTGTCTCACACACAACCCCCCCCCTCTCTTCCAACTCCATTTGGATTTATAACTGGTTGTAAATCAAATGAACGAATTACTCATGCAGCCGCATTTACAAATTGGCAACCTTCACAGAATATCTGTTGTTGAGATCAATTTTTCTTCTCTTGCATTGAGCCATGTATTTAGCTAGAGTAATTTCCCACAAACTAGACTGTCTGCTTCCAGTTTAAATATTCCTGTGCCCATAAAAACATATCTGACCTCATGTGTCTACGTACTCTTTTGCACCTGCATCCTAGCTTTAATTCAAGGCCTACACCAGTGTTTGATGTATCTTTTTTTAAGTAGTTATTTTTATTGTAATTATTTATGTTCAAGATGTCATCTTTTTTTCATTCATATATCAATATGTTTCTATAATGCTTTACAACTGATGAGCATGGTTTAATAAAAAAAAATGTTTAATGCATTATATATAAAAAATAGTTTTATCAATTCCTTAAGATGGGTTGCTCGCGTAAAACCTGTTAAGTGTACTGAGGGTTTTAAATGTCATTTCGTCTTAGGTATATTTGCTTTTTTTATTTGCAGTATTTCACTTCAGGCTTCTCTGAGCTCCCTCTGTTTGTCCATCAGACTGGTGGCTGTGGTTTAAGTTGAGGCTGTTTTAACTGAGGCCTCCTAATTGAATAATGATGGTAATTTTGAATCAGTGTGTGTAAAAAGTAATAGAGATGGGCTAGAGGATTGATTATGCAGACTTGACCGATCCTCTGGTGTTTGTCATGTCTTATTTTCTCTACCCTCCCACGTCAATAAACAAAATCAATATCAAATCTAATAGCTGATTGTCATTGTGATATGATTGTAGTTGAAAAAGTGTACCGCTGTTATAGGAAAGTCCCAAAACCTGTAGATGCACTTGACATTTAAAGGGATATGCCACATTTTAAATTCTGCTATTTACTCATCCTCTTGGTATTCCAAACCTGTATGTCTGTCTTCAAACGAACGCAAATCACAAAGAGCATTAAGAAGTATTTGTCTATACAATAAAAGTCAGTGGGATCCAGAACAATATTGGACCCCATTCACTTTCAGTGTATCAAAATAATAATAATCTGCATATCATATAGTGTTTTTTTGCTTCACAGACTGGTCTTGTAAGCAGTCTTTGTGCTGGGTTCATCAATGGGAATTAGTCCTGGTTTCAAGGACTTTTCATAGTCTCTGGGTGGGATGATCTCTTATGAAATAGCCCATTGAGACCGAGCCATTGGAAATGACCCATCCGGTTAACGACAGTCTATCCATCAGCTCATGGCCACTGAGGCCCCTTCAAAGAATTCCAGCCTGATAGGCCACCCCCACCTTACTGCCGATCTGGTCACTAATCTATAGGTTCTTGTGATCTAACTCCGTTACAGTGGATGAGTGTGTAACAGTAGGTTGTTTGTGAGCTTTCTCGTGAGGGCAAGTCTTTTCGGTCATGGTTAATTAGCTCTGGATTATATGTTGTGTTGACTGTCTACTACTACTCTGTAACTGTGACCTTTGGAACTGCTTCCTGCTTAAGTGCACATGCTCGTCTGAGAGAAACAGCCACTGGTCTTGATCAGAAGAACTGCGACCTACCTTTAGGTTCTGTGGATTGTGTATAATTAGTTTTCTTTGAAATTAGTTGAAGATTATTTTGATGACTCCATCTTGCCTAAACAAAAGTGTCTTGTACCATTGTGTAGTGATTATCAGATGGTATTTTTCTGGTATTAACGTGATTCTTCAAAGAATACTGTTGGATTAATATTATGTCTTAAAAATTACATATCTTCCAAAAGCAAAAATAAATAAATAGAAGAGTAATTTTTTTTTCTTTTTTTATCCTTATTATTGGTTTTATGCTGAAATTGGTCTAAAAAAAAGACACATTTTCTGATAAATCCAAATGTTATTTATCTGTAATTAAATACCAGTTATGACATATTATTGATGCCTAGTGAAATCAGTACAATACTGTTTAAAATTTGGGGTTTGTAAGAAGCCTACATTTATTTGATAAAAAAAAAAACAGTAAAACAATAATATTGTGAAATATTGTAGAATATAAGAATATCACTGATGAATAGAAAGTTTGCATTTGTTTGAATCTTTTATCACATTCTAAAGGTCTTTACTGTCACTTTCTACATAATGTGTCCATGCAGAATAAAGTATTAATTAGTTTTGGGGGGGAAAAAAAATCATATATTTATGATTTCATAAATATAGCATATATTTATGGTTTTGGTTTAATGACAGTGTCCCCTTTAAAGAAAAACTATTAAGAAAAAAATTCGGTTTAAAACACACGCCAAGTTCTTAGACATACTTTTTGTATTCATGTGTTTTTTTTTTTTTTTACTTTATACAATTTTAAAAATAAGTTTTAATTTCATTACCAATGTCATGTGGTGTAACCAAAATAAAAATATCAAATTTTCATTATTTTCAACTTGAATACATGAGTCTACACAGTCTAATAATTATTTTCAAAAAGGGTTTGTTTAGTTCCTCATAAGATGTAAATATTACTGTATGATTACGCTTTATGGAGTGTTGCACCACATGACATTTAAAAAAATTTGATATGTGTTTAGGTTTTTGACTACCCTGCTCTCTCTCACCCACAAAAATTCATAGTCTTCCCTAGATTGCCAAATTGGTTTGCCCTCCATGTGCACTTGTTGCTCTCTTTTCCCCCTATATATATTTTCTGCTTTATCTTTCATTCTATTGTCCCTGTACTTTTTCAGTATCCTGCTGAAACCACTCCCAGACTCGAGTTAACAATCTAAAGCGAGCGTTCCTCACCGTCCATCGCAGCGAAACATTTGTATGCTTTAATTGTGCTTTTGGCGAGGGGAAAAAAGGCCACCCTGGCAGTCCGTTCATCGGGTATCTCCATGGTAAAGTAAACCTCAACGAAGCCATTCGTAGCATATTTTTCATTCACTCGAAACTTCACCAAGAGAGCTTCTCATTGCACGGCCAGGATGCGCCTGTTATTGAACGACCTAGTTAGAAAGTCTGCTGTGTGGAAGCTTTTGAGAGGACGTCTTTCATTCACAATCTCCCAGAGGCAAACCCCCCACCCTTTCTCTTGGAGAAGAGTCTGCCTTCTGTAGTGCCTTTATTAACCAGGAGCTGTAATTAACCGGCCTTATTTAATCAGTTTGGGCTCTTTCTCTCACACACACGTAGGGAAGAATAGAAGCTTCATGGGAACTGGCCTTTGTGCAGCGCTCAAAAGCTTCTTTCAGTAAGTTCCTACAGGGTCGACCTGGGATGGGACATGGGGCCTTATCACAGAGTCTTCAATAAGAAGGTCTTCACACACCCTACCCTATCCGTAGGGGGATGGGGTTTGGAGACCAGGGGCCCCCCAGCACTCTTAGAAGTGGGTCTGTGTTGGTGTTTGTTGGGTGACTATGTGGGGAGGCTTGGTGCTTGTTCTCTCTTCAACTTTTGTTTTTTAGAACTGTGATCTCCTTCCCCCCTCTCATCTGATACGGCCTCACATTGAGTGTGAGAGACTATAAGGGCCCTTATTGCATTCACACCAGACTGTTTTTCAATTCCGCTTCTTTTCATTTCAAACCAACAGCCCCTCTCTCTCCAGGGTCTAGACCATCCTGATAACCCTCATGTTGTTGTTTGTCTCAGAGTAAAAGAAATGTATAGGATTGAAGAGTTGGATGTCGATTAAGGACTAGTTTTTTGGTCGTATTGTGATGCAATAGTTGAGCAATTTGGAGGGATAATTCATTTACTCACCCACATGTCGTTTCCAAACCTGTATTTTATTCTTGCTCCTGGAACACAAAAGGAGATATTGATTACACAAAAGGAGTGTTCTGACTACTTTGTTCCATACAATGAAAGTAAATGGGGATGTGTGAAATGTTGCTTTACCTATGAAAGTCTGCTAAATGACTAAATTAAGTCACTTTTTTTATACATAATATTTTATGTATTTGTTTATTTTTAGAATAATGTTCATTTATATATTCATCACTTTGAGTCCAGTCCGATTTAAATCAGACTTCAAACCAAATTTTGATGTACTTTGGATAGGGTTTGTAAAAAAAAACAAAAAAAAACAGATGTCTCCTGGTTTAGACGTCAACAACTAAATAGGTTTGAGCTAGACACAACAATTTAGATTTCTTCTGCCTGTCTGAACAAAGCCCATGTTAGCGATTAAAACCATTAGTTGAGAACCCATTAATGTTTAACTTGTTTTTTTTTTTTTCTCCACCATTTATTTTCACTTAAAAGGTTGTTGATGAAATCTTGGAGTAGTTTTCTCAGGCTGCTATTGATTATTTAGAATGTGTGTTTTGAATCGACATTTTCTTTCCAGAGTTTCCAGAGCCTCATGTATTTTGTATATAGAGAGTCCGTTTGATAGGGCATTGAAGTGTTTGACGCAGGAATGTTTCAGTGTGGGAGGAGTAGAACAACCATGAAGTGACCGGGTGAGAAGAGCTATGTCTGTGCAGCTAAACCCATTCACTGTGAGTGAGTGAATGTACTCCACTTCATTAATCCTGAACTCTCTGATCCCATTCACATCTGCTATTAACAGTATTGAAGTCCTCATGTAAATATAACAGACACTCTGGGCATCGATTCTTTTACTTTATATGCTTCTGAGAATCAACACCAGACCAGACCTTTTTTGTTAGTTTCAGGGAGCAAAGATTAGTACATTTTAGCAAAACTTGTATTCTCCACCACAGAGGACGGAGCTCAGATTGAAGATGGATGTGTTAAGAGAATAAGGAAGGGAGGATGACAGCGCCCATTGTGTTTGGTCGGGGGGTCGCTCCCTGATTAAGAGATTATATTGGGTCCATAAATACAGGGGTCAGTAGTTTGCATCCCATCCAAACCACTTTATCAGATAACCTTTGAGATAAGAGGGTAGGTGGGAATTCCTCTTTGTTGTATTTGGGGCACACTCTTATTAGCTGTTTGTTCTGGACCATAGCTGTTTTGCTTCAGATTCGTAACAACAGGCTAAAGCACAACATGTTGTCAGCATGCAAAATTTAGGGATGAATGATATTGTTGCCATGTTGGGACCACTTTTAAGATAATAAAATATTATTTTTAATAAAAAGTATTATTATTTTTATTATAAAGGTATATATGAATAGCTTTTTTGTTTCACTGATACTTCAGCACATATTGGGTATTAAATTATCATTCTTGCAATTTGTCATTAGCGATGTTTCCATCCAAAGATGTGAATTTTACTTATGCGCGAAACTGGAATATCACATCAAACATTTGCGAAATAAAGCACCATTTCCATCCAACAAGTCAAAGAGAAAAAATAGTCACATCCTTATAAACTGGCACTAAATATCACCAAGAAAAGTAGGAGAAGCCACTGAATATAATAATTTTCATATGGTCAATTACTTGCGCCTCAGAACACAATAAATGTGTTTAATGCTTTCGGAGGTGGATGGCTGCTGTTTGGGAATGCAGTCGTGTAAGATAATTATACGGAAAATTTTGATGACTGGCTTTGCTCAGGCATTTCAGAATGACCAAAACAATATTTCAGATGCTGTGCAATGAGATTAGTACACTGGTTAGTAAAGTTATCCCATCCCATCATGCAAAGTCTCATTACTTTTTTTTGATGCGCATGGTGTTTTTATTCAGTAAATGTGTTTCCATCGTAATTTATGGCAATTTTTTTATTAAATAAAAAGTTAATCCTATTCAGTTGTGCGCATAAGCATCTTGGCGTTTCAGTCCAGCATTTTTTAATGCGGTATTCCAAAATGTGCATTAATAATACATTTAATAATACTACAATCAAGTTATAAATCTAGCAGACTTAATGACGTCTTTATGAATATCCATGAAGACTGAAATACATGCTTTTTATTTACAGGTACCAGCCTATATTTTGATTCCTATATCCACTTGTAGCGTTTAAGCAATTTATTTATTTATTTATTTAAATAACTGCAATATTCAATTCAATATTTATCGGTTTTCTGGCCTGATAAGTAAACCAAAATGATTATTAGCTAATTCTACTAGAATTTCCTCTCAACATTTCTTACTAAAAAACTCTTGTGCCAAGCTCTATACTGTAATTTAGAACTGAAAAGTTGTGCTAAGCTCTGTATTCATTCAGCCATCCAAAGTTAATATCCAAAAAATCTCTAAATACATAAGTCAACCCAGTTGACTAGTCTTTTCTGGTGTTAGTGTACAGGTAATTCTAATCTCATATACTCCATTTCAAAGATTGGCACTCTCACCCACCCCCCTAGATGAAGCAGGAAATGACCCCAGATACTGTCTGAACTTTGAATCTCTGTCTTGTAGTGTGTACTTTGAAAGATAAAAGAACCTTGACTCTGAGGCCACTAATTGGCTGACATAAAGGAGCGTTCCTGCTTTGAATGTGCGATAGGAAAAGGAGGAAAGCTGCTAGAGCAACAAGCAGCAGCTGTGTTTTGCTATGACTGTCTCGAGCCGTGCCGCTCCTTGCCAAGGACAGTTATTTTATCTACCCCGACTGACTTGTAACGCAACACCTGCGTTAGCACAGCAGATGAACTTGGGTGTTAGGCACGAGAGTACATTTCCCCTCTATGATATGTAAACAAGAAAAGGGAATCAGAAAGAATTTTTATTGGCCATGACACTGTGTGCATGGAATTTCTTAGGGTGTGTGTGTTGACTTTTTATGAGCATTTCCAAAGTAATTCTTCTGTTTATTGATTCATGTTCCCTAGAGGCTCCATAGAGATGTTGCAGTGTGCTCTCAGATAAACTGCCCTTGTTTTGTGATTGCTTTAGCAGTAGAGACCAATTTACTGCCTGATTTACTAAGTGCCTGTGCCTCTGAGAGAGCGAGAGAAAGAAGAGAGCAAGATTGTGGGAGAGAAAGAGAATATGTTTGAGCTCAACATATGCATGTGCACTTATCAAATCGTGCCCGGCAGCAGTCCGCTTGGCACTCGTGTTTGTGTGTGTGTGTGTGTGAACTGGTCCGGTGCCAGCGTCTCTTTTACAGGAGTCTTGGGGACAGCGCTTTGAGTCTCTGGTGTCTGCTGAAAGGAAGACTGTGTGTAATGAACAGTTTGCAGCAGAGCACTGTGGGAATGCAGGTGTCTGGATGGAGGCGCTTATTGTAATGTTTAGTGGGCTCTGCATGCACGTTTACTCTGTTGAAATGCTTTATATTTATGGTTTCTGTTATTTTCAGTTTGCAGTTATCTAATACTGGAACATTACAAGTGGATGTCCAAAAATATCTCCAATATTGGCAATTTCTTTTAATTTACCTTTTTTTAAATACTTTAAACTGTCTCTTTAAAGTCATAACAGGCAGTAAAGAATAGGCAAGCTAGTTCTAGTTCTAGTTAGGCCTGTTGTCTTCACCTGGACTGAAAACAGAGACTGAAAAAAAAGGAAAATGGTTCATATTTGAGTGTTAATCATGATGTTTATGTGATTGCTAGCCAGCCTATTCATATCATGTATTCAGTCAACATCTGTAAACATTTAATTCAGCTTAATCTTCTATTATTTACCTTCAGTGTGAGACTGCTTCAGATTTCTTTTGGATTTCAACCTGATGTTAATGTTAATATTAATATCTGATAATTTCAGTGTGATGTCTTGATTTAGTTACTACACCGCAAACCGGAATCAGGCCTTCAGCTGTGTTTAAGTGAGGATTTACCAAATCTTTCATCTGATTTTCAT
Source organism: Carassius auratus (assembly GCF_003368295.1). Lineage (NCBI taxonomy): Eukaryota > Metazoa > Chordata > Actinopteri > Cypriniformes > Cyprinidae > Carassius > Carassius auratus. The sequence goes on along the minus strand of NC_039248.1, from coordinate 19,816,981 downwards.
CTCTGTTTGGGTTCCTCAAAGAGGATTAGGTGAGTTTGTTTGTTTGAAATGTCTTCACTACATGAACCATTATGTATGGTGCCAAAACTTAGTGCCGTATTCCTGTATTTAGCTGGATTTGGGGAAGGGAGGGTTGGTATTTTTTTACGATTTGAATTAACCCTGGCAGCTTTCTCGATGGAAATGTCATCATTTGGAGAGCAGTTGCAAAGGAATGTAAGCAATGATTTGACAGCAAATATATCTTTGGTTGCCCTGGGTGTTTACTGTCTTCGCCGTAAGACTTTGTGGATCATTTTTCTCTTTAGTGTGAGTTTACTAGTTTGCGCACAAATGCATATTTGCATGAGGAAAAATTTGTCCATGAATGCCCAGGGCTTTGATCAGCCAAACTTTAGACTTGCAATGGTGTCAGGGTGTATAATCTGACAGAAACCGCATCGATGACATTTCCAGACTACTGTTTCAAATGCATTTCTGTCTCGTTCTCTATGCTTGTTGTTGGCACAGAATTTAGGGCGAATGCAAAGCGAGTGTGTTATTTTTTTTTCCATTTCCCATGAACATGTGCATGCAAACCTGATTGAAATTATGGTATTACAGAAATAATTGATGCCAATTGAGGTGCAGTTTTTTTCCCACAAGTTGTTTGCAGTTATTACATTTGTAGGCAAATGTTTCACCATGTCACTGCTACTTTGAGCAGATAATAACCCACATTCAAAGTTTTAGGCCTATAAAGCCCATTTGACACAGATTTGAAATTTAAAATTTCTTAAAATGGAGAGAAATTACCTGCTAGACAGGCGTCCTAGCTACTCACCAAAAACTTTCTGTGCATAACTTAATTCTAAAGTAGAAAAAGATGTTATCTTATAAAAATATATTGCAGTAAAATTTAAAATGTGCTGGAGTGATTTGCTAAAGGCAGAATGATGTTCTTTCTGATTACAGCTCTGATACCATTAAAATCTCACAGTGGCTACATTTACATGAACCCAGATAATCAGTTTGTAATCGTGTTGACGGCTCAATCGGACTGAAAAATGTAAACACTACAATCAGATTCATCAATAGTAATGAATTCAGTCCGATTGAACCAAAAAGTGTGCATATAAACGTAGCCAGTCTGACACCATATTTAACTTAATCCTAAATAGTTTTTGTTGGATTACATCATTGTAATCATTGTACTTCTATGCAAAAGATGATTGCTAACTGTTAAATAAAGCTGTGCAATTAATAACATTTGATTATCATGCGCATCTCGTCAATAAAGCCGGTCCCGTGATTAGTAGTAAATCACTATCACCTATTTTTAGATTGAGCGTTGTTTCCTGACAACCTAGGCAATATCGCGCTCAAAATCAAATGTGATTCATCTGCGATTATGAGGGCGATTTTGCCTAATTGTCAGTGAATAACAGCTCTAGTGAAATCCGGTTAATCTGAAAACAGGTTATGATGATTTACTAATAATCACCGGACTGGCTTTACTGATGCGATGCGCGTGATAATCGAATACGATTAATTACACAGCCCTACTGTTAAAGCAATACAGCTGTTGTAATGCAGCTATTTTCTTGAATATTGTGTATAAAATATTGCAAATAATAAAAAATAAAAAAAGGTTTTTAGTTCCCGTTTCAACACAGTGGATGATTGACAGGTGAGTAGGCGTTCCTTCACTGTTGTCTAGGGCAGATCAGGGTTAAGTCTTTACACTATGAATGCAGTGTGGTCACATTTTTGACTATCTGAGAATGTTAAGTGATTGTATCACAAACATTTTGTACCTCACTTATACTTGTATTTAGCACCGTCCGCTTATGGTCAGATCACCCAAAATGAAAGCCAAGTATAAACAGAATCTTAGACTTCAGGGTTTGAAGCATAGTGCCTTGTGTGAGTGTAATAGACTCTGGCAGGCCTGTGGGTATCAGAGGCCCTCCTCCCTCACTGATGCTGTCTGTAACCAAGCCCCTGTGTCCATCTGAGCGTGTTCACTACGCACCCTGAGTTCACATCCGGCAGGCAGCCAACAGAGCCTTTGTCCTCTGGATTGAAGCGAGCAGCAGGATCCTGCTCTGTCTTACTGATCCGAGAATAACCAGAGATAAGCAGTGATCCCAGACTGGAGTGATTCTTCCCAAACATTGGAATGTGCTTCCCCTTCCAGGCCTTGGACTGGATTTTCATTTAGAAGTTTTATGGATTCAGGATTTAAGTTTTGTTGGGTTTTAGGTCATGTGTGTTAGTTTTGAAGTCCTAATTTGTATAAGTGTACTCCTAAAAGTTTAGTTTTGGCAAATATATCAGCAAAACAGACCAAAAATACTCTCTCATCCTGAACTGCGCTGTTTTTTTCCACCTCAGTGATGAAGTACAGAGCTGTTTTTCCATGTAATACACCTTTAGAGCTCCCCTGGGTTTGGTCTGTTCTTGAAACTTGAAGTTTTACAACAGAGCACATGTGTACAGTAATTTTAGGTAGTGTCGGTCAGTGTTCCTGTGAAAGATACTGCATTCTTCAGTGACGGCCCTACAAAAGCCCCTCTATGATCCACTGTCACCCTGTTTCCTGGCCCTGTCTCCACTGTATGACAAGTGTCTCGCAGGCATCAGGACAGAAGAAAGACAAATGTATATTGTCAAACAGTTTATTCCAGTAACAAAAGTATAACATTTTGGAAATAGCAGAAAAAAAATCAAATTACTCTTTTGTATACTTGGTAATAAGTGCTTTAAAATGAGTATTTTATCTTGATTTGCTTCTACAAACCTGGCAAACTTTTACAAACCCAGGAATTATCTAACTGAAGATCTAAAAACATGATTTTGTTTCCCAACGGACTGATTCAAATCTGTACACCCTGACTCTTGAAGGTTGCATAATATGCAGTCTGATTTGACCTTGCGATTTTTCAGCAGTGTGTTCCAGTTTTGCATGCAACACGAATACAGTCATTGAATAGAAAAGAGTGTCGGATTTGTAAACTGAGACATAGATTAGCTGTTTTGATTCTTGAAGGCACTACTTTAGTCAGTACTTTTAGTCACATTTCATGTGTAACTTAGAGGAATAGTTAAAGCACATCAAGTAAGCACGTTTAAGTTTCCATTTATCATATTTGATGTTTTCTCTTCTGTGTCAGTCTTCGAGACTTTGACGTGTGGTTACGAGAGTGGACAGTTTGTTTCATGTTGAAGGTAAACAAATGTGAACCTTTAAATAAATTTTCCTTTTATACGGAACAGAGTAGTGTTGTCACGGTACCAAATTTTCAGTATTCTGTACCGATCCCATTGAAAATCCACAGTTCTCGGTACCAATTTCGGTACAAAAGCAAAACACAAAAATATACTAAGAAACAAAAAACACACTTTTTATAACTAAAAATAAAACCAATGCCATTCTTTATACTAAGTTACAATTTTGTTTAAAGTTTTTCTACAAGTAATATAATTATGAAAAACAGTAAACAAGTTTCACCCAAGTTAAATTTGTCTTTTAATAAATGAAATTTCTACATTATTTGTTGGTATTTGTTATTTAAATTAAAATATTCTGCGACTGTCCATATTAAAATGTAAGTTTCATTTTCATTACTGGATTTTGAGATTCCGTTCGCGTTTTCTGCTTCGTGGAAATCATAGCGATGTATGCGTCAAGAACCAGGTTGACTGGGTACTCGTTACCACTGGTACTTAAAGGAACCTGGGATCGTCCCATTTTCCTTTTTGTAGTATCAACTTGGTAACGAAGTAGAGGGTCTTTTGACAACACAAGTACTGAGGTTAAAAAGTGAGGAACAAAATATCTTCCTAAAGTTAATTTACCCCATATAGATTCACTTGTCCAGTTTTCTGTTGCTTGAATTATGGCTAGCTTTGCTTTGTCCATGTCAATAGCCTTTCTGCTAAAACTGAGTTTTTTTTCAAGTCTTAACACAATTATCCTTAATATTTTCCTGAATCTATCCTGAAAGACTTTAAGGAAATTGTCCAGATGAACAGGCTCAATAGAATGCAGTATGTACACGTGAGCTCACATTTTAATATAATGCAAAACGAGAAAATGAGAGGACCACACTTGATCATATATACGTGTTTTCATTCAGTTTGGCTCTCCCAAGTGATCTGGTTGAATTAATGCAATCAGAGCAATGAGAATAATGTTTTCTGAATAAAAAAGCAGATCGCTGGTTTATAAAGGGAGGTCTGTTTACTTAAGCTTGATGGTGCTGAAATGTTGGCTTTCACAAGCCTGCGGTCAGAGTTTGATTGCCTTGTTCCCATAAACTCAAACTGACTCTGAGATGTTTGATCTGAATTACGTATTTTATGTGGAAAAAGAGATTTGTTCTTCAGTCCAGGCAGAAATCCTGTCTTCTACCATGCTGTTTGTCTTCTGGTCAGTGTTTGCTCTCCAGTTCTTGAGGTTTTCTCACCTCACTTAATTCATATATAGCCGTTCTCAGTTCAAAAGCGTTAGATGAAGAACATTACAAGGGTGTTATTATGGCTGCAGGTGCCAGATCTGTTGGTGTGTGTCTGACTGTTGGCAGTGTTGAAGGAGAATGGGCACAGAGGGCAGCTAAGCCCGACGTAGCCCAGACCATATGTAGGCATTGTGGTTGGGAAGTTGGAAAGTTACACCACCGTGAGTGCCAGGGTAGCCAGTACACGGTCCAGGACTTGCAACATAACCCACATGTAGCACGATAATTAAAAACACAGCACAAAATTCCTTCTTGTTGTCATTTGATCGCACCTGTGTGTGATTAAACTGTTGGAGTCCAAGATTGAGAATGTGTATGGATGTGTAGTAGGTCTGCATACATTTATGGATTAACGCTTCTGAAAGATTTCATATGGGAGGCTTTATTTTTTTGGTTCTGGTTTGCTTTACCCAGAGATTCTTAACTAATCATTTAGTTCTTTGATCGATTACTTTGGTCTGTCAATAACACCGTTTTATATGTCATCAAATGGTATTCTTTTTAACGAGACCCAGATTTGAGGTCTTGAAGCCTGACTTTTGTACATTAAGTGGATTGTATCATTGCACAAGTCAATGTCACATTGCTGTTTAATATTGAATAGTTTATTTGTTTTATAATTTGTGCATAATGAGTCTGTAGTGTTCAGTTACTACTTTGATCGGTTAGTAGACTTTTATACGAAACCAAAATCTGAAATATGTTAGTCCAAATCCCACAATAATTAAAAAGTTCTGTGGTACTACTGTGGTTTTTATTTTATTTACCGTATTTTTCGGACTATAACTCGCACCTCAGTAGAAGTCGCATCAGTCCAAAAATACGTCATGATGAGGAAAAAAACAAATATAAGTCGCACTGGACTATAAGTCGCATTTATTTAGAACCAAGAACCAAGAGAAAACATTACAGTCTACAGCCGCGAGAGGACGCTCTATGCTGCTTAGTGTAGGCTACAGGAGCACTGAGCAGTATAGAGCATCCTCTGGCGGCTGTAGATGGTAATGTTTTCTCTTGGTTCATGTCAAATTAATTTTGATAAATAAGTCGCACCTGACTATAAGTCGCAGGACCAGCAAAACTATGAAAAAAAAGTGTGACTTATAGTCCGGAAAATACGGTAGATATTTTTTAAACACAATTGGATAACTGTGGTATATATTGAAAGTACTATGATATTACATTCCAATATCATTGGTGTACCTCAACAGCATCCCTTTAAAGAAAACCAACTCATGTTGGAGGCCTTTTTGGTAACACAGATTTTCTGTGCAGGTGAAATGAATAGATGTACTGCTCCTATCTTTTTGAATACGGAAAGACCAAATCTAAAAAATGTTTTATTTTAGAGATATATCACAGCTTTCCCTTCACTGGTTGACTTTTTCTAAAACAACACTGCAGTGGGAAGTCCATCTGTTGGCGATCTGGATGATCTGGTTCTAGGTAGACCCTGCCAGTGTAGCAGGAAATGAAGCTCTGTCTCCATTGTCCCTCATAGATGGATGAGCTCCGGGAATGTCAGACAGGGCTGTGGACTCCAAGACCTTCTCCTTTTTTTTTCTCCCTCCTCCTCCTCCTGCTCCCCTTTTTATGTATTTTCCAGCGAGTTGTGAATTGTGCTCAACATTTGAAGCTCACACTTCACCACTGACAAACAGACATCGCTCATCTCCTAAATTTTAACACCCCACGAGAGGAAAGATTAGAGGCTCTGAGTCTCTCTCATGTTTACTTCCACAGTTCTCAGAAGCTGGATTGCCTGCTGCCCTATTTTTAGTCAGAAGAGTATAAAAGTCTTGCTCTTCTCTTCGAATATTGCTATGGTGAAAATAAGATCATTAACTGCATCTGGAACCTCAACACGAGGACTTGATAATATGGAAGGTTTTTCATTTATTTTCCACATGCTGCAAAGTGGATGAAGTCAGTTGCTTCTTTGAATCTAATGAATGCTGCTCTACACTAAAGACTTTTTGTTGACTGTTTTGATGTTGTTTACAGTTTTTCCACTTAGGCCAGTTAAGTTCGCAGTAAGTTTAATGTAGCCTACACTTTTAAAACCTACTCTTCATAAAAGGAAGATTCAATAATAAGCTGTATAATTACTTTATATTACAATATTAAGCTGTAGTTTAGATTTTTACTTGCCCTGCCAATATTAAACTGTCCTTACCACAGTGTTTTATTTATATATTTTACATTTAATATAAAAGTGTTAATTAATGTTATATTTTTGTTATATTTGTTTAATATACTTTAGATACATTTTATTTGTATATTTTATTTGATATTTAAATTTTATTTATAATTTTATTTGATTATTTTCATTGTTTTTAGCAGTATGTATATATATATATATATATATATATATATATATATATATATATATATATATATATATATATATATATATATATATATATATATATATATATATATATATTAATGAACACTGAGGAATCAAATAAAAAAATTATAAAAATAGAGCCTCCATAGTATATTGGTATAGTGAAACCAAAAAGAAATGTAAAACTAAACTTGTTGTCAGCAACTGCTTGCATATTTTCCCCCCACAAGAATACCAACATGTTCATCTTTGGTTTAAGAAGCGGTCTTTTACTTTGCTTTAGCATAAAAACCATCCATAGTTTCCTCAATATTCACATCATTTTTGCTGTGCGTACCTTCGCACTTGTGCTGACGCATCAAGTATAAACCAGGCTCTACACTCGAATCGCTGTGAAGTTCAAACAAGTGTGTATATATATATATATATATATATTTCTAATATAATATAATGCGTAACTGTTCTTATTTTCTGTAGCTTACCAATTTTTACACCGGTATACCTTTTTATGTTCTGTGCATATTGGATCTTGTAAGCCTGTGGCAATGACTGTACGCAAAAATTCAAGGTAATAAAACACTCGGCCTCTCAACTGTTGTCATTGTTATTTGGGCCCCCTTCACATGTGGAAACCATTATATCCTGTCTGCTGGACTGAAAAAAAAAAAAAAAACCAGTGCAGCCACAAGTTGTAGATCTGCAAGAGAATCCGCTCCATGACCTGGTCTCTCAACGGGCCCCTCAGTGTTTGCACAAAGAGGTTTTGTTATTGTAGGACCCCAGGCTCCGTCGGCCCCTCCACCGACACTCAGTCTCTCCCTCGGTGGAGGGGCGGCCTATAATGTATGTTCAGCCCAGAATGGATAAAAGACACACTGGCGTAAGGTGTGTTATCTCTGTAGGTTATTTATCTATAATTTGAGTGAGGCCCAATGTATATCCACATTTAAACAGTATTTGGATGCTGGATGTGTTAAAAGATTCTTTTATAGTAATACTACACTTTTTTTTTTTTCCCCCCTCAAGAAGACATCCCAGACAGTCATCAGACAAGGCTGAACTGCACATGGTCCAAGACCTTGAAAGTTTATGAATGCAATGTTTTGTCTGTGCTAGTAATGCGTAACTGTGGAAACCAAAGTAATTTCTGCACCAGCCTTATACAATGTCATTACTTCAGTTCTGATGGTCAGATAAGTTTGAGAAGTTTTGGTATTAAAGAACCATTAAAACAACTAATGCTCCATTAACCTGATAACTCTGTGAGATTATAAATGCAGTCCACCCATATATGCTCGCATGTGGAACTCATTTTACACTCACTCTTTTTTCGTCCACCCAACCCCCTCACAAACACACACTTCAGTTTATTCACTGCTAATGTGAAACATATTAGCTGCACTTCAGTATCTGTTAAGACTCTTTTTGTCTAACAATATTGATGAATGTATGGGAGAAAAGTAGAAGTTGCAACATATCTGACAAATATCTGTAAACAGGACATGTTCTTGACTGTTTGTTGTAAGAACCAGCATTATTAAGAGTTTGGTAGTAAAATAAAATGATTACGATTATTACTGATATGCCAGAATAAAGAAACCTACATGCATATATTGGGACCAAAAACACTCAGAAGACAATTTTTTTTAAATATAATTAGGGATGCACGATGATGATTTTTCATGGCCGATTCCAATACCGATTTTTTTTTTACAAGCAAACTGGCCGATTCCATTTTTTTTTTAAGCAACAAACAAGAAAGAAAGAAAGTGTGCATAAACAAGATGTTTATTTGGTATTTAATAGGCCAAACTGGCTTTTGTCTATTGAAAACAATAACCTTAACCATCTGAAATTAACGGCAGTAACTGCACAGTAAGTAGCCTACATTCAATACAAACATATGGTACAGACATCAGCATTTAGCTTTTGTTTTTGAATTGGGTTGAAACTACATAGAACTGGCCTTAATTAAAAAGATTAACTGTAAAGGCACTATTTAAGGCAATAACTGCATAGTTCTACAGTCCAAACAACACAATCAACACACATTCAATAAGAGGTTTCTTAATCAGCATTCAATATTTGTTTTAGTTTAAAAATTTGGTTTTAAATAAATAAAAGCTTTACCAGTGAGAATAAAAAAAAAGTATGCTATATAAATAATTCAAAAATGTTAAAATCAAATAATTTTGGTGCGAATAAATCAAAGATGCAGTGTTTCATTTGTCCAATTAAAAAAAATAGGGTAATGATTCACATCTCTATTTTTTTACTTGAGCTAATGAAAAATAAATAACTATTTGCTCAAGATAAAAAATATAGATGTGAATCATTACCCTACATTTTTTTTCATTGGATGAATGAAACACTTTGTTTCAGTGTGCTACAGCAGGCGATTTTTAAATCAAATTAAAAATAATAATCCTATACAGAACTGACTTTTACTTCTGGCTTTTCAAACATGTTTGCAAATTGTACTGTAAAAAAAAAAAAAAAAAAAAGCATTTCAGTTTTTGTCACAGTTTTGTCGCTTCCCGCTATCGATGCCTTAGACATGAAGTGCTGAACGGCTGCCCGTGTCCTGCGCAGAGATTTCGAAATACTTCCACACAAATTACGTGATGGCGAATGGCTACAATGTAGTCTGTGCACTCGGGCGCACTTCTGGAAAATCGGCTGAAAAAAGACCAAAAACCGACCGATTGCCGATCGTGTATTTTAGGCACAAACCGTCCGGTTCCGATTTATGGCCGGTCAACCGGTGCATCCCTAATTATAATGCTATATTAAAATAATTAAATATTGTTATTTCGTTAAAGTGTGAATAACCTTAATTGCTTTTTCACTTTATACATTTTGAATCTAACGGCAACAGTTTCAGTTTGGTTGAAATTGTTTAGCTTTTTTAAAAGTATAGCCTATATATATTAGAGCATCTACATAAACATCAATATAAATATCAAATATCTTTTAAAAGAGATACAATTGATGTAATTTATATTTCTTAATACTATATAGTTATATTTCTTACTCCTAGATGTCATTGAATAATATTCATAAACCATGGTATTTGCAGTATATAATGTTCAATTCACTGCAATAAAACCATGGTACTCTTGTCAGAGAGGAATGAAAATTTGAGCTGCTGTGTTGTTCAATCTATAGTGCGTTTTCAGTATTCATTTGTCAGTTAATGTTACATTCAAATTGCTTTTTGGTTCTTGCCAGTGTGTATATTAAGCATTTCCGCATATTCGGGTGCAGATGCAGAAGGCATGCTGCCTTGTCTCTGGCACATCCTTAGAAAACTAGGAGAGGGTGAGAGTGAGATGGAGAAAAAATACATCAGAGGGCTGGGAAGGATGCCTCATTCTAGAGCAGAAGCCTTTGTAGTGCAATGAGCACATTGCTTCTGAGAGTTTGAGCATGGGGGAGGGAGGAAGGGGGCGAGTGGGGTACCTGCGGCAGGAAATCGCAAAAGCATCCCAGACTGGCTTCTGTTGTCTGGCCTTTCATCTTCTCTGTTTGTACCCAGTTTCCCCTGTCGCTGCCACAGCAAATAGGTGTTGTCAGCTGCAGTGAGGAAATATGGGATTTCAAGTCAGAATGTCAGTTACTCTCATAAAACACATTTATTTGAAGGCAATTTTCAGTAGGCCTACATCCAAAAAAACAGTTGAGCAAATATTTGAAAATAAAATTACATTCAAGAGATAAATGAAGATCATAATGATTCATTGGGACCTTTGAGCATATAAAAGTACATATTTAATCCGTTTTTCTGAGTAGAAAATACAATTAAGTTGAGTTTTACAAAATATATACGTGATGAGGTAAAAAATACAAGAAGTTATAGTGCTAATGACATTGATATTGTTTCCCTGTTTTTATTGTGAAATTGCACGCATGGATTTGCAGTCAGGAATTTGCTTAAGATGACATTTGTTTTTGATAGCAGCAATCAGGGTTGCCATGTCTGTGAAACAAAACCAGCCCAATTGGATTAGAACTAACCCAATAGTGATTTTCCTGCAATTCTCCCCTCTGACGGGGGTCTCGTCTGTTGTAATCACATTCTGGAGGGTGAGGGGAAATCGCTTTAACCTGCAGCAACAGTGTAAATGTAGTCCAATTCTAAAGTAAAACCACTGACTTGGCAACCCTGGAAGCAATAGATATCTTAAAATGACATTTTTATTATTTACTCACCCTCATGTTGTTCCAAAACTTACAGGACTTTGCTTTTTCTGTAGAAAATGAAATAAAACATTTTGATATATGTCTCAGTGAAAAAATGCAAATGAAAGTCAATTGGTCCAATTTGGATTTTGGTACAGTGCTGAAGAATATTTCAACAGTTTATCCATTTAATGAAAGCTCATTGTGGACAAAGCAATTGAAATACATTTTGCGCTCTACAGATGGCATGAGTCTGAAAATAAATGACAGATTTTTCATTTTTTGGAACTGTCCCTGTCATATTTCCTTTATCACATCTCACATCCCTCCTGACTGATAAACAATCTTGAAGTCATCATAAAGCGATAATGCTAAATAACCTTTTTAAAAAAAATTCTAATCTTTAAAATGTAACCACTTGCTTTTCCTCTGAACAACTTTTCTTGTCCAATGACCACATGAGCATGGCTAAATATTTGTTTTAGCAAACTCTTTCATTGTGACCTTAGTATTTTATGTAACACCCACTTTTGCTCATCAAATAAATTACAGATAATTTTGCGTTCATTGTTATGTTTATGATTTGCAAATATTAATTTGCATTGACTTACCTTGGAGAAAAATATTGCATTACTGCTCATTAACCTATATCTTACTGCAGTGGGAGGGTCAGTCCAATGATTTAGACCTTGTAGCCTAAAGAGAGGATTACAGCACCTTTTCTACTCATTGCGTTGTGTGAGCACACCCTTTCACTCCCTCGTACAATCCCAAATTAATGAGGATTAGCTGGATGGGCTCTGGCCTTTGAAGATGACTGAATTGCTAATAGGTTTATCCCCCTCCATCGCACCATTTTAATGGAAATGCTGCCGAGCATCAACGCCATGGCTCCAGTGTTATTCCGCTCCCACGGCACATCAGCTGTTTCCTCAGCCAATGCCTGGAAACTTTACGGAAGAGCGTGTGCAGTTAAAATCCAATAAGCTCATCTGTGCTTTGAGCAACTGCTATGAGGTATGCAGAGAATGACAGAGCACTTTTCAGTTTTTGTACTGAAATATGGACATGACTTATGGGTTTCAATCCTTAGGTGGAGGCAATAATTGTTAAGTGGCTGCTTTTAGGCAGAGGGAGACGGCAATCTTGATATAATAAACCACCCTGCGGAGGGCTTGGTTTTAGTCAATCTCCCTTGCTGTGCCTCTGTTGAAGGGAGTGCCGGAGTCTTGGCAAGCCTGGATCAAAGACAGCATGAAGTTCAGTCATTCCAGACATCTATTCATCTGCAGTCAAGATTAACCCTGGGGTTGACGAGATTAATAACCACCCTGGACACCAAATTCTGAGCCAAAGCAGCTGCATATAGGCCTCTCTGTCCCCACTCAGTTGAACGGCGGTATGTTATTGCTTAAAATCCTATAGCTTGTCATTCATTTTGATGTCAACTTGTCTGTGAGGATTAGACGGTGCATAGTGCAAACTTGGAGAGGGCTTGAAGAGTCTTCTCGATATGTATAGTTCAGGCACTGAGTATTGCTGGTGGCATAGCTTGATGCTACTCTATTTTTTTCTGTTTTTGCAGGTCTACAGACCAAGACTAAAGTGATCACACAGATGTGACTAAACAATTGCAAAAATAATTGCAAAAATTCTAGTCACCAGTTTTTGTCATAATATTTCATCTCAAACAGGGGGCCTCAAGATGACTTCTAGCATTCTTCTAAACATTCATTAATCTTGAAGCACAGTGAAGCACAGTTCTGTGATCAGCACTTAATCTCCATCCAAAGACCAGAGGGCGCTCTCACGAGGGGGATAAACCTAAAAATCCAAATATGCCCCGAAGAAGAAATTCAGGAAGTGCCTATTGCTGCAGCGAAATAAACCGAAGATTTGACTGCTTTCATAGATTCAACGTGTCTAATAAATATACAACTATGGCAATATATGGTTTATCTGAGTTCTCATTATTATAATTTTCATCATAATAAAGAATATCTATAATAAAATGCTAATCAGCATAGCCATTATCATGCTTAGAATACAATGAAATATATAAGATATATTAGATACACAAACAGCTTTCATTATAGAGTACAATTTAATCGATTTCATAATCCTACAATTATATAGTCTGCGATTATGAATGCGATTTTGCATAGCTTGTCAGAGAACTACGGCTTTGTGTAGTAAATGCTGTTCCACCTGAAAGCAGGTGATGAAGATTTACTTGATTAATTGCGATTTATCGCGTTCAATTAATCGTGCACCCCTACTTTATTGTATGTAAAGTTTCAGTTCTTTCTTTTAAAAGAAAGTGATTAAACCTGTTATAGTTGGATAATACTTTTTTGCAACTAAATTTCAGTACCATGACAAAAGCATTAGCCATTAATCGCATGAAAATTAAGATACATATTTACACACATAAAACATTCAAGTCTTTTACAAAACACAGTCACTGTTTAGTGCGGTTGAATTGACTGTAAGGGAAGCTTTAGGTGAAATTCTGGAACCATAATAATAGTTTAGTGCCTTGTGTTTTTTTATTGTTTTTTTTTTTAATCAGTTTTCCTACCTCAAAGACCTTCCTCTCAAGAGTTTTCACGTTTGTTGAGAGGGTTCTCAAGTTACAAGCTGCGAAATTCCTCTTTGGCCTGGGTAAAGCTTTGAAAGCCGTCGAAGCAGCTCGAAAAACAAACCCACCACACCGGGGAAAGACCCGCGCTGGTGCCCGCTGTTCTATTTGTGTTTGTGCCTGTGTTTATTTTACAAGAAGGGTCTGAAATGACAAGTTTCTTCTTTCACTTAGCTTTCCACAGCTTTAGTGTCTGGAGCTTTATTCACAAAGGTGGGGCTCATCCATACATCACCCAGAGTTTGTTTTGCTTTTTATAAACATGCACTCGTGATGAAATTCCAGGTCTTAGGTGAGTGCGGACATGTGCCCGTTTCATCATCTTTAATGTGGGTGACCACCCTGACCTCAGACACATTTCACACTGACTAAAAGAGTTTCTTCTCTTCTTAAGTGTTAAAGATCATCAGTCCTCCTGATGGTGAGGGATTTTTTTTGGAAGGGGTAGGAATTCATCAAGGTGTTATGACACATTCCGCAGTGATATTCCGTGTCAGGATTGCCATGGTAATGAGGCGCGCAAAGAGCAAATATCGTCATTGTGAGGAACTGTTGAGCTTATAGGCTATTTTGGAAGGTTTACAATGGTAAGGTGTGGACATAGAAATATTACATTTTCCATAGCTCATTTAGCCCAGAATCGAGGCTTATGCAAAACATCTGCAGTCTTATTTAAGCAAATAAGGTGAGCTTTTGTGCTATCTAGTGTTTGTGTCTATGATGAGCAACATGTTGGCAAAACATGATGCAATTTTACATTTAGGTAAAAGGGACTAGATGAAACTTGAAATCCACCTGAAGGCTGTGATTTCTGGAAACACCAAAGAATTCACCCGCACTTTTGAATGAAAAATATAGTTAGTATTATTATCATCAGTTATTCATAATGTTAAGGAAAGCTACTTCGAACCTGTAGCTTGCTAAACTAAAGGCTACAGTAACACTTTTGTATAGGGACCAATTCTCACTATTAACTCGTTGCTTATTAGCATGCCTATTGTTAACATAGTGGCTGTTTATTAGAACTTATAAAACACATTTTCTCCACGACCTGTGATTTTATTTATAGTTAAACGTTTCACAATAAATAGAAATAGTGTCAGTACTGAATCAGTGCGTTTTTAGTTTGTCGGTGAGTGAATCAGTGAGTTGTTTTTAATTGATTCTTTCGAATGAACTGATTTACTAGAATGAATCAGACCTTTGAGAGAGAATGTTTAGCAACAGCTCACACAAGTTATGTTTGCAAGACAATGTAACCTTAAAAACAGTTCTTGTGCTTCATCAAGAAAAGTAGCTCATTACTGGAAAACTGTTTTACACTATTTTGAACACAACTACAAGCTACTATAACACTACTGAAAAAATTACTGGAAAAGTCATTAACCAAGAGTCCTGGTGCATTAGGGGTGTCAACAATAATCGATTCGGCAATGCATCGCGATGCGGGACATGAACGATTCAGCGTCAATGCGGCAAAGTGCCATAATCGATTATGTCACTGTTTATTTTCTGGCGGACAATAACGCTGTGAAGTTTAAATACTTCCGGTTCCGGGAGAATAACAACACCAACAAGCAAGATGGCTGAGGCGGAGGGAGATGACAGTGATAGACGGATTATTAAAAACGTGCCCAAAGCTTGGAAAGCGGACATCTGGGCACATTTCGGATTTGAATGGGAAACTAGACAAGTCTTACACGGTGTGTAAAATCTGCCACACTAAAATTAAGGACGTTGGCAATACAACTAACTTCACGAACCATGTTGATCGTTGGTATCCTGAGTTGGCTTCAACAACAACAACAACACAAGAAGTCGACACATCCCAGCCAAGAATTGATGAGTTGCTAGTGTCAACATTGCCACACAACTCCGAGAGAGCAAAGAGGATCACACGATCGGTGGCATGTTTTATAGCGACGAATCTACGACCCTATTCTGTGGTAGAAAATGTGGGGTTTTGCCACATGCTTAAAACAATTGAGCCCCGGTATAGGCTACCAATTGTATGCAGCTGATGTGATGGTAGGATCAGGGGGCAGGCATATATAATTGTCATTGGCATATAGCTGCTAAGCTGCTGTTTTGTTGAGAATAGTTTGCACTTTACATAACTACTTGAAATAAGTTTCACAGTAATAAGTGGTTACTGTGTGTTGTTGCACTGAATATTTTTATTCCTGGGTGGTGGTTGTTAAAATAGTGTTACTTATTATTTTAATATTTGCACAGGACTTCAGGAAGTGCCCTGTCTTAGAACTGCTATTTTACTGAAAGCAGTGATTTTGATTGTTTTCATTTTCAGGTATGAAAATGCCATATCCAATACCCTATACCATTTAATTTGATTTAATTACATTTAATTTAATTTAATCAAATTTAATAACTTTTATGTCAAAGAGACTGGAGACACATAGCAGCCAATATAATCTGTTTAATATCTGCTTGTATTGCCTCATGACTGATGAAAAATTTGCCTTGTGTGCAGTAGAATTTTGATGCATCGCAATGCATCGTAGAATCGAATTGAATCGAATCGTTACCTGGTGAAACGTAATCGAATCGAATCGTGAGGGCAGTGCCAATGCACACCCCTATGGTGCATACAGATAAATTCAGCAGGATATTCTACCTGTCATTGCCATTTTCTTCATTGTTTCAGTCTAGCAGTTCCTTACTTTTATTTGTCAGCTTTCAGCAACTGTTCTTTCTTCTTTCCCACACAGAGAATCTTCAACTCCTTTGTGTATACAGAGAAGACTTCAAACGGTGAAACAGAGGTGCAGCAGGTGAGTTACTCCTCATCATCCCTTGATACTGAGTGCTCTGTGTGTGTGTGTGTGTGTGTGTGTTTGTGTGTGTGTGTGTGGTCTAGAGGGGCAAAGGACACCCATTAAAATTCTGCAGTTGCTGTCTGCTGTCTTTGAAGCCATCTTTGTGCTTTCTACTGCTGAAACACTAATTCCCAACCTCTATTGACTGCGCCGTGTCCCTCCCTAACAAGCTCTAGAGAAATGAGAAGATGGTTGCTCATGCTTTAGCTCTTTCTAACATAAATGCTTTTGGCCCATGATCAAAACTCTCTGATTAGAAACCATTAAAAACTCAGCGGTATTAGGAGAAGAGCTTGTTCAATTACAAACATGCCTGTCTGTCAATATACATAAAATTTAACGGAACAAGACAGGAAAATTATTTGTATTACACCCCTGGCATGAATGTCTATTTTAAGTTATGTTGTCATGGTTTTCAAGGTTTAATGCTGTAATTGTGAGTACACAGCATTTGTAAAATGGTTACATATGGGAAACATTAAATCACATAATTTTGTAAAATCCTTTTTGTGAACCAAATTGCGATAATTCTTTTGACTGATGTTTAAAATTTCTGCTATGATGATTTACTTTTCATTACTTCTTTTATTTTCATTTTAATTTATTTTTATTTTTCCCCACAATCAAACCAAATGATTGGGCATCACACCAAAGTATAATAATAACCAATATCACATACAACATATCTTCATAAGTTTTAATATTGTTTGAGGAGATTGTATGCAATGCATAATGTGTTTAAAGAAATTTAAATATGAATAATTGTAGAAGCTTCCTTGGAGATTGTACAAGGCTTGTGCTTGAATTTTTAAAGAACTACTTTATTGCAAATAATTTATATATATATATATATATATATATATATATATATATATATATATATATATATATATATATATATATATATATATATATATATATATATATATATATATATATATATATATCCTAATACCCTGTTGGATTTTGATCTGCTCAAAATCATTTTATTTTATTTATTGATTTATTTTTTGCTACAATTTTACTTTTCATTATTATTTAAATTCAATTGCATTTGTTAAGTGTAAATACCCTTGATCTTTAATATTGTGTCCATCGCCTTCTTGAGAATCAGTAAGTTGTAGTTTTTGTCTATATAGTCCATATATCTATTAAGCATACTCTCAAACTAAACACACAGTTTTTATGATCCATTCAATTTTCATTTTTATGTTATTACCTCGAAAATATATTATTAATTGGATGAGGTACATTAATGAGCAAAACTGTGTATATAGTGTGTTCCTCTGTATCATCACAGCTAAAAACGATAATTTAGGTCGGAGTAACCATGGAATTTAATTTCAGTACTTTTCCATCTGAAACTGTGGGAATGAATTTCTTTTCTTTCTCCGTCAGTTATAAGACCGTAAGCCTGTCATGCACAAGTGTGATTTATTCTTGCCATGGGCCTCTCCCTCTTGCCTTCTCCAGCTTCTGTTATTGCTGTAAGGCATAAAGAGCTTTCAATGTTAATACACTCTGTTCTGACCAGCCTCAAAACAAATCAGCATGAGTGGCAGAAACTGAGCTCGTACCCTATGAATGTGTTTCTCAGCGACACACACACACACACACGCCCTGAGCAAGAACGGACAGGTTGTTACTCTTCACTTGGGTTTCCGTGCCAAGCGAAGCTCTTTTGTGTGACATATTCCTATATGCTGTCTCTCTCTCTCTCTCTCTCTCTCTCCCTCTCGTTCCTCTCACCTGCAGCTATTTACCGGCTGCTGGTGAGAGATTAAGCCGATCGCTGGCAGGTTTTCCTAGCGACACCTCGACAGCTAATTTCCAAACAGGGTTTTTGGGGGTAGACGCTGATAAACCGTTCTGCCTGCTGAGGGAATCGAGACCTGAACGTGTTTGATTATGAAGTGACTCAGGCTTTGTCATGCTATAATGCTGTTTTGTTGCTTCTCATTAATTGGCACTGGATGTACTCAAGTAAAAAAGGAAGGAGATATAGAC
The DNA here is from genome assembly GCF_003368295.1 of Carassius auratus. Taxonomy (NCBI): domain Eukaryota; kingdom Metazoa; phylum Chordata; class Actinopteri; order Cypriniformes; family Cyprinidae; genus Carassius; species Carassius auratus. The sequence continues at coordinate 19,798,462 of NC_039248.1, read as the reverse complement.
GAAGAATTAAAATGATTACTCCTCTATTTTGGATCCTGCCGCTGGTGTTGTTGACTAAGAGGAGTAGATTCAGACTTATTGAAGTGTTACGTTTAAGTGGAACATGTAAAACAACTTTTCCACTTATATCTATTTTGTGTTCAAATGAAATTCTTATTTGTTGTAGAATAAAGCATATGAAAATAAAAATGGTTGTTAATTTGAATAAAACCTCAGATTTTTAAACCATTACGTGTTCTTGAAAGTATAAAAAATAAAAAATATATAAAAGTCAAGCATGTAAACTTATGTCTATTTCTCATTAAGTGGTTTTAACCAGACATTATTTTAGTTAAACTCAAAAACCTTCTAAAGCCCATTTGAACTTCCCAAGGAAAGCCAAAGTGAATCAATCTTCCATTTTAGCCAAAAATATGTGCAGTATTTTGTAACCGCTTTGATTGCCGTTATTTTGCAGCTGCGGTTGCCAGAACTATACCATAAAAATGATGGCAGCAAAATTCACTGTAAAAACATTCAATTAACTAATGTAATGTTAATATACCAACCTATTTTTATTTTTAAGTTATTCACTGTATACATTTAACATAAATGCTAACCAATTGACAGGTTTTTACAGTTTTTTTTTTATGTTCAAATTACAAAAACAAATGTACAGTGTGGTTGCTCATCTTTCCTTTGTACTGCTTTGTATTGTCTTTTGCTCTATTTATTGTTTTAGTTGACATTCTAGTACTTCTTCTATTTACCATTGTAAAGGTTATAACATAAAACTTTTAGATCTGTAACTACAAATCCCATTATTCTGGGTTCCTCTAAAAAAACTGACTTTCATCAGTTGCTCGTTTGGCAATGCTGTCAACATCTGCCAGTCTTAGCGCACACATGGTAATGAAGGCCTGGCACTGCCGTTTGTGCAAGTTGAAAGGCACCCCAGTGGAAAACGGCTCCAATTAGGATCAGGTCCATGTCTTGTAGGTACACAAAAACAAATAAAGCCTGTTTTGTTTTCTTTAATGCCACCATTTTAATGAGCTAGGACACAGACCTTGTGAAATACCCAAACTAATTTTGACACAGTTTGTTATTAGATATTTATGAATTCGCTAATTTCTTTGACATTAACTTTAGCTTGTATGTTTCATTTTTCATTTAAAAAAATGTAGTTGATATTGTGGATTGAGTACAATAACCTTAAGTTATCTTCCAGTTGTCTTTCAAGGCTTGAAAGTTTGATGAGATTCTACAAAATTAGATTCAAGGTTATTTTCCGACGTGTCTGAAGTGGGAATATTTCCCTTGGATTGTGAACTTGAGAGAATAACATCGAAGTTTAGCAGTAATGGATGAAACAGGCAGCTTATTGGATGTTCACGGTTAATGGGTAATGGTACATTTCTCCAATCCAGGACTTGGAGGATGAGGTCTATCATTTGATTCTGCCTTAATTCAAGTCCTATGTAAGGTTGTTGTTAATGCAAGAGTGGATGCTTTGAATGTGTGAATATGTTTTGGTTTACTAAAACATCTGGTGAAATGAAAGTGGCTCATGTGGCAGGAACTCTGCTGCTCTAGTTAATAACTTTCTCCAGGGAACTCCAGTCTGCAACGGGTAAACCAGAGCTCACAGAAACAAAGTTAAACAGCCGTAACTCTTTCACACAAGTGCAGTATAGACCCAAAGCTAAAACAACATCCCAGTTTTCTGAAACCTGGTTTATGAACTCCATTTTCCCTTATAGCACTAAACTATTTTCCTGATGCCTGTGGCACTGCAGCAGCTGACAATGTATGTCTAATGGTGATCGATTACTAGTCTCCAAAGGTTAGTTCATGCTCTCTTTGATGTAGAGTGCAGGACTAGATTTGGTAAGAGAATTAATCTCATCTTATTTCACAGGAATAATGGAAAGGGTGTTCTCAAGCAGGAAGTGTGTACATCAAAGCAATATTTGATTAATTTATTAGTTTATAAAAAGGACAGCAGTGCATTCTAGTTGTCAACTCAAACCAAAGGCACCAAAATGACAATTCTCAAAAATGTCAGTCTATACTTGTAACTTCTACACTGGAAACCTGAAAATAAATGATTATTATTATTGTTTAAATTAAAATATATTTCATCATAAATATTAAAGTGTTTCTGTATAATTGTTATTGATTGGTTGATTTATTTAATTAAATTATCATTAATTTTTGTTTTTTTGATTTATGGTCTGCTGCCACCAGCAGTAGTGAACGTGACGTCACATAATCTATAACAAGCATAATATGAAGTTTTGTATACAAGTGTAATGACAATAATGGTTGCAAATTGTTTTATTTAGTTATATTTATTAAGTCTATGGTAATTCACAAATTACCTCAAGTACCATTCTTATTTAAGCTACTTTGTTGTTTAACTGTAAAAATCAGCCACTATCACAAAGCTAAATTTACTAAAATATCTTCATCGAACATGATCTTTACTTAATATCCAAATGATTTTGGCATAAAAGAAAAATCAATAATTTTGACCCATACAATGTTTTTTTAATATATTGCTTAAAATTATACCCAAGCGACTTAAGACTTAAGGTTTTGTGGTCCAGGGTCACATATAGGAGCTAGACATGTGCCTGTATTCGGTAATGGGATATATCAAGGTAATGAATATGCATGATGTTGTTATTGTGGGCACTTCTAAAAACCGTGAATAATTATATATTACAAATTATTCCGAGTTTGGAATGCATTTTAAGAATAATTAATCGCAACATAAAAATGTGATACTGGCATATCCCTAATAGGAACTTAAACATGTTTGGAAGAAGTAGGGGGGTGAGTAAATGGTAACATACTCATCAGGGAGACATTGTTGAAATTTGATGTGCATTGATAGGAATACATCTGTTTTTATTGTTTTCAGCTGGCAAAAAAGATCCGTGAGAAGTTTAACCGGTACCTGGATGTGGTGAACAGGAACAAGCAGGTGGTGGAAGCCTCTTACACAGCCCACCTCACGTCCCCCCTCACAGCCATCCAGGACTGCTGCACCATCCCTCCCTCCATGATGGAGTGAGTAGTCGTTTATTACTCCTTTAATTTGACCTTTTTTTCCCTCCACAGCACCTTTCTGTGAAATCTGTGAATCTGATGCGTCATTGTAGTTTACTTGTCTCACGGATTTTACTGTGTGCATGTGTAATGGGTGTGACTAAGCTTATGTGAATGAGGAACGCATTTTTAAATGCCACAAATATTGTTTAAATCACTGAAAGGCAATGATATGTTAGCTTAGTTGTCAGACTGCTCTTTCAAACCTAATCTCTCTCTCCCATTGCAGTTTGCAGGGTTTTTGCTGTATCTTTTGTCTGCTTTGTGTCTTAACTGTCCCTCCCTTCTGTCTGTCTGACCGACTCTCTCACACATCCAGACTCATGTGTTTGGCTCTACTTCTCTGAATTTTTCATCTTCTCTGCAACTCTTTATCTCTTTCCGAATGGATGTTCTCCATCATCCGTTGACCTTCTCAGCTATGTCTCTTTCATCCTTTATCGGTTTATATTTTTTATTTTCTGCATCCCTTCACTATCATTTGACATTTTAAAGGTTCTGCTGGTTATACAAATTAATTATTATTAGGTTGTTCTTCCTCTACATTTACTTTAGCATCACATTCTATTAATGTGTTTAGTATGCCTCGAGAGAAGCCATGCTTCTGCATACTTTGGCAAAAATTGAATAATTCAATAGATTAGATTAGAAAAAGGCTCCCACAGTCTTAGGAAACATCATTTATAAATGTTTAAACTGTGACCAGACCAGATAGTGGAAATTAATAAAATATACATTTTACACTGCCGTATAAAGTTTAGAAATTTTTTTATTTACAAAAAGTAAGCAGTTTTTTTTCCCCTTGAACCAAGTCAAAATATTCAAATGATTTCTGAAGGATCATGTGACTCTTAAGACTGGAGTAATGACTGATGAAAATTCATTAATCACAGGAATTAATTTACAACAGATCTTGGTCTCTTTTTCTTTTTTTATTTTTTTCTTTAGTCTTTTCCTTCAAGATTAAGTGAAGAAAAAAAAAAGGGTGCTGTTCTCAAAAGACTTTTGGAAAATGTCTCTGTCCCCGAGGCACAGAAACATTTTTTACGATGTGTCGAAGGGAAGTAAAATCAGAGGTGGAAAGTAACGAATTACATTTAATCGCATTACTGTAATTGAGTAGCTTTTTTGTTTACTTCTACTTTTTAAAGTAATTTTTAAAATCTGTAATTTTACTTTTACTTAAGTATATTTGTTTGAAGTATTGTACTTTTAAAACACATTACTGAGTAAAAAAAATAAAATAAAACCTATCCCTGGAAACTACTGCAGTACATAATGGGCAGAAGGTTGAACTGGCGCTAAAATCACCAGAAAGATGGAGACGGACAAAACAGGTGTTAGTGGTGCAGACACCGCTGAAAACAAAACCCCGTCATATTCTGAGGTTGAACTCGAAGCCATATTCATGCTTTATTATGCAGTATAAGCTGTGCTTACTTAGGGAGACCAAACTAGAAGCTAAAAAAATCTCGGCAAGACATCAACCCTTCGCAAGCATGTAGAGGTAAGCTAAATAATTGAATCGTTGCATTGGTGGTTAAAATGAAGCTTTGACATTTTATCAAGAGGTTTTGCACAAATTAGCCAAAAAAACTGGTGAGGAGTGTTCAATACATTGTCTGCGATAATATAATGATTGTTGTTTTAATGATGTGCACACATTTATAGTGCGTTCTTTCACTGTGATTCAGTCTTGTAAAATGCATTTAGAATTATCACAAAATTGAAGATATAGGGGCAGAAAATTTATATATATCGTTTCATATAGTAAATCAAAATCACACAAAGAATGCCAAGTTAACTGTAGTAAACAAGTTAATTAACCCCTTACTAGTAACCCCCCTTTTTTGGCATGGAGACCGAAATTACATACCCAAAATAAAAAGGTTTCTGCTCATGATTCTTTCTGACTAGATACATAATCAACCTTTGCTCACAAAGCTGACACTTTAAAGTTTACTGTTCAGGAATCAGAATCACTCAGACTGTTATGATAATAGAGATATATAAGCTCAAACATAAAAACAAAAATAAAAATATTAAAAACATATGTTTTAAATGTATTTAAAAAAATGTTGATGTAGGAAATGAGTTTGAAAACACAGTGTAGCTAAGGCCACAAGTCTTCCAAGACTTCATAAAAAATTTCATAATCGAATCTGTAAAACTGTGAATTTTATGAAATATTTTCTAAGGCCATGTCATGTGTGTTTTTAGAGAAGGCTAATCAGATTGATTTATGGCCCTTGTCATCTCTGTAAGATCTCACATGTAAACTTTCCTGTGCTCTTTGTGTATGTTTCACTGTTGAAAACTGCCCGAATCATGATTGTATTGTTCTCACCAAACGGTTCTTTCACACCTCCGCCAAGTATGACACATTATCCGCATTATTCTTTTATCATTATTCTTTTGTTTTAATTCCACCTTTATTAGCCTTGATTGTGGTTTTTCAGGCTTTACAAAGCAACAAAGCAGCGATCTCACTTCAGTCTCTCTTTGCATTTAGCCCTTATTTATCAAAAGTCTTACTATAAAAATACAACAAAACATTTTCTTACGACCTTACGTGAATTATTGAGACAAAAATGCATTATGAAGAAGAAAAGCACCTGCTATTAGTAGCATTGGTGCTAACGTTAGCATCAAGCTACATCTGACAATTAATGAAATTATTAGTACACTTTTACTCAAAACTCACTTTAAACCCCGATCGAGTGTTTATAATAACTTCCTTTAGCGATCAGGGGTGGAATTTGGTCGTTTACTGTTGTAAAAATATGTTATTTGTAGCCTTTTTCATCGCTGCACAAGTTAGCATTTCCGATGTACATTTTCGATTTTTTTTATAAAAACGCCCCAGATCTCAAGAAATTCTCATACCAAGCTTTACTATCGTAATCGCGGGTTTATTATTCGGATATTTTGTGTGTACAGAGGTGTTTCAGTGTTGTTTTGGCCAGATAACTACCAGGAAGTGTGCAGGAAGCATGTGACACGATGGGGCGGTGTCCAGATATGAAACTCTAGATTGACGTTTGAAAGACCCAATCAGAGTCTGAGTCACACACCGCACGAGCTGCCGGCACAGCAAACACATACACAGATCGCTGGGAGAGGCTATTTATCATCTGGTCGCGTAAATCCGTGGAAAATGAATAGAAATGACGATTCTGTCTGAAGAAATATGAAGTAAACATCAGTAAATATATCCATATATCTCCGCAGATATGCATCTTTTGTCTATAAATCCTTATTGACGCTGTTCAGTGAGTCTATGTGAACACAAATAAACCGCTCTTGACGTGACTGAAAATGAGTGAGTTGTGAATTTCTATTCAAAATGTGGCATAATACGTATTTATTATTTTGCACTCCTGACATAAATCACTAAATATCTGTCACTGCAACAATGTTTTATCAAAATGTTGGTCAAATATCGAATCTTGAGTCTTTAAACTTTCCATTGATGCACAGTTTGTCCAGATGAAGTAAGACAGTGATGTTTAATGTGCTGTGAAAGTGAAACAATAATAAACTGGGGCCGTCAGCGATGTTTGCACGCAAAGGGGTTAAATGACTTGCATTTTAGACACCATATTGCCTGTTTTTGCTCTATTTCTACAACAAAAAAATATTCCAAACACAGCAAACAAAGCATAGTTTTGCGTCTCTAAACAACATGACAGTGTTTCGTTCCTGAATGAATCAACCAATAATCAACCAATGAATCAACCTAAATGATTCGGTTCAGTCGCAATGACTCACTTATTAACAGTGACTTGCTGACACATACTGGCCATTTTCATTTCACATTTAAAGTAAACATTTTTTTTTAATTAATTTCAAATGAGTATTCAACATTTTATGTTTTGTATATCAAAACATTATTCATTCATTTGTAGCTGCAGGTTAAATGCAATCTTATCCTGCACTAAACATTGTGTAAATACATTTAAATGCCACTTCCGATGAAGCTTCTGAATTTCGTCTGCATTGAAAAGATGAGTTTCTTGATACTGATTTTCCTGGTTAACAGCCCAAATGTCTTATTATTCTAAATAACCGATTCCTTTAATTAAAAACAACTAGTTTGAGAATAATAGGCCTATCCCAGGAGTGTCAAACTCAGTTACTGAAGGGCTGTAGCCCTAAGTGTAGTTCTAACCCTGCTCCAGCACACATATCATGTAGTTTTCTAATAAGCCAAATTGATTAGATTAGCTGAATCAGGTGTTAGTTATATCTAAACTGTGCAGGACTGTGGCCCTCCAGGAGCTAAGTTCAACACCCTTGGCCTGTCCCATTTTTGCCTGACTCCCACTGTAAAAATGTAACTATTTTTGGAAATTTTAAATGAGCTACATTTTACTTTTACTTGAGTATATTTTTAGACTGGTGCTTATTTACTTGTACTTAAATAAAATTTAATTAATGTAATGGTACTTTTACTTGATTAGAATGTTTTTGTAGTCTTTCCACCTCTGAGTAAAATTCTAGTAGGCGTTTAGAAGACTACAAATAGAAGTTTACTTTAGGTTTTCCATTATGTCATCCTGTGTCCAGTATAAAAGTCAAAGCATTGTGAGTATCACCTGAGGCTTGATGAAAACGCATAAAAGAGCTAGCTATGAGCTGCTTTATCCTACAAGACAACACTTGATGTATTTATGAATGACACATCATTTGGCATAAACTTTCACACACCTGCCCAATCAGCTCATCGATGTTTATCTAAACCGCCTCTTCAAGTTTTCGTAACAATGGAATGCACTATACACCATCTTGATATTATCATGTTACATCCTGTTTGTGGGTTTTTGAAAAGCCTTTCATTATGACAGCATGATGAACAATATAATGTACATTTTTCTACACTGCAGAAATGAACAGTACTTTCGACAAGTAGGTTAACAATGCCGTATACTTACGTGATACATCAGACATATCAGTGATCTCTAGTAAAGTCATGTTATTTTGTGTCAGGGTGGTCCGCCCTTATGGTGGCCAGCACAGGGAGATCTTGTGACATGTCGTATCCAACAAAGTTGTTCTTCAGTTAACTCCGTGGTCATCTTGATAATGTTTTCAAGGAATTTTAGTGTAGCTCCTTTGTACTTGCTTGGGGGAAAAACAAACACGTCCAAAACATCTCCAGAATGTTTGTCTGGATTTTGTTTTAGTTATATATTTAAAGGCAACCTTAGGACATTGGTTTCATAAGGTTAAACATAAGGTTGACATTACAAACTAATGTGAAGGCAGCATAAGCATCAAGGAAAAACAAAATATTAAAAAAAGAGATGATATCACACTTTTTATGGAAGCACCTTTTCCCACAATGGATAATTTTTTTGTGTGACCTTTTCACAATTCTGAGTTTATATCTCATGTTTTAAACTTTTTTGCACAATTAAGAGAACAATTTTTTTTTTCAAAATTGCAAGATATAAACTTTTTTTTCTTTTTTTAATGTAATAGCAACTCTTTACCCCACAGTTCATCCCAGAGTTGATATATTCCAAAGTTAAATGTATATCTCTCTATTTGAGTTTATTTACAATTCTGAGAATTGTGAGATAAAGGCTTCTATACTTTTGTCCTCAAGGAATCACAAAAAAGCCTGTGCTGTGATTAATGTAATAACTGAATGAATAGATAAAGTCATTTTCAGACAAGGTTTCTAGAGATTTAAAGCTTATGACATGTGCTCCGGCATTGTGTCCTCTATCAGACCTCAGTTCAGCTGCCCTCATAAAGCCCAGTCACGGCCGAAAGATCAAATGTTTCACACCATATCAATGTCACATCCCCATCATACATCCCAGCGGTGTCTGTTCTCCCAGGAGCGCTGACCTCTGGTACAGGAGAATGCTTTAATCAACACTCACCCCAACTGCCTTCTGCTACACTTAACCATCGACGAAACCATCTAGAAATAGCCCCTTACTCAGGACGCATGTGATCGACTGCTCTCTCTCTCTCTCTCTCTCTCTCTCTCTCTCTCTCTCTCTCTCTCTCTCTCTCTCTCTCTCTCTCTCTGCTTGGGGGGGATTTAAGAGTCGGCGGAGTGTTAAGCTACATTTGTGTATTGCCCAAAGGATGGTCTGCAAAACTAATGATGTTAAAGTGTGTCTACAGTCTACACATGCATATATGATTAGCTACAACTATTATCACCAGAAACAAGAAAATACCATGTTTTTTATTTTTCGTTTTTTTTATATATTCTTTGAAGTACCATCTAAATATCATGTTCCACGTGTATGGTTATGAAGCAGTATCATTTTTAGCCTTTTAAGGATATTCAAGGATGTCCATCAATGAATCCTGAAAGCTGAATTTACATGAAATTACATTTTTAAATATATTAAAATAATTTAAATTGTAATAATACAGACCCCAAACTTGTTACTCTAGTCTATATGTATGATGTTTACAACATAGGCTATGTACACACATATATATATATATATATATATATATATATATATATATATATATATATATATATATATATATATACATATAATTTTATGGAAATGAATTTAGATCATCACATTCCTTTTGTTTTATTTTCACTTGGATATTTGTTTTTCCAGTGCTTACATTTCTTGATCAGGGTTTCTTCCCTCACAAACAAATTCTCATTCTCCTGATTTCCTTTCCTCTCTCTTTCACTCCTTCGTCATTCCCTGTTAACTGTTAATCCGGTCTGTATCTCCCAATCCTTTTGGAGCCAGACCGTTTGGACAGGCTCTGAGCCTGAGCTAATAAAGATGGCGTTACTGTGTGTGTGTGAGAGAGAGAGGGGGATACAGAAAGGGAGCGGGAAGAGGGGCTTAAGTCACCATAAAGGGGTCTTAAACGCTGCTCTGCCGGATTGCATGCTTTCTTCAATCGATGCAGGGCGAAATAGGGAACCTCTTTTTCCCATAATCCCCCTTGAGCCTCCCTCTTAACTCTCAGAGACCGCTGTGCTAATGAAGCCCGCTCTGATAGTGTGAGTGTGTGTGACAGACGGAGCTGATACCGCAGTGGTACGTGCATCTTATCTCCGCCGCGTGGCGAGACGTCACCGATCTGCCAGCACTTTATTAGCTGTGGATTAGAATCCCAGGGACTTGTTCTTGTCACCATCAAACATCAAGTGCCACTAAATGAGGAGTTCATCTCCGTACATGAGGACGGCACTTTGCTTAGTTTAAATATTAAGAGGCTAAAAGTGTTTGCTGCTCATAGATGGTATTATAAAAAGAGATATTAATGACCGTGTACTGACACAGATTAAACATTCATTTAGAATTACTGTGCTGCAATGCCTACATTGAATTTTCATCTGACATATTATGTATTAAATATTTCCCATTTTACTTTTAGCATAAAATACTACTTTGGGCACTTAAGACTAAAGGATTTTTTTTTCTTCTATTGATAATCTAAAATATCAGCTTAGTTGGTTATTCAGCAATTTTTTGGGCAAGTGTTCATTCCCACTTGTGTCAGTTATAAAATCTAATGAACAAAAATAAAAATAAAAAATACAATTTTATGTAAACCACATATGTTTAAAATCCAATATTGTTTATTTAAATTTTTTTGTGTAATTTGTTTGTAATATACACCTCTTTTTAAAGCGAGTTTCTAATGTAACTGTGACATGAGGTATTGTTCATTATAATTATTTAATTCATTTTCATCTGAATCAAATGAACATTTGATTGGAATTTTTAGTTCGCCTAAATGTTGGGATAATTTATTATTCGATTGAAGTCTTATGCTTTGAAATCGAAATCTGCAATTAGAAGTGAACAACAGATGTGTTTCAAGTTCTTGGTTATTTTCGGTCGGATACATTTTTTTTACACCATGCAAGCTGAACAATACCTGAGGGCTTGTTTTCCATTCATTCCTTTTTTTTCCTCTCCTCATTCTTTCTCAATGCTTTTGCAGAGCCCTTAATTTGCATATTGAACTGAAATCAAACAAGTCTCTATAAGTCTCAAGCTTTTATTCAGTATATATTTTCATAACTCGCTCTTTCCCCCATTTCTCTTTTGCTTGCTCGTTCTCTCCCGTCTTTTTTCTGATGTAAAATTCAAAGCAGCTTGCAAATTTATTTTTTATCTAGCACATTTGCTTTGCCGCCACATGTAAAGTGTGTTGAAGGAGAATTCTAATGACTAGGGCCTGATGGGAATTAAATGACTGAAGTTCAAAGCGCTTTGCACATCAAGGCAGCCGTCAATCAAACCGCAGCCCCGCTCCGGCTCTGTGAGATGACGATAATGGGGGATAGAAATGAACCCGACGGTGAGAAAGACACTATTTTAGTAATGGGTGAAGGAAAAGAACATGCATAGTTCATGTGGCAAAGGACAAAAGCGATGCATTTAGGGGAGAGCAGTGCAGGATGGGTGTTGTGTGAAGAAGAAGTACAGAAAGACACATGCAGCATCTGCCAGTCGGTTGGCAAATGATGAGGAAATGATGGCTAGAGCTTGTTACAGAGATAGTGTGTGTTTGTGCAGCAGTGTTTTTGTAGAGTCATAAGGGAGATGAAAGCGAGTGTGGCAGTGCAAGATCTCTGGAGACACTGCTTAGATCAGTGCTCGATTAGTGCAGGCAGAGACCTGAAACCGCAGCATAATGGGCGGCTATGAAATATTATCTGTTTTGGAGCACATTCTGAATAGACAAAACTCACGATTGTTAATTACTGATCTAATCGGGCTGCTGATCACTAATGGTCACTGCGCCACTAATCAATGGCGTCAATATGCAACTAATCATATAACTCTGCATAGATGGCACATTAAATGGGCTTATTATCAGCCAAGCCAAACAGAAGATTTTCCAATATACTGTGTGTGAGTGTGTGTGTACACGCAAAAAAATTCTCTCTCTTTAGTGTGAATCCATCTGAATGCCAAAATGGACGGGTTGAATGATGTCCTCATTTTCAAACCAAAACTATGCAAGAGAAAGCAAGTCAGACTGCATTACTGCTCGTCTATTTGCGGTGTGGATAAACATGTTTTTTTGCCAGTCAGAGTGTGTTTTGTGCATTGCATTATTGGATTAATACCTGGGTGTTACTGGGTAAATTTACCAGTTACGGTTTTAGTTAAAAATACAGAAAATTAATAATTAAAATAATTTTGAGTTTTCATTCTTAAAAGTAATAGTAAGACTAGTATAAATCTATATATTTTTCTGTTTTTATATTTATGTATGTACACAATCATTCAGGTAATATTTTATTTTATTTAGAAACCTTTTTGCTCATAATACAGTAAAATACAGTATAAAGAAATATTTTGTTATTATAATTTTAAATAACTATTTGCTATTTTAAGATATATATTTCCGCAGCTATTACTCCAGTCTTCAGTGTCACATGATCCTTCAGAAAACTTTTTTTAATTAATCTTAATATTTGGTGCTCAATAATTTTTTTTATTTTTTATTTTGGTGTCAGTAATGCTGTTCTGCTTAATTTAATTTTCATTTTTTGTGGAATCTGTGTTACTTTTTTCAGGATTTTTTGATGAACAGTGAGTTTGAAATAAAATATTTTTTTCCAACACTAAAAATCTCTCCACTGTATTTTTAGTCAATTTAATGCATGTTTGTTGAATAAAATATTTTTTCAGTAAATATTTAAACAAGTTTACTGAATCTTAGCAGTGCATGTTTTTTTTTTTTTTTTTTGCGCAGTTTTTTTTTATATTTATATACAAATATACCTCTTCATGCCTGTCTAAAAGTGTTGGATGCTGTAAATAAAATCAAAAGGGTTCTCCCATCTGCTCTTCGTCATTCTTCTGTCCCTTCAGACTGCATCCCTCCATCTTTCTCTTTCATCTTCAGCACAAGAGCTGTGCAGCTGGTAGAAATAGATATCGATGCAGTTTTCCTCAGGGGGTTTTACCACACAACTGTAAAAGCTGTTATTACAGCATAAGAAACACTTCAGCTTCATTTTTCTTCATGACTGAGGCCTTGACCAAACTGAACACTCACTGCTCAAGTGCTGGACCGTATTTTCTTCCGTGTCACTTTCTAATTATCACTGGTTAAAAGAATCTGTACTGATGTTTTTTTCTTCTTCTGTCTGATTTCAGATTTGATGGTAATTTTAACACCAATGTTTCGAAGACCATCAGCTGTGATCGTCTCTCCCTTACCGTCAATAGTCGAGCTTTCAACCCAGGACGAGACCTCAACTCTGGTGTGTATAAAACACACACACACACACACACACACACACACACACACACACACACACACACACACATTGTCTAAGCTTCAAAAACCCAAAGCCAATTTTCACTTATCCAGCTGCTGCCATAGCAACCATTTGCAAAGAACAATATTGCTTTCCTGACGTCAAATCTTCAAAGATTTTTTGGCCTTTAGAGTGAGACAGAAAATGAAAAAGGCTGTTGAATACGTGACCTTGCTGATTTGCACGTGGAAATGCTTCATTTTCTCTCCTCTCATCCTGTTTTTATTCCTTTCCCTTTTAAGTGACCACAGCTTTGTACCTCTGCACTCTTTTCCCCTTTTATATCTGCTGTACCTCACTAATCAGGAAGTTTATGTTTTTATCACTTTATACACTGCGCCAGTGTCAACAGCTGGGTTTGTCAACCGAATCGGTAAATTCAGTAACCTCTGTATGAATTCATCAAGTAGTTAGTCTGACTCCAAATTTGATAAATTCTTTAAAATAATCTGATTATATTTATGAATTGAATCACATGGTCCCCCCTTATATATTTAGATATTAAAATATCTAAAATGGTGCATAGTGAGATGTCGAATAGTTTTTTGAACCGTCTTTATGAACTGATTGGTTCTGGCTCTCCCTCCAGAACAGATGCTCTCAATTCATCTTCATACAGATGCTTATTTTTGTTAGGCAGTCATCGGGAGTTCATGTTACCGCTCTCCCTCCATTTGTCACTGAATACTGACCCTGCTAACCATGCAGGCAGTCATCAGTCATGTTTGATCCCTGTTAGTCTAAACATTGATGAAAAGAGGAGGAGGGGGGAAGAGGGAGAAAAGAGACAAAACAATTAAGAGGGAGGAAAAACCTTGAGAATAGAGTGATGAGAGCAAGAAAGAAAAAGAGAGAGAGAGAGAGAGAGAGAGAGATAATGTTGTGTTTGTGTGTGTTGTGATGTCTTTGATTTAGTTTGTAGGTTTGGTTCTTATTTGCGAACACCCCCCCCCCACACACACACACACACACACTCCTTTGTTTCACCCTTTACTCCTCTTCAAAGTTTGTTTACTTCTCAGTGTTCTGTAAGAGTTCCCCCGACTGTCATAAGACTGCGTCCCAACTTAATAGGCAGTAGGTTGTACTACTTTTGTTGCTGATAGAAAAATAAGTACTATTAAAGGGATAGTTCACCTAAAAATTTTAATTCTGTCATTAATTACTTACCCTCATGTCATTCCAAACCCGTAAGATCTTTGTTCATCTTTGGAACACATTAAAGATATTTTTGATGAAATCCGAGAGCTTTCTGACCGTGCAACTACCATGTTCAAGGCACAAAAAAGTAGTTAGGACATCATTAAAACAGTCCAAGTGACATCAGTGGTTCAACCGTAATTTAATTAAGCCACGAGAATCATTTTTGTGCACAAAGAAAACAAAAATAATGAGTTTATTCAACAATTTCTTCTTTTCCGTGTCAGACTTTGCTGTGCGTTTAGGAAAGTACCACAACACATTTAAGAAATTAATACATTTATTTAGCAAAGATCCATTAAATAGTAATGTTATAAGAAGTGCTCTTCTTTTGAACTTTCTGTTCATCAAAAAAACCTACAAAAAGAAAAACGTTAGCCAAGTCATTACAGTTTCACAGTAAGCCTTCGATTTAAAAGCTAAATAACTTATAATAATAATGATAATTGGTTAAGAAAAACTGATTTACCAATTACTGATTTGTTAGAACAAGATATCACAATAATGCTACTTTTTTATCAGGTTGAGGATAAAATGTTATGGAGGACTGGAACTTGCAGAACACTATCACAAACTCTTCTTGTGTTTGATTTCAAGGGATTGGAGTCCGTTTTAGCCACAAAAGCATGAGAAATCCATTGCAGTTTACTGTGTTTTGGGACACACTATTTAGGCTTATAGCCTACTCAGACACAACTTTTAGCTTTTCAGTGTCACTGAAATACACAGCCATTCCCACTGGCTGAATGAGAGAGTGTAAGTAAGGAAGAGGCAAATGCAACGATTTTTGGAGTTAAAAATAACCATGAAATTGACAGCACCGTAAGCGAGAAGAAATATTACATTCAGTGAAGACTTAAAGTGCAATGAAGGGATAGAGGAAATGAAGGGGTGTAACGTCATGACTCTGCTTCTCAGCTGCTCTAAACACTGGACACAGGATTAAGCACTTTGGGACGGCACATGTGTATGATTTTTTAAAGCTGTCAACAGCATGCTGTAAAGTTCCTGTTTATACTTTGGGTATGGATTGATGGCTCATTTGTGGTTGGGATGCCTGTTCGTGCTTAGCATCCATTTTTCCTTTGCAGGTTTCCACAGAAATGTAATGACTTTAGATCATAATTATGAAAGTCATAATTAATTAGGAAAGGCTAAAGCTAGTGTTTACTCTAAACCTTTACTTCTTTTATTAATGTTTTATATTTTATTATATTATATAATATTGGCCTTGTATTGTTTGAGTTAACATTTTGAATCCATAAACCACTTAAAGATGTCGGCAGGGTGAATTGCAGGTTATTTATTTGACCTGAGTGACATTTCTTGGCACATATTCTTCCTTTTTTTATTTATGGTGTAAAATATCCAAGTAGTATTACTAAAGTACATTCTGAAAAGGATCATACATATAATCAGACTTCTGCCCTTTTGAATGCCTCCACTGCCTCTCTTTGTTGTATTCCTTCCTTTCCTGTCTTTTCTTGTTCTTTTGCCCACTTTCCTTCACTTCCCGGCTCCTGTTAAGTAAATAAACACTTGAATTGATGGCAGCAGAGTGGTGATCGCTGTGCTTCTCGAGTGTTTGGAAAGGATCAGCTTGTCTGGGCTCCGGCCGTCACACAGCTGGGGCCTGTTCAACTGACATGAACCCTACAGCTGCCTACTTCAAGTGCACACACCATTCATATAGATCCATGCTGCATGGCATATTAAATTAGTTCTGGATGATTGTCTTTGAGAATTTGGGACATTTAGATACTAGTGTTTCTATGAAACATTCTGCTTTAAACGTTTATAATGATTTATGACTTGACATGTAGTGATTGTTATTGAAAAAAAAAATGGATAACAAAATCAACTGGTTGATAACTTTTATAATAATTTTTTTATTTTATTTATTTATTTTTCAAGAAAAGACCATAGAGTAATACAAAAGATATTAAACTTTTCAAACTATTCTTGCTTTCTCTTTGACTGTAGTGCTGGCAGACAACCTGAAGTCTAATCCAGGGATCAAGTGGCAGTACTTCAGCTCAGAGGAGGGTATTTTCACTGTGTTTCCTGCTCACAAGTTTCACTGCAAGGGCACATATGAGCACAGGAGCAGGTACAAAGAGCTCTCTCTCTCTCTCTCTCTCTCTCTCTCTCTCTCTCTCTCTCTCTCTCTCTCTCTCACTCACTCACTCTCACACACACACACACACACACACACACGTTTGTTTTTGTGAAAAGTGGGGACATCCCATAGGCGTAATGGTTTTTATACTGTAGAAACTGTATATTCTGTGGCCCTACACCAACCCTACACCTAACCCTGACCCTCATAGGAAACTGTGTATTTTTACTTTCAGGAAAAAACTCATTCTGTATGGTTTATAAGCATTTTGAAAAATGGGGACATGGGTTATGTCCTCATAAGTCACCCTCTCCTTGTAATACCTGTGTCATACCCATGTCATTATGCAGAGTTGTGTCCTGATATGTCACAAAAACAAGAGCGCACGCACGCACATACGCACACACACGCACACACACACACACACACACACACACACACACAATGTCCTAAGTTTTCATTCTGAACACTGATATGCCCTGTAGCAAGATATTGAATCCCATAGTTATCACTGTATTTAGGGCATGCTTGGTAATAAGACTTTCTAATTTTTTAACCATTCACGCACAACATCCAAATACATTTGTCAAAACTGCATTTTTAAAAGAAGCTGTTTCTATTAGAAATCTTTAGAAATTTCAGCCAAGTACTTACTTGTTTAAAAAAAGTCAAATGCTCTGTTTTTGTCTTTATATTTGTATTTTTAAATAAAGATATCTTTTCTTGGTCCCCATCTTTTAGCTAAAAACTAACTAAAGGTTATTTTCTCTTTTTGTATAAAAACTGATCTGTAAGTTAATCGCTCACTCTGTCATAAGCACCTCAGAAATTAGCGTCTTGTGTGGCTGAGTGTAAATTACATTCTAGAGAGGCCTTTTAGGTCTGTTTAACGTAGTTACAATAGGCCCCATGCCCTTGACTGGAATGCAGGGTCACCCCTGCTAAACCCCACTGGAATCTGCCACCCAGTGTTGTGGGCAATGTGTGCCTGTGCTGAAAGATGGGCTCATTTCTGCTGCCGTTCCCACAACTTCTCTCGTCCTGCTGGAGATTGAACAACAAATCTAGTACTCACAGGTTCTTAACCACTTATAGGATATATATAGGTGATTTAGGCAATATGGGCAGATTTTTCTTAGTGTTGAAGTTGGAAAGGGTTTCCAAAAACAACACAATAGAGTGCAGGATCTCTTGCACAAACACTGTAGCGAAGAGAGTGGGAATCACGCCAGGACTACACTTGGCTTCTTGCCATCAGAGTCCAGGAAAAGTCGTTGTGCAGGGTTCTTGCATTCTGCAAATAAGGAGACCGTAAATCTTTGTTTCTGTGTGTTGGCAGGCCTGTGTATGTTTCGGCAGTAAGGCCACAGTCGAAACATATTGTAGTGATCATAGACCATGGTGCCTCCGTCACTGAGACCCAACTCCAGATCGCCCGTGATGCTGCACTAATCATCCTCAACTCCATCGATGAGCATGATAAAGTAAGGAAGTGACGTCATCACCTCACCGGATTGCAATTGTTCTTTTGGCACTCAATGTTCTTTTTTCCCCCTCAGATCTCAGTGTTGACAATAGCAGATACTGTTCGTTCCTGTTCTCTGGATCAGTGCTACAAGAGCTTCCTCTCACCTGCTACCAGCGAGACTAAGAGGAAGATGAGCACCTTCATCAACAACATTAAAGCATCTGACAGCTCCACCCAGCATGCACTGGGCTTCCAGAAAGCCTTTCAGTTGTTAAGGAACACAAGCAACGTCACCAGACAGCCGACTAGTAAGAGTCAAAGCTTATTTAAATTAGATTTACTAACACCATGTAATTTCCTACCTTGTATTTTATGTTTAGTGTTA
Organism: Carassius auratus; assembly: GCF_003368295.1. Lineage (NCBI taxonomy): Eukaryota > Metazoa > Chordata > Actinopteri > Cypriniformes > Cyprinidae > Carassius > Carassius auratus. The sequence goes on along the minus strand of NC_039248.1, from coordinate 19,779,900 downwards.
ACAAGAGGCTTTTCCTCTCTTTCCTTCTCTTTTAAATAGTATGTAAAAGCAGCATGTACATTTTACTTTCACTTTCAAATAGCGCCAATTTCGACATTAAACAATTGTTTGTTTTTAGTTTGTTTGAATTTAACTCTTTTCCTGGCTGTCCTTCACTTTTAAAACGCTTAAAAGCATTGTGCGCATTTAACTTTCACTTTCGAATCAGCGGCAGTTCAGCATCAATTGTTTGAATGCAACAACAAAATACAACGTCAAACTCACTTTAGCCTATTTATAAAACAGAACTTTTAGTGACAAAACAAATAAAAATACTAAAATAAAAACAACAATATAGGGCACGCTATGCCTAATTTAAAATAACAAATAACTTTAACGAAGAAATCAGTCAGCTAATTTATAATTTAATTTATAATTTTATTGCTTTCTTTCGGAATACAGGTTTTTTTTTTTTTTTGGGGGGGGGGTAATTAATTATTATTCTGGTAGGAATTGATAAAAAAAAAAGAAATGTAAAAAGCAAGAAAAAAATGTTAATCAAATTTTATTATATATATATATATATATATATATACATATATATATATATATATATATATATATATATATATGCAGACTTAAAGATTGAAGAATTGGTCCCTGAGAAATAGTTACTAGAGTATTAAAAACCTTATTTTGTTATGTTCTCAAATTGACCCGAGGTCAGTTATTGTATTCAGTATGATCGATTATTGATTATTGATCGTCTTTCCTCTCACAGATACCGACATGGTGATAATCTACCTGTCATCAGGCGTCACCTCCCGAGACTCATCCGAGCACGAAAAGAGAGCAACCCTCAGCGTGGTCAAAGAGGAGAACCGCCACCTCAACAACTCGGTCATGATCCTCACCTATGCTCTCATGAACGGTGAGATACAGACAAGGAGCGCTGCTTTTTTTATGAACTCTTTGTCTTACGGGCCACAAGGGCTCATGGTGAACACCTGTGTGCATGTTTGTCTTTTTTCAAAACATGCTCAGCTGTTTTGACGCCCCTTCATCTTTCTTCTGGTCTTTGTATGTGTGTGCGTTTACACATAAGAAACCACTCTCTATTATATTGCTCTCCTCAGCTGTTCCTCTCCCCGCATGTATTAGCCTGCTATTAGCATACATTAGTTTGGCATCATGAAAATTTAAAAGCAGATAATCGAAAAGAAGAAGGAGAAATGCGACAATACATCAAAGGCCACTCAGTGACATGAAAGAGTGAGAAAGGCCTTTTTATGCATTAGATGACTCAGAGATATGATTCAGATTGATTAGCTTGGCAATGCAGGTTACACTACTTTGACTGGGCATTGTTAGGCTCTGAAGGACACACACACAGGGAATTACTCATATTTCCCTGTTTATTTGAAGTCTAGTTCATTTATGACAAGTTGTATTATATTCACATATTAAAACCTGTCACAGTGTCAGATTAATCGACTGGAGTGTTGAAATTTACGTCCAGTCCAATAACAATTCAACAGAATTGAATGTTCCTCCAAAAGGGAAAGACTGAGTAACAAAAACCTCCTATTCTTTCTGTTACAGGTCCAAAACCACCATTTCATGATGGAAATAGATTAAGTGTGATTTTTAGCTCTGCGGTTAAGTAATCCGTGTGGGATATGAATGGCTTTCTATTACTATGCTGCACTCTAAATAGGCCAGAGAAACAAACCTTTACAAACACCTGCAATATCTGCGAACATTTAGATAAATTGGTTGATACTAGCTTTGTTCCAAAACCCAGTGGTGCACAAGAGACACATAACACATTGATATTGAGCATATAATGTCTATTTTAATTAGTTTTTCTATACCTTCATCCTCAGAAGGAGTAACGGGATTGAAGGAGCTGGCGTTCTTGCGAGACCTGGCCGAGCAGAACTCTGTTAAGTATGGCATTCCAGATCGTTCTGCACTTCCTGTCGTGAAGGGCAGCATGATGGTTTTAAACCAGCTCAGTAACCTGGAGACCACCGTGGGCCGCTTCTACATCAATCTCCCCAATCGAATGATCGACGTGGCCTCCTTCAGCTTGCCTTATGCGGACCAGATGGGAGACGGTAAGTTAAGATCTTGAACTTGGCATCAAGAGCAAGTCTGGCACATTAACATTCCCTCTGACAAACCATATGTACTCAGAAGACCTCAGAAGGAGCGGCTCTGAACCAGAAAGTTTCCATGGTGCTATATACTGTAAACTTAAACTATAAGTAAAGCCAAAAATCACAAATGCAGAGTCTGCTCTTATGGGGCTGCTAGACCGAAAGTCATTCTGATGAAGTTATAGCTTCATTTTAAATGATGCATAATACAATTCTGCTCACAAATAATATTTACTTTACTTTTTTTATTGCTTCATAAAAATGTCTCATTTTATTTTCTAATTTTTAATTAAACTGTATTAGGCTATGATGGAATTATGCCTGGAAGAGATGAAGGAACAGTCATAATTTAATTTAAAATATATATATATATATATATATATATTTATTTTTTTTTTTTAAATTTGTTTTATTATAAATAAATAAATAAAAAAGAGAAAACCTATAAAATGATGACAATTTTAAAAACGTGATTTTATCAAGGAAAAAAAAAAGCATATCTGCTTTGCTCATTGTTGTTTTTTTAGTATCGCTTGTCTTTTGCCAATGGCTTTTATCTCACAGTTAATAATATTTCTTCACGAATTACCATTTACATAAATTGGCTTATTAATATGGGGACAGATAAAGGAACTTCTTTTCTGTTTGTAGGTTTCATCATGACCGTCAGCCGGCCATGCTACTTTGGGAACTTGTTGCTGGGTGTCGTTGGAGTGGACGTGAATCTGGCATACATACTGGAGGACGTCACCTACTACCAGGACTCCCTGGCCTCATATACATTCCTCATAGACAATAAAGGTAGGAAGATGCACACACTGATGATTGTTTTTTGGTTGAGATCCACCTGATTCCATTAGCCAGAATGAGCCAAGCTTGTTTTACACGTTTCCCTGTTTGCCTCACTTCAGCTTGACTTTCTAACTTCACCATTAATTTGGAGCTCTGACTGATCTTCACTGGCACAAAACACTGAACTGAAGACCGTTAACCTTTAACAGTTCATTTGGGGAATCAGCTGTCCCACATTAGGTTGACATCATGCCAGTTTCTCGAAGTGGGACCAGCAAAACTCTGTGGATTTGAACTTTTTAGGGAGAATGGACTTTAAATGTTTCCACCAAAGAATGAAATTAAGCACTGTTGGCCTTATTTTGACTAGCTTTCATTTACACTTTCTTCATCCTGCTCTACATAACATCTATTTGTTTTTCCATGACTTCCCCCAGCAGGGTGAAGTGTCTCTGAATTTAAAACGCTGTTAACCTCCACTTAATACTTATTAAAACAATCCGATAAGCCCTGCAGAAATGGCCACTTTGCACTAAAAGGTTGTGTTGTATTACATATGTAATAAAATGAGGGTGATTATCTGTTCCTGAGAGTATACGCTCTGTCCTAATGACTGGGATAATGAAGTGGCACCTGCTGTCTCCAGCTGTTCAGTAAAGAGACGACGTAGCACTGCCTCTCAGCTCGTTTCTAAAGGAAGTCTCTCCCTGTACTGTGCAGGCCACAGTTTATGTGTGTAACCTAGTAGTTGTAAAGCTGTAACAATATACAGTTTGTTAAAAACTACAGTATATTAGACCAGGAAACAGTCACAGCTTGCAAGGAAAAGTTATGCATTTCATATACAAATTAGGCATTCACATATAGTGTAGTGTTTTTTTTTTATTTTACATATTATATTAAATTCTATTTAAAATAACGTTTCAGGCTACACCCTCATGCATCCGTCACTCACCCGACCTTACCTGATGACTGAAGCTCCCCTCCACACAGACATCATCCACTATGAGAACATCCCAGGGTTTGCTGCTGTGCATCAAAATATCCTCAGGTGAGGGTGTGCGGGATTTCAAAAAGACCTGGCTTTCTGCAGTAGTAAGCTCGAGTTTACTGTGTTACTCACGTGATTGCTAAGCTCATGGTGTGCGTTTCTTGTTAGTCTGCCTCTGGGGAGTCAGGTCATTGCTGTCCCTGTCAACTCCTCTCTGTCTTGGCACATGAACCGTCTACGTGATCCCAGCCGAGATGCCTACAATGTCAGCTACGCTTGGAAACTGGTAAGCTATTCCTCCGCAGTGGAACAAGCATCGGCTTAGATCAGGCTGAGGGAAAACCAGACTCTTTGTATGTTGTTTTATATATTCACTTTGAATTTTTACTGATCTTGATCCCTGATTTGCAGGTTCAGGACACTTCGTTTATATTGTGTATAGTTTATGTTCAGCCGGAGATCCCGGTGAAGCAACTGAAAAATCTGAACACGGCCCCTAGCAGCAAACTCCTGTACCACCGCCTGGATCTGCTGGGCCAGCCCAGCTCCTGCCTCCACTTCAAACAGCTCGCTACAGTCGGTAAGCCCAGATAAAACATTGATCTTAACTGCTTGGGGGGAAACAAATTGTGCATGCTATTCTCAAAGTTGTTAGGACTTACAATGCAGAGCTTGTTTCTCTGAAAACAGAGCGAGACATTTCTTTTTTATAAAACTATATCAAATCCAGATGGAACAATTATAAAAGTTTCTTTGCCTTTGCTCAACAGGTGAATTTTTACCAACAAACACCAAATAAATGGACTGCATGTCAGAAGTTGTTTTGCTGTTAAAGTATATTTTAACTTCATAATATTATTATTAAAGGGAAATAAATGTGTTAATGTGTTAACTGTGGAAAAAGTATAAAAGTATATAAAAAATAAATAAATAAATAAATATATATATATATATATATATATATATATATATATATATATATATATATATATATATATATATATATATACATATTGAACAATAAGCCCCAAGAAACCGTAGTTTACAGTGAATTTATAACAGCTAAGGGGCGTTGTTAGACATGACATGAAGCAGATATATATATTTATAAAACGGATAGTTCTGGTCCTTGAATCTGATTGGCTGAGCCGCGTTCAAAGTTGTTGTAAATTACTCTACAAAGATACACCTTCGTTTATGTCTGTGTGTTGCTCGACAACCTCTTTACTGGAACCACAACCTTTTCTGGGGAGGAACTGCATTGAACTGCGTTGTTTGGTGGAAGAAGAATATTTTTATTATTATCTTTACATTTTATTTGCTTGGTTTTATTTTGTGAAACCTCACTACGTATATTGAATAACCGTTTAATAAAAGCAAGAAGCCGTGGATTACAGTGAATTTATAACAGCTAAGGGGGTTTTAGGCACTCCATTTCACATCGTGTCTAACAACGCCCCATAGCTGTTATAAATTCACTGTAAACCATGGCTTCTTGGGGCATATTGCTTTAATATATTACAAGTGTACTGTATATGACTTATGTTTTTATTGGGGGGGGTTGAAAAAAGTCTGTTATGCCCACCCAAGCTGTAATTATCTAATTAAAAATATAGTAAAACAGTAATATTGTTGAATATTATTACAATTTAAAGTTACTATTTTTTGTTTTTAATCTATTTAATGCAATATATCCCTTCGTCAAAGCTGAATTTTCAGCAGAATTTCCATCCCTCCAGTCTTCAGTGTCACATGATCATTCTAATACGCTGATTTGGTAACTTTTCTTATCTATTATAAATGCTGAAAAAGATTGAGTTGCTTAATATTGGGAACATGCGGTTTTTAAGTTTAATAGGCCCTTGCTGAATAAACATTTTCATTTCTTTCCTAAATTAAATTAATAACCCCATACTTTTTTTAACAGTGTACTTTTTTTGGTTAGAGAACATTACTGTTACTAAGGGATGCTTGATAATGGTTCGGGGCTAATGTAATTAAGCAGCAGTGCAGCACAACTTATTCATCTCTCTTTTTCTTCAGAGAGTCCCACAGTGATGTTGTCTGCTGGTAGTTTCTCCTCTCCATATGAGCACTTGAGTCAGCCAGAGACCAAGCGCATGGTGGAGCACTACACAGCTTACCTGAGTGACAACACCCGGCTCATAGCCAACCCAGGCCTGAAGGTACACACAGACACACTCTTACTGGCCGCCATCTCAGCAACACGTGTCTCATAGCCAACCTAGGAATGACTCAATCTTTCACAGTTAGTGGTCACATGGTTAGATCTTAGTTGGAAGTCTTCCTCTCCTCTTTAATTCTTCTTTTTCGTTTGGGAAATGCAGCGTACCAGTCTTTATGATGCTCTGCTTAGTAGAATTCTTTAACACCCCCCTCCTTTGGTCTTCCAGTCTTCTGTGAGGAATGAGGTGATGGCCACCAGTCACGTGACAGATGAATGGATGAGTCTTATGGAGATGAGCAGCCTCAACTGCTACATTGTGAGGCGTTACATAGCAACGCCCAATGGGGTGCTGCGGATTTACCCCGGTTCTCTCATGGACAAAGCCTTCGATCCCACCAGGAGACGATGGTAAGATTTGAGCCTCAGGACGGAGGTCTTCAAACTCCTAGTGGGACGCTGGTCAACAGATCCCACAGTCTGTTGACTAAGCTTTGCAAACTGACAGATTCCCAAGAAGGTATTTTGTGTTCACATTCAGCTGGACACAGTACAAAAAAAGGGTGTATTTTTAATACAAATATATTGCATAGGAAATAAAAAAAAGTTCAGCTAACTTCGATACATTTATGAATTTCTGTTTAAAATGTGGTCTAATTAGTGATCCTTTTGTTTTTTAGGTACCTACATGCTGTAGCCAATCCTGGTCTCATCACTTTTACTGGACCCTACCTGGACATTGGTGGGGCGGGCTATGTGGTCACTATTAGCCACACCATCCACGCCTCTAGGTCAGTTGTTTAAGGGTCACATTTCATGTTTAAACCTATTGGATCTCAACCAGGGGGCCACAGGATAAGTCATTTAAGTAATAAATGATTAATATATTTGTAAAAAAAATTCTAGAGGTCTTTCCACTCTGAATAACTTTTTTTCTTAAAAACATTTTATTGAAAAATTATTTTTATATATATACATATGGGTGTACTCCCTCCTTCTGTTCTGTTTTAAAACAAGCAGTTTTGTCATAATAATGGTAGAAAAATATCTTAGTCTGTATAAGAGGAGGGGGCCCTTTTGAATATTGTGTTGGGGGTCCGTAAGTCCAAAAGTTTGAGAAGCATTGTTTAGACATAATTTGCTATGTGTTACGGCTTTTGTAATGTGGATATTCATTTATTTTTGCTTATTCTGACACTAGCTGTTTTTTGGATGCTTGTATGGATCAGACTTTAAAACAATGATATAAATAACTTAATTATAGAGAATTAAATGAATAGGTCCACCACAACATAAAAATTGTACTCACTCTCGAATTTTTTTATTTTTTTTTCCCTACAATGAAATGGCCAGTGCTTTACACTAACTCCAAAAAGAACCCTTACTAAAAGTAGTTCATACTCATAGGAATTGTGTGCTATGTAAAAGTCATTATTCACCCTTTTATTGATTAATTTTTTTATTCAGCATCAAATCTTCGTGCACATTCAAACCTGACATATCACTGCTGTTTACAAGAAACACATAACTAGGAATGTTTGACATCAAGCCTAGTGTAGTTTGTTATAATTTACCATGAATGAAACTTTTGTTTTGCATGAAAACTATCCCTTTAACTTACTTTTTTCATAAATTGCCTCTCTAGTTGAAAAAAAGCATAGCATAGGTGGTACGTAATAGTACCTGTTGCAAATGAAAAACAACTGCCTTATCACTGTCGGGTCGCTGCTTTGCACAGTGCGTGCACGCGTGTGTGTGTGTGTGTGTGTGTAGAGATATGATGAAGCTGGCAGTGTTCCAGAATGTCTAGTGTAGATAAAAAGTGTTTTCCCTTCACGTTTTCCAATCAGTTCTCTCTTAAGAGGAGGAAATGTGACCTATGTAGTGATCTGATCTAAAGCTCTACAGCGGTGACCCATCATACTGTAGATCTCCTTATTCTTCATATTGTTCAACACACTTATCTGCCTCCTTTCCCAGTTCCCAAAAGGCTTCGGGTTACACAGTAGCGGTTATGGGCATTGATTTCACTCTGCGCTACTTCTACAAAGTTCTGTTGGATCTCCTGCCCATCTGCAACCAGGACAAGGGCAACAAAATCCGGTAAGGCCTTCCCACCACACCCAACCCCCATCTCATTTCTTCTCAAACTCTCTAGTGTCTGCCAAGACCCCAGTGTGCTGGCTGGGGTGTCCAGCGTAGTGCCTGAAGCTATCGATGCCCCACAGAGGCTCTTTCAAATGAAACTAATCAGATTTGCTTTTGTTTGAAAAAGAGGCATTCACTTAAGTCTTCTCTGCATGCCTCTAAGCTCCCTCTTTTAGGATAGGTGGAGATGGAATGAGAAAACGATCTGAGGTGGGGATCAAGAAACTGTGAGGGAGGGCTGGATGTAGAGAGAGGAGAGATGAGAAGGGAAAAGTATAAAGACTGGAATAATGATATTTATTTTTCCAAAAAATAATTTAGGTTGTGCTAATTTTAAAGTAGCTGCAGTGATACTAGGGTATTGTGGCAGTTGTCAAGTTTTTATTATTGCTAGGGCGGTTGCTTATGATATTCAGAGAAATGGCTTAGCTGAAGTTACAAGCCTAGTTGTTGAGTAAATGAGTACAAAGTTACAGTTTTATACACTACTGAAATATTAGAGCAGAACACCATTAAACTCTGTGTAAACTCATGTTTATGGAAACCTTTGGCCAGGAAGAATGGATGAACAATTACAGGAGAATTAGTGATGATGAACAACAACAACAAAAAATAAATAAATAATATATATATATATATATATATATATATATATATATATATATATATAATTATAAATAATATATAATATATATATGTTTATATATATATATATAAACATAAATGTACAAAAAAAAAAACTGAATTAATTTTCTAGTTTGTTCCATTAGTATTTATTTCCCTTTCTAATTTTAAATGCAGTTCTTGAATATGTAATAGTTTACATATTTGATACATATATATTATTTGAAACAGGGGGCCTCAGCAGAGTTCACGATGACTTAAAATGTTTTACAATAAGGTAACACAAACTTTTAAATAAGCTAAAACGACTACAAATTCAGATAATTAATTCATCCCAACTTTTTAAATTCAATAAAGTAATTATTTAATTTGATTTATTTTTTAATCAAAAATGTTAATCTAAAGCTATTCTTAATATTTGTAAAATAATTATTATTGAGGTCCGTTGAGGTCTTGTAGTCATATAAATAAATAAATAACGCATATTCAAGTATAATAGTATATTTTTTTCATGATTATTTTTGTATCATATTTAAACAGAAATTTAATTTGGGTAGTCAACCATATGTATGTAATAATAATAAAAAAGTGTTCAATTTGCTTTATCATTCATGTTTGTAGCTCAATATTTGAACCCTAATAAAAAGCAATAGTAATGCTTATCTTTGCAAGCAGTGCAAATAAACCCTACTGATGCAATATATAAAAGCCACGGTTACTGAGGCAATATATAAAAGCCACGTTTTTCAGGACTGACTGAAAGACACAAAGGGAGATAAGCTGATTAGGGCTGCATTCCAGACACATCCTGTTATGTTAGGTGCCAGTGCCCCCATTTTTCCCTCGCTCCCTTCTTTTCTGTCTCTATTTTACCCTTCCCTCTCATGCCTCTCTTCCCTCCCTTTTTCTTTCTTCTTAACTCTATTTCTACTCTATTTGTCTCTGTCTTTGTCCCTCTTCATGCTCTCTCTGTCTCTTTATCTGTCTGTGCTGTGGAGGCCTCAGTGTTCTTTGAGTTTCCAGTGCTATGGTCATTAAACAGGATTAGTGAAGTGGAATGCCTCAGTGTGCCACACAATAACCCGAACTGTTCTGAACTGCAGATGGTACCCTGTGAGCATGCAGGAAGCCATCTACCATTTCCTTCCACCTTTCCCCTCTAAATGTCATTTTGGATCTTTGTAAGGCTCCGAGTGCTTGATCCTGTTTGTCTTGGTCCTTATGTATGTGTATCTGTAGGTGTTTTATCATGGAGGACAGAGGCTATCTGGTGGCCCATCCGACCCTGATTGACCCGAAGGGCCACGCTCCAGCAGAACAGCAACATATCACTCACAAGGTAAGGATCTGTGGGTCTGAGGATAAACTTTACTTGTCTTTCACAAAAAAATAGGCAGTTTTATGTTTTTGTTCTTAGAAAATGGGGGACTAATTACTCTTCAGCCATATCATATTCAAAGTTCGGTAATGAAACTGAAAAACAATCTTACTGAGTTCATTATTTTCTCCCTGATTTGCTCGACTTTAGGAGCCTCTAGTGGCCAATGACATTCTCAACCACCCCAACTTTGTGAAGAAGAACCTGTGTAACAGTTTCAGTGATCGTACCGTGCAGCGGTTCTACAAGTTCAACACCAGCATTGTCGTGAGTGGAGTCTCATATGCATTATTTAATATCCGGTTACTGTAAATTTTAGTTTGAAGCGGACAATCCAGCCAGTTTTTGTTTTACCATATAAATGTAGTCAGCCAAATGTATTAGTTATGTTAGCACGCCACCTAGTGGAGGTTGTTTTAGTAGTGGCCATAACAGATGTGCTTTCTAGTATAACCAGCTGGGAAATTATAAATTGTTGTTTTTAATGAGAAATTGTATGCACAGTGTGAAAGACTGTTATGAATTCAAATGATTGTTAATGGCTTACTGTGCGTTTGTCATTTTTAAGGGTGATCTGACAAATCTTGTGCATGGCAGTCACTGCTCAAAGTACCGGCTCACTCGTATCCCAGGAACCAATGCATTTGCTGGTATTGTGAACGAGACCTGTGATTCACTGGCCTTCTGTGCTTGCAGTACTGTGGATCGTCTCTGTCTTAACTGCCACAGGTAAGGTTTACAGTGTGCACAACTCTTATCTTTAATACTCTATTCATATTAGGATATTTTGATGAAAACAAAGTTAAAAAGTCATTTCTCATGAATTTACTGCATATATAAAAATATAAATGACTGTAAAACAATCTTACTGACCCCAAGCTTTTCAATTGCATTTATTTATTTATACAGTATATTATATTTATGTATTTTATTTTATTTATTATTAACTTTGGTGGAATATAACCCTCAAGGTAATAGCCAATTAAATGCCAGGAGTCTTTAGTCATAACACACAGTGATAAATCAATTTTTTTTATATATAGATTGATTAGACAAAAATTTGTGCATTTAACGGAATTTGTCCAAATTTGAGGACTGCTCATTTAAAAGGCATTTACTTTCTAAAAGCTATTTTATCATGTTTTTAGAAGTACACTAGCAAAACTATTTAAAAAAAAGTCCTGTAAACAGATGTTCTCCGTGTATTCTCATCTTCCTCAGAATGGAGCAGAATGAATGCGAGTGTCCCTGTGAATGCCCTCTAGAGGTGAATGAATGTACTGGCAACCTCACCAACGCTGAGAACAGGTAAACCGCTGCTGTTTCCAGGACAGTCTTGTGTTATTTATTGAAGGTGATGTAGACATTAAGCCCATTTTAACACATAATACATGTTGTACACAATGTGTTTGGATTACCCCTTAAGTGCTTGGAAAATGGACTGCCACAGTATATGATCCAGAAATTAATCACTGGACCACATGTCCAGATTCTCATCAGCATGCACTGGAATGAATCACACTTAGTCACACAAACACACACACTTCTGCCCGTCACTTCATCAAGTTCTTGTTTGTCACGATGAATAGATATCCAGCCACCTGTGTCCTCAATTAGCCGTCAGTTCAGGATTGTTCCTCAATAGACATTTAGACACTTTCAGGTTTGTCGCATTATTCCCAGCTGAGAGATCTCAAGGCATTTAGCTTTATGTCACTGTGCCATCTGTTCATTTTAGTGAAAATTTTTACACTTGAATGCTAATAAATGTCTCCTTTACTACAGAGACCTGTAGTAAAAAAAAAAAAAAGTCTGGATACTTACTGTGTAGCAGTAATAATAACTGTTGATTATTTGTTGTCTGTTGAATGCCATTTATCTACAGAACAACATTGTTGCCAGACTGTTACAAATAGCTGACTTAAATGAGTTACATGTTGTATTTGGGGCCTAACTGACTCAGTTTGCCTTACTGCTGTTTTGTGTGTGCATAGAAATCCGAGCTGTGACGTGCACCAGGAGCCTTTGTCTTTGACTGTAATTGAGCCCAGTCTACAGGACACTCTGCCTCAGTGTATCAACACCAGATGCAGCCAGCGCTTCACCAGCAGGTACGGCCATATACTGTATCATTTGTGATCAGCCTGCCCTTAGCATGACCTTAACAGAAACACAGAGTCTCTGAGAGTAATAATGTTTCTCCTTTTACTTAACACAGCTAATCTCACATCACTTATTCACAACCTGCGCTGACCACAACAAAAAGCATGTGTGTTTCTCAAGATCATACAATGTCGGCTATTATTAGGGACTGTCAAAATCAAAGACTCGCAAAAAGCTCATGAGTTATCTCACATTGTCGTTCAACATAAACTCAAAGAACCAAGTCTGTGTTGGTAACACTTTACAAGAAAGTTTCATCTGTTAACATCAGTTCACTATATGTACTAGCAATGAAAAACACTTCTAAAATACTTATTAATCTTAGTTAATGGTGTTTTCAACATTCATTAAAATCCAAAGGCCAATCTGTTAATATCTTTTAATGGACCTGAATTGATATGAACTTACGCTGAACGCTTATGTTAAATTATTTACGTTAACAAAGATGAATAAATACCGTAACACATGTATTGCTCAGTGTTAGTTTATTAATTAACTAATGTTAACTGATGAAACCTTAGTGTTAAATATACATATTCAAAACTACTAATAAATGGTATATTTAATTTGTTGAAACAGGTATAGTTTGTAATATAAAATGCTTATATGCATTCTATAAAAATAGAATTTTATAAGAATTTTATAAAATGATTTTTAGTATATTGTTTTAACATATAGGTGGTGGAAAGATTTTTCATTGTTACAAAAGACTTTTATTTCAAATAAATGCTGTTCTTCAGTACTGTCTGTTCCTGAAATAATCAAAAAAAAATTGTCATGGTTTCCACAAAAATATTAAAGCAGCACAGCTGATTTCAACACTGATAATAATGAGAAATGTTTCTTGAGAACTAAATCAGCATTTTAGATAGGGCTGAACAGAACCAGCTTTACTGACGAGATGCACATGACAATCACGTGTGATTTATCGGCCAGCCCTAATATTATTAAAATGATTTCTGAAATATCATGTGAAGACTGGAGTAATGGCTTTTTTAAATATATTAAAATAGTAAAGTTATTTTTAGTTGTAATATTTTACAGTCTTACTGTATTTTTGATCAAATAAATACTGCCTTGGTAAACAAAAGCAATATCTTTTAAATGCATTTTAAAAATCCTACTGACCCCAAAGTTTTGCATGGTAAATGTATTTGGTATGTGTAGCCATCTCTATAACACTGCTTTTTGTATGTTCGGTTTTATTTGTGTGGGTTGTAGTGACTGTTTTGGTGTTCTGGACTGTGAGTGGTGTATGGTGGACAGTGACGGAAAGACCCATCTGGATAAGCCTTACTGTGCCCTACAGAAGGAATGTTTTGGAGGGATTGTGGGTGCCAAAAGTCCTTATGTGGATGGACTGGGCATTTTAGGTGAGCTGCTACTTCTGTAGTCTGTTATTATTACTTATTATTTACTTCTGTTATTATTTGTTCTGTTTATAATAGCATATGTAGGTAAATTGCATTGATGGGTCACAATAGTCATCTAAAAAATGACTTTCTATTATTTAGTTTTGCTTGTTTTGGAAAGATATGCACAAAAGTTTGGAATTGCACTGACTTCATGAGTCCCACATTGTGCCTTGAGGATCTTTGCTAGTGTGTATGCTTTAATTCATTTTTTTCATTTCTTCATCTCTTTGCAGATGAGGAGCTGGCTTCGCTGAATATGATCAAGAGTGCGCCCGTGGGGCCAGTGGCAGGAGGGATTATGGGATGCATCATGGTGCTGGTGTTAGCTGTGTATGCCTACAGGCACCAGATCCACCGTCGCAGCCATCAGCACATGTCCCCGCTGGCTGCACAAGGTGAGTCTGGACACTCGGAGTCTAGTCTGAGTCTGATTCTTACCTGGGACTGTTGGGAAACTTCTCCTTAAAATCCCAAACAGAATGTCCAGATCAGTCAAATCTTGTAATGTGATTGTTATAATATGCAGTCTACTGCAGGATGGCAGTTGTTAAAAGTGCGTTAAGCTGCTAAAGAGAACTCACGCTGTTCCTCAGGTGACTTTCTGTATGTGCTTTTCAAGAGGAACTAAGCTACACAGACAAGCAAAGTATACTTTGGGTTTCGGATACATGGCTAAAAGTCAAATACACACACACATATATGTCAAAAGTGAACATTAACAGAACAGAAAAAGATATCGGATATGTCAGTATATTACAGCTGTGCATTCAGTCTTAGAGTAGCAGGAGCCTAATAATACCTGCTGCTGTCCTTAATGTTAATCAAACAACAAAAGATAAAGAAAAATAAATGTACTGCTTGACTGAATAACTTTAGTAGCTTTAATATAAATCTGTGTACATGTAATACATACAGACTGTTCAGTGTTTTATTAATTTTATTTTTGATTATCAAGAATTGTGAAATTTCACTGCTGTCAAAATTTTGATATCACAGCATCTTTATTTTTCAGCAAAATATACGTAATAATGTACCGCTATTGTGTGTGTGTGTGGGGGGGGGGGGTAATCAGATGTGTGATATTGCCCACTCTTATGTTAATTGGGATTGCAATATTGTGCAAAATAACCATGATCATGATTTTTGCCATTATCAAGCAGCTTTATGTTTGACTTTGTTGTGATTTGGTTTTAATAGTTTACTACTGAATAAAAAGAATCAGGGTTAAAGATTACTGAATTAAAGGCGACGCGCACAATGTGACATTTATTATTTGACATATTTCAGAGGGAAACAAGATAGTCAAATATTATAAAATGTAGACCAGGACCTTTTATAATTGAGAACTGATTAGAAAGTGACAAGTGATCTCTTACAAAGAAGCTGAAGATGTCAGCCTGAGAAGGAAAGTTGTTTCAGAAGAAGAGCAAGTAAAACTCACTTTAATGAGGGAAAAATGATTGAGTGCACTTTTAAAGTGTGCTACTCCCTGTGCTAATGAGATACTAAAGCACAGCTGACCGCTAAAAGGACCTTAGGAGGATATTAAAGTAATTTAAAGAGCCGAATTCCCTCTTCCCTTGCATGTGCTCCCACATGTCTCAGCCAAATTCAGTCTCTATATGTGCATGACTAGGAAGTATTTCTTGGTCTGATGCAATATAAATGTGTTTGAATCAGTCTGTGTTCCAGTCAGTTTTGCAGTTACACAAGCTGTCTGAGAGAGTCCACTTTAGTCTGAATATGCCTTCTAGAAATAAATAGACTGGAATGCTATATTCCCTTGAATTGGCCTTCCTCTGTTTTTAATGTCTGATGGGCCTTCATGGGCATGATTTGAGGAGATTTGATGTATGCAATCTTTTTTTTATGAGAGAGACTGTAGACCAAAGGAGAAGATATATTTCATCAAATATGGTCAGGATTTTCCCATCTTTCTAATCTTCTCTCTCACCTGTCTTCCTGTCTCTGTCTCTTTTATCAGAGATGTCTGTCCGGATGTCCAACCTGGACAACGAACGAGATGACAGAGATGAAGACAGTCACGAAGACAGAGGAATAAGTAAGATCCCCGCCTCCCTGCCTGGAACCGCTTCACTCGAATTAACACAGAAACCCTTTAATGCCCACTTTAGCATTAGTAATTTCACTGAGGGCTTTTATGTACATCAAATCTACAGTATTGTACTTTGTACCATCAATGCTGTTTTTCACTGATTCTGTGCATCAGACACCAAATGGATGATAATCCGTGAATTCTTTGTTGTACGGTGTGCTGTTTTATTCTCCTAGAGTAAAAAGCGAGCATTCATGCTCACAATGGTACTGTGTCATTCTTGTGTGATAATTGCTTCAAACAGCCATGTGGGTTAGTCTGATGTCATAATTGGTCTCATCTTTAGTGACAATATTATATTATGTTCCTGATCGACATTTTCTAGTTCCATTGTACATTTTATAATCAGAAGCATTTTCAATCTGATTTGCATCACAACGTTGTTTTAATTCGATTTTGTGTTATGCGTAACTGTAAGAAACATACATTATGAAACATCATGCATAACTGTAAGAAATCTAAATGAGTAACAGTCAGTATGTATATAATACTGATTATCAATGCAACGAATTGGAAATGTGGAAAAATGAAAACACTGTACTCCTACTATCAACAAAAATGTATTAAAGGCTGCATGCCCGGTTGACTTCCATTGTAAGTGCAAAACAGTTTACACTAATTTGACCAAATTATTTGAAGTGGTAATCAACATATATATAATTTACCAACCTTACTTAGCGGTTTAGATTATGGAATTAGCATGCACACATATGATATGGTGCTTTGGAAGTCTTTTGGAAGATATCTTTTAGAATTTTTCCTCATTGTTTACCGAGTTCATCATCCTCAGTATAACCTTTTTAATGTGAAGTGTGTTATTGCCTTTTAAATTTCCTGTACTCTTACACCATGCTGGCCAGTTGGAGACCCGAGTGCTTTATTGTTATATGACCATTTGGCTCTGTTTCTCTCTCTCTCTCTGCAGTTAGTAACACTCGATTCATTGCTGCTGTTATTGAGAGGCACACACACAGCCCAGAACGACGGCGGAGATACTGGGGCCGGTCAGGGACAGAAAGTGACCATGGTAAGAGTGCGTACAGTATGTGTGTGTATGTGCACTCCTTCTTCAAAGTCTAAAGGAAAAGCGATATTAGTAGGTCTGAAAAGATCCATTTGAAACAAGGGTCAAAGAAAAATTCAAAAGGCGTGACCATCAAATTTCTCACCTTAGAATATATTGAGAGTTTTATTATTGAAATAAAGCAAAGCCTTCCCCGGGAGCTCAGTGTGTGCTTGTGTGCGGCCTGTATTTCATTGGCGGCTCCAGGCTTAGGTTACACGGAGTCTACAGTGCATGCTAAATCTGCCGCCCCTCAGGGACGAGGCTTTCTGGAGATCATTGTGTAACCAGCAAGAGGAGAAAGGGCAGCCCTATTCCACAAGGAGAGGTGCAATGAGAGACCTGGAGGAAGAAAGCCAGCAAAGTGGGTAGATTGAGAGATGCCAGAACAGTTAGAGGTGGCAAAGACCAAGTACAAAAGTTTCTTCCCTGTATTTTTATTTGGCAGGGTTAAAGGTCGCCTCCCACCCGGCTGCTCAGTCATCCAGCTTAAGGGGTCGTTTTAAAGCAATATCGATTTGGCTTTTGAGCGTGCGTATGCAGGAGAACGGCTCCGAAGCCTTTTCCTGTGCTCTCTGACTCATTACAGCTCCACCAACACGGAGAGTTTTTGCCAGGAGCGACGTAGATGTATACAAGTATTCGCTTCAGATCCAGGTTTAAAGAATTTCTCTAAACAGAAATGTGCTTTCTGCCAGGAACTGAGATGCTTTTTAGTACTTGTTTGGTTTGCTTGGCTCTTTGATATGTTTAGGGATAGATGCTGATCCAGAATCTGTGTCCCAGCTCTTTCACTCTCACTGCAGTGTTTCAAAGCTGGTTCCAGATCCGCTCTGAGACGGCTCATGCAAACATTGATCAAAGTCAGGAACATAAGAGGTTTCTGACCTTTCCTTTCACCTCCGATCCCGTTTCAAATGTCACATGTGGCTGAACGTTTGGCCACCTGACAGCAGGACAAGACCTTTTTTGTGCTCTTTGTACTGTCTTAATTTAATTCAGGATGTGTTTCCAACAGTTTGTTTGTTTTTTTGTATGCACTGTTAGCTCTCCTCCCACCATACAAGTTTAGTTGCCAGTAACTGTCTAATCTGTTATTCACTTCAGCTACTTTATGAGTCTTCTGTATTGTTGTCTAAACAGGAACGTTGGCAGTTTGACAGGGGAAAGTGGTTTTGGGTAGATAACAAATAACATTGACATCAGCTTCTTCTTTCAACATCAGGATATTAAGTTTAAATTTATGTATAAAGGAAGGTGTATGTTTCAGATGATGTAACTCGTCAACAATTTTAAAATCACATTTTGTTTTTTTTTTCCTTTTTCCCGTTTGACGCATACAAATATGAAAGTAGAAATATTCAATGTAGTCTCTCAGTATAAAGTCTGTACGTTTAAAACTGTTTGTATAATAATAGGTGTAGTAGGAAGTAGGCGTCAAGGCATTGTTCCTCAATGCAAATCTGTTGCACGGAGACAAACTGATAATAACATGAACACTACTTTGCACTGTTGCCATTGCTCTGCACCACTTTATAATTATTATAAATCATTACTGCCACTGTATCTATACATTTAAAGCTAATAGCTGTTTTTATAAATATAATTTTGCATTACACTGATTAAAACATTTGTATTTGTTTCCCTGATCTGTATTATTTTATATATATATATATATATGTGTATATATATATATATATATATATATATATATATATATCCATATATAGCCATCATTGTGATAAATTACATTTTAAGTTGTATTAAAATAGAAAAGTTATATTACATTGTCAAAACATTTCACAGTATTACTTTTTTTTATTGTATTTCAATCAATTAAATGAATATATATCTTAATACTTGGTGTCATGTCACGTTATGCTATCATAAATCTGTCAGATAAAATATGAGATTATGTTCGAGTTTTATGTGAGGAGTGTGAGATTAGAATGGATTAGGATTCATCTAAACGAACAGTTTGAGCAATTTAAATGATCATGTTTTTAACAAGTTTCCAACAGCAGTACCTCCAAAATGACACAGAGCCATAACTAGGTTTAAATGTCCATTTTCGGTTGAAAATTTCCTTTCAGCCGTTGTTTTAGAGATACAAAAAACTGTTATAGAACATTTTAGATTCAAAGTAAATTTTAGCTTCTGAAGATTGATTGTGATTTCTTTGTCCATTTATATGTAGGTTACAGCACCATGAGCCCTCAGGAGGACAGCGAGAACCCACCCTGCAACAACGATCCTCTCTCTGCAGGCGTTGATGTGGGCAATCACGACGAGGACCTCGACCTGGACACACCTCCACAGACAGCTGCTCTGCTCAGCCACAAGTTCCACCCCTATCGGCACCCCCACACGCACCACCCCCTGCACTTGCACACGCATCATCTCCAGGCTGCCGTCACCGTGCACAGTGTAGATGCCGAGTGCTGATCCTGCCCACCCGTGACCCCAAACCGTCCGCCAACCCTGCATTTGATGCCACTGCTAACTCCATCCACCACCTGCATCCTGCAAAAGCCACGAGAGAACCTTAACTCCCAGCTCTCCCTGGGCACCTGCTGAGGCGGTCAGAGGTGTTTTGTGCTTATTGACCATGGGGGGGGGGGGAGGGGGGGGGGGAACTTTTGACTTCTGTAGAGGTCATTAGGGAGTGGATTTGGCAGGTGCATATGATACAAAGGTCCTTCAAATTTTGTTTTCCTCTTTTTTTTCAAGAAACAATGAAGATGAAAGGATTATTTTTCTACTATTTATTTAACAGGAGTGGAGCTGGAGATCATGAACGGAGAAAATGAAATTGACTGACTGACTGAATTTGTCAGCTTTTTTTATTAGGCCTATATAGCCCTTTTAGGACCCAGCCCAGGTTTTCTTCTTGACTAGACTGCGAAGCAGCCTTGAAGGATTCGATTCATGGCACATTTGAGTCATCCTCACGCCGTGAGAATTGCTGGTGTGGAGAGTAAACAAAACATTTCAAGGAACAATAGACACAAATGCCTGCGCTGCACATCAAGGGGACGTGAAAATGTGGCGTGTTCTGAGGAGCTGTCATTCTCTGCTTTGTTTTGTTTGGGGGGGGGGGGGTTTGGATGGTGTGAGATGATGGTGGATCTCAAGACACTGTGCAATGTGACCAAGGTGTTCTGGGCCACAAAACCCAGTGCAGGAAATTTTCAATATTTTAAAGATGACTGGGAGACAGACTGTGCTCAGTGTGTATAAGCTGTCATTGTATTTCTGTCTGCCCAATTATTTTACGTTTAGTGTACGAGAGAGAGAGAGAAACAGAGTGTGCATTTGTTGGTGCTTGTGTACATAATTGTGTGTGAATGCGATGGATGTGTGATGGTCCAGATGGATCGTCTCCAATCATGTAGTCATTTTTTAAAGTCATTAGTCAGTATTGATGGAATGCCATGATATTTTTCAGATCCTTCTAAACCCATGTGCACTTTTACTCAACTGCTTGTCTACTGATACGTAGACATTGTGCTCCAGTGATTTTAGAGGGATTGTGTCTATTGTTTTCAGAATGAAATGATATACCATGTATATACATCTAAAGTTTAACAAAGTAGCTATAAATGTGTCATACACTACAAAAAACCTTTCATCCTCGTCAGAAGTGTTTCATTTTGTCGGTGTTTATTGAATTTTCTGCATATGCTTTTAACTTGCATTGAAATTTGGGTGGGGGAAAAAATAATGAATAGTTTGATTTTAATCTATGTGTGATAAGAAATCATGCCCATAATTATGAGTCAAGCGATCTTAAATGATCAAACGCATGAGCAAAACACAAGTTTCACACATTATGATACAGAAGTCTGGTACATTAGTTCTGTCCTGGCATGTCCCTGTGAAATTTCAGCCTCAATCTGTTACAGTGACAGTTTTAAGCAAGTATACCTTAGAGACTGTTGAATCACATCTATGAATCATATTTTATGTGCTTAAAGTTCAGTCAGTGTGCAGCCATCATTCTTATTTTGGTCATACAACACTTTAAAGTTGATATTCCGATCGACCTCAGGGTGAATGTGATCAATT
Organism: Carassius auratus; assembly: GCF_003368295.1. NCBI lineage: Eukaryota > Metazoa > Chordata > Actinopteri > Cypriniformes > Cyprinidae > Carassius > Carassius auratus. The sequence goes on along the minus strand of NC_039248.1, from coordinate 19,758,816 downwards.
GTTCCACTCTGAATGTGACTGTGATCAGTCTGGTCATTATATGCAATCTGCTATGATTCCAACAAAAGCCATAATTGCACAGAATTTGGTACTTGTGTTTATACATGCATTTAGCATCATATAAAAGATGTCATATTATTTTCATTAAAATGTTTTATAGAACAAGTCATTTTAATACCAATAGTCAGCTCATAATTCAACCACCCCAAGAGGATTGTGGACTAGTTGTCACACTTTTCACTCCAGTGAATATTTTTCTGGGTGGGGGATACTGAATAAATAAATTTCTGTGTAGGCACATGCCTTGAAGTCTTGGCCACTTAACATTTCTAATGTTATTGCCAAAGTAATAAGATAGACTTGACTAGGCATTGATTTTTGCACATTATGGTGGAAGGGGAAATCTGTCATTTAAAGCCTTTTTAATGATTTTGTTTCAAACCAACTTTGTGTGTAACTTGACTACACCTTATAATTACTGAGAAATATCCCATGTGCTACCTTACCTGTGTGACCACTAGTCCCAGTGTCTTCTAAATGTTAGTACTCCGTTATATTAATTATCAACATCACAACATTCTCAACCATTTATTTGCATGAAAGTGCACCATTATGTATCTATGGTACTTAAAAAAAAAAAAAGTATACCCATTATTAACTGCAAACGATATTTAACATCTTACAGGTTGATATGGTGACTCCTTTTTATTTTATTTATTTTTTCTAATATCATTGCATAGGTTGTCAATCTAAATGAAGCAAAACAGTGGGATTTCCGGGGGAGGATTAAAATATGAGCCTACTCCATTATATCATCAGGCCTTAACTGACCTACATTTAATTATAATCAATATTATAATTAATATTAATATTGTATTGGATTTTTTTTATTATTATTATTATTATTATTTTTTGTAATCACACACACATAACGGTCAAATAAGGTCACAGTGCAGGGCATTCGAGCGCTGCTGCTGCCTTGTATTTGCATACAAATTCATTAAGGCTGATCCTTGGATAATTTTAACCCGAACACGAGGTGTGAGCACACGGTGGGGTTAGCAGAAAAGTGGAGCACTTCTGTTTAATTTGGGGTCATGCGAGAGACGTCATAATTTTCGGGAATCTTTTGAACGGTTAAAGTACCGGTTCAAAAATGATTCATACTTTGCGTCCTGACGTTAAAAAACTTAGTGTGATTTGCATTTAACAATTTTTTTTACTTTACGACTAAAACAAAACTAAATGTTTATAATAAGAAGCTATTGATTAAAACAAACTCAAACCAGTCATTAATCCTCCTAGGCCAGTATCAGCTCATTCATTACGACTCCGGTCGATTCGGACCGTTTCATTGCGATTCGTTCAAACTGCATGAATAAATCAGTTCAACTGATTCATTGAAAATAATTCGATTTGAAAGAACCATTCATTTATGAATCGAACATCGCTAGGCGAAGCTTTAGGGTTGCTCAAGTTTCCATCTTCTCAAAATGTTCTCGTCATTATACCGCAAGACAAACGTAGTCTAGGCTATCCGGTGAAACTTTCAAACGTTCAGTTTAATTACTGTTCTCCTGTTTCTGTTCCAAGTTTTCAGTGTTTACCTCTCAATACATATGCATGCATCATTTGTGAAATCAGACATTCGCGCATAAATGAATAAATCGCCCGTGGATTCACGATGCTTGGGACCACACACACATAATGACTCGGATATCGCCGCCCACGAACACTGCACACTCAGCGCTGCTCGCGGTGAGAACTGAGGAGTTCAAGGTTCCCATCACCCCTTTACATAAACACGCGCGCGTCCCAGATGCGCGCTCTGCCCGCTCCAGCACTCGCTCGAGCGCCCACGCGCTACTTTTCTGAGCCATTGAAATATTCTGGTCTTTTCTCTCACTCCCACTCAGAGACGCGCTGAATCACTGCTTTAGTTCATGTTCAGGTAATTCAGGTGAATGCATATGACATATATACGACACTGGACCTTCCCATATAGTGATGGGGGAAATTATCCGTTTGTTATGAATATTAATCCATGCAATGCAATAAGGATATTAAACTGACATTCGTATTTATAAAGCAATGCATTGGTGGTTTACGTTGCAATATATCACATTTTATTGTGTAGGTGTGATTTAAACCGCCACCTCCAAAATTGCACAGAAAAACTTATGCGTAATAATAATAAGAATAGCCTAATAATAATAATTTGATTGTTATAATTATTCTCTGTCAAAAAAATAATAATAATAATAATAAAGAATAAAATCCAAAAACTGAAAAAAATGTGCTATCCCCATTCTCATTAGTCAATGCAATCATCTGTAAATATTGTTGATGTGGGATGTGTAGCTGCTGAAACTCAAAGCGTTCATTCAGGGACATTATAAGGACTCCTGTGATTGAGTCTGCCAGGAGATGGCATTTAGCACACCCACGGCAGACGGCATAAGTCATTCATTCCACACCAGAGCCAGTGTATAAGGAGTCAAAAGATCTGTCAGGCATGCAAGATTTTCTGCAGGCATGCCTTTAGATGTTTCTGCCATACACAGTCTCTCCAAGTATACACACTAAATGATTTTTGAGCTATAAATGTCAGCACGTCCATGCAGTTTATTTAAGCTTTCATGCAACCATGTTATAAACAATTAGTTTAAAGCATACGTTTTTAGACACATTATTGGCAGTACAATCTTTGCTCTGTCAATAAAAATTGTTCTGAAAGCAGTCAAAACAGGAAAAATGTTGTGCAACTCTCAGCAACACACAGCAGTGGTATTTGAACTAATAAGCAAGTCAGTTGAGTGAATGATTCGGTAAAGAGCCACTTGTCGCCACCTACTGGCATTAGAATGTAGCGGGTCACTGAAAAAACTGATGAAAACACAAGCAGAGGTAGTTATAGGTAGCCTACAAGTGAAAAGTTGGATCGCTGATTTGGAAATTGATAGCCTGTTTCTTTTGGAACTAAAAAAAGGCTATTATTGTACCGAATATCAGGTTAAGAACACACATTTACCATTGGGAGTTTCGCGCATGGGCTAAAAACTTTCTCATGCAGTTTGTGAATTCACAGTGCTGACCAAAAAAAAAAACTGTTTGCTTTGAAAAGTGACTTTTGTGTGAGCTGTGCTTTAAGACGTATTTGCGGAATTTTGTGTAGCGATATACAAAGCGAAATTTTACACGAAATTTGGCATGGGAAAATCTTTCGTCCTCATACAAAATTCGCAATCCCAATCTCATGGGAATTCCAAATCGTGTGGATTCTGTTAAAAAACTCACAAAAAATGGCCAAAAACTACGACAGCGCCTTTAAACGAATGCAAACGTACGTATGTATTCATTTGTTTAATTTTAATAATGTGAAAAGAAAGAAAGTGAATTGGAAGTGCACACACACAGCAGTGAGAAGTGAACACACCCAGGGCAGTGGGCAGCTAAGTTATAGATCCAGCGCCCAGAGGGCAACTGGGGGTTCAGTGCCTTGCTCAAGCCACTTCAGCCATGAGTATTGAGGGTGGAAGAGAGCGCTGTTCATTCACTCCCCACCACCTACAACTCCTGCCAGCCCCGAGACTCAAATCAGCAACCTTCAGTTAACTAGTCTAACTCTCTAACCATTAGGCCACAGCTGCCCTATACTGCATTACTACAATAGTGCAATGTGATACACTATTGGTCGATTTGCATAAATAAATGAACACCAGATATACCTATTGCTTACTAATGTTTTAATAAATACATTTAATTACAAAAGATCTGTTACTACAAATATTATTACATGATCATCCCAATGTTATGCTGTTTTATTGTTATTATTTATTTTTGCTATCTTAAATTGATATGGCATTTATAGTCAGTATTTTTATATGATACTGTCCTGTTAAGAAGGGCAAAAGAGACTAATAGTCAGAATGTGTTTAGTTTTCCATCGGTGGAGGTCGCCCGCTGTACTGTGCTGGGGCTCATCCACACTTACTTTGAAGAGCGCCGTCGATGGGTTTGACTCAAAGCACAGACACCCACCTATCCGCTCCGCTCTCTGCGACTCACTTTCCACCGAGCGCTTCAAGATGGCGGCCGCTTCATCCATCCAGCCGCCGAGCGTGCACGCGATAAAGCGGGAAAATTCACCCCATCCGGAGTCCGACAGTCCCGCGAGCAGACATGAAGAAGACGCAGCATCCGAGGGGACCGCCATCCTCCGAGATCTACCGGAACTTGATCCCGAGGAGATCGAGAAACGGCTGGAGAAAACTCGCAGAGAGCTGAGCAACAGGAGGAAGATCCTTATTAAGAACCTGCCACAGGACACAACCAACCAGGTAAAGAGATTGACATACATCAGCCTGACAGGTGAAAGTTACACTGCTCACTAGTGCATGGAGCAAAAGGGCTTTTCAAGAGCTTTTCTTAGCATTTTAACTACGTAGTTCGTTTATTAGTCAAGATACATAAACGAGTTTTATTATTCCATGAATTTGTTTGCATCTAACATATGTAACGTTACGTTAGTTAAATGCACCATGTACGACAGCTAAGTTAAATGAGCTAATATGTTTCAGGCAAAATAAATAAATACAATTACAACCACACATCAGTTCTAAGAAAGTTAAAGTAAAATAATTATTAGTTTGAAACACGGATATTGAGCATCGCCTATGTAAACGTAAACAGTTCAAATTAAGTGACCTCGACAGAAATGAATGAATAGAGCAGGGCTCAAAACTTTTACGTTCATCATCGGGAAAACCTATCGGTTTAACTGTTTGCGCGCGACCCATAACGTTATCTCCCTTTAAACAAACATCAAATTTCTATTGTAGGAGCACCACTGAAGTGAAACGAAAACAAATAAGCGGAAAATATGCAGTAAAATAACAGCCCGACGGCACCTTTGGATGAACGCGCTCCGTCTGTAACAGCCGCTCCCGTCTCTCCGTCTCGATCTAGTTCAGCGTCTATCAACTCTTTCGCTTTATGTGTCCCCACAACCTAATAAATGCGACTCAAATACTCGTCCATTAACCATGTGCAGTCTAATATATGTTCCGTGTAACTTGGGTACATACTGGTTTCGAAATGAACTGAGTATTGGCTAATAACACTCTACAAAAACGCAGCGAGTTTAATTTTAATAAGCCCTAATGGGATTTATTTAGTTTTATTTTTATATCTAATGTTTTTTTATGTCTTTCTTTGCTAATCGTTCCTTATTGTAACTCCTATTATATTGAATTTAGAGTAGCGTACGACTTGTTTGCTTATGAATGTTTCCTCCATGGTTGTGGCTGGATGTTGTCTGGAGGCATGTTTGCTCATGGAGACAGGGGGACTGACTGAGATCCGGCTGAGGGCGTGCAGGCAGAGAGAACAGCACAGCGGTGAGCTCGACTCTGAGTGGGAGATTTTCATATTCAGTGAGCTGAGGTGGCTGCTGCCGATGGCATTTCCTACAGAGTTTTCCCACATTATTACTGTCAGTAAACATGCCGGATACCTGGGTCCTTGAGGGAGGTGTAATATTACCCCAGCTCCAGGAGATGAATGCAGTTAATATCTAATTGTCAGTATGTGCTGAACAGATGACAATGCACTGTACGTTTGCACTACCACAGTGCACAAAACATTAACTTTTCGGTTAGGTTGTGCGGAGTATGCAGTAGCATTCGTTTTGACTGATTCACAGCCTGTTCTGCATTCTGTATTGGGGACACCTATAACCTTAGACAGCATGGCAGTGAGTAACAGTTTGCAGAAGAGTGTCAGGTGCACACCACCGCTGTGATCAGGTCACAGAGTAGCGGCTTATCACTGAGAACACATGTCAGGCAAAGCAGCTCGGTCTCTGTTTCTGTCTGTGTCCCTCATTCATACATACACAATCACTCTGCTCCTTATTCTGAATAATTTAGGAGCAGGTCGGTCACAGGTCTGGGCAGGAGAAATGTCAGAAATGCACTCTGCTGATTGGCTGTTTTTCAGGTGACAACGTATTTTGGGTGATCTCATCCTCTCCACATTGTTGAGCTCTGTCCACCCTTCCACAGGTTTGTTATTGGTTTGGGTGTCAGTAGCAGATGTTCAGCAGTGGAGTACGGGAGTGTGTGTTCTCTCTGAATACTCAACACAACATACACACTAACAGATGGTTTGAGAAACATGTATCATATATACTATTAATGATTGTTTATATTAATATTCTATCTCATGAACCATATATTTGGTTCAGAAAATGATTAAAATCAAGTTGTTTTTGTCATTTATATTAATTACATCAAGTTAAAATAAAGGAAAATAGGAAATCCTGAACTAGCTAAAATAAAATAAATGTAAGGATTTTTGTTTTACCTTTTTTTTTCTTTAAAGTAATGGTAATCCAATCTGTCATTTGTAAATATATGAATGTAAAATCATTTGAATGCTTATTCCCTTCTACAGAAAGGCATTTTGCAAAACTTGACACAAACAGTCCTTAAATTCAGTATATCCCCTTCCCCCAAATAAAAATGTATTTAAAACATGTCAATATTTGGAGTAAATGTGTATTCCGATATTTGTTTAAGTTTGCTAAGAGCTCAGAAATAGCTAGTGTTTTATATCATATTTGAGTTGTAGTCACTTTAGAGGTCATTGCTTACTGTTTACATAGTGTTGCTGGCTAGAATAAATTGTTTTCCTTCCCCTTCCTTCTGAAGATTAGTTTCTATCTGGTTTCAATTTCTCTCTGTTCTGTTCTGACCTCGTATAACCTTGGCTATTGACTCGGGTCACAACAGACCAAATAAAAGCTCTATATCTGTGTCAGTCTGTTTCACCCCAATATCTGACCTTTCTGTGTGCACAAACCCTTAACTTTCATCATGTGTCTATCAGAGTGTGAGACAGCCGTCTGACCAGTCAAACCCATCTAAAATACAGCGAATGTCATCTATATCTCTAAATCAGTGAGCATCAGTGTGAGCTGCCATTACAAAAGCTGTTGATTTTACACATGCTGCATACTGGTGTAGACACACTGTAGGGATACACAGAACTTTTATTTGTTTTATTTATTTATACGTTTAATTATTATTTACTGCCTATGTCATATATGTATAGTTTAGGATACTGTATATTTAAAAATGTCAGTTCTGCGCAATTCCTATGTGTTTCTATGTGTTGGAATCAATTTGCAAGATGGCCATCTGCCAAAATACTGAAAACAATGATATCATTAAAAACATCATATTCTAATTTTCCACTAGATATTTCTATCTTATCTCATCAGCAATCGTGATTTAGACATAATTTTCAGCAGCTGACTTGAGCGGTGTGGCGCGAAAGAACAAAATACTAATCACCTTATTCTTCAACGTGGAAGTGAATATATGGGCGAGACTTCCGATACATTAGCTGGTCACTATAGATATACATAGCAAGAGGAGGAGTTTAGTAAAAGACAGTCACTAGAGTGAAAATTACAAATGCACAATTTGCATTTTTTGCACATTGCAGAATAAAAGTCAAAAAGCAGTGTAGTGAAAATTGCTTGTTTTGTAGTGATATATAGTAGTAGCTAGCAGCTTTCATCAGTGTCACAGGCTTTACAACACGTTCACACAACATTACACATCTCATCCTGGCCGTGTCTTCTCAGAGACAACAATGCGTCTGAGTTCTCAGCAGTACAAATGATCAACACGTGAGCATATTTATACTCTTACTCTGATAAATGACTCTCTTTTGGTTTTAACTCGTCTTTTAGTTTTAAATCCCCTTGTTAACAGACTGTCTGTAAAGCATTCGATTAAGTCACATGCAGCATGACCTGTGTTGCATTGGTGAACAGGCACATAGACATTAATCAAGGGCAGTAACCCCCCTTCCTTCTGTTAGCCTTCAACCGTCCAAAATGTTCAGTTGATTCATTGTGGGCCGATGCTGGTTCTGACAGTGTGATCCATATCTAATTGTATCTAGATGCTCACTCAGGCTTTCTGTCCATTTATGGGCCATTACAATGCATGTGTATAATGCGCTGTGTTAAGAGAAAGCCAGAAGTGAGGCAGACTTGTGTGGAAAGTGTCTTGTTGACTCTAATTAGAGGCAGGGGGAGGGTTGCACTGCTCTTTGAAATGGCAAAGAAAATGAATTAGACAAGGGTGTACTTCCATTTACCAAAGGACTGTACAGGATGTGAAGTTGAAAAAAAAAAGTAGTTTATGTAATATAGCATATAAGAATGCACGTCACTGATTAATTTTATACGGTTTTCATACATATTAAAGGAAATAAATGTGTTAATAGTTTGACATATATGACTATTAAGTTATCTCAAATACTCATGTCTGTCTTTCATCATTTAATCACAGTCATGTCAATCCAAAACTGTATGGACCTTTTTTTTTTACATTTCCTTGTTTTTAAGAAGCAGATGTCGTTGGGTGAGCTTCTATAGTGGTCAGTGCGAGACTACATATCTTTTTTTTCCATTTGCTCTAACAGCATAAGAAAAACTCAACGGTAGAGTTTTCATGACTTTTAAAAAGGGGAAAAAACAAGATTGATAACATCAGTCAGAAGAGAGAACATGTCAAATTTACCATTACTCCCACAGCCGCTGTATTAAAAACACCCTCACACCAGAATGAACTTGTTTTTCATGATTTGATGCAAAGGTAATATATTTTAATACGAATAGTGTTATAAACGTACATACAGTACAAAAGAAAATATAAAATCTTTGCACAATTTACGATGCTGATGACCTTTGAAATGCGTCATCACCGTCTGAGAACAGGTTTCATTGTTTTTTTCTTCTGCGGAAAGCAAAAATAGATGTTTTGAACAATATCCAAACTGAAAGAACAAAATATAAAAAAAAACATTTTTATTTTATTAAAGGGTGTCATATCACATTCCGTCATCATTTACATAATTTACCCTCATGCCCCAATCCCAAAAATATTTGTTTATCTTTGAAACACAGATGTAGATATTTTTAATGAAACCTGAGATTTTTAATGAAACTTCCACTAAAAGTCCATGTAAAGAAATCTTTGACGATTCAAGATCTGAAAAGTAAGTGTTGTAAATGTAATTAATTATGAATCGAGTGGTCTTTTGTAGTTTTTATGTTTTCATTCACATATAAACATTGATTAGTGCATATACGTAGAGCACATCAAATATGGTAAACGGAAGGTCTTGCTTGACGTGCAAGAACCAATGAGGTTTGTCCTTGACAAGCACGTTTGAGTTTCCACCAGAACTAAATTTTGTTCTTATGCATCAAGCAAACACAGTTCTGCTTTTGTTTAACATATTTGATGTGCATTGATCAGTGTGTGTAAATGAATGTCTAAATTAAATCGGCTCCAATCCAATAACCTGTTCACGTCTCTTCAGAAGACATTAAACTGCTCAATTGCACAATTTTAGGTCCTCAGAAAAATCATTGTTTGTCGGACCGCTGGCATTACATGAAAGTACATCTCAGCACAGCACACATTAACAGCCCCATGCTGCTGCAGTATGCCATGGCCCCTTCTGAATCCAGAAGTCCCTTTGTCATAATCAAATGTGTGTCCTTCTGGATGTTCCTTATGACCAGCTTAAGAAAACACAAAGCCAGTTTGGGCACCTCTGGTTTATCTCTGTGAACACACGCTCAGGATGTGACAGCAGGGCCTGCTGTGTGCATATAAGGAAAAAGGAAGAGATTTATGAGACAGCGTATGTGTGTGTTTATCTGATGGATAACAGTGGACACTCCGGTTCTTTGTGTGACTGCAGCTGGAAACCTTATTCTCATGGCCACACCTTCATTGTATTGATTTTCATAATGATAAAAGATCAAATTTGTATGGCAACACATATACTGTATCTGGATGATCACGCACTGAATTTATTATCACTGAATCTTGCATATTTTATGTTTTTCTTTTCATGTGTTTCACCAGAAATATGTTTATACACCTTTATTTGATTTGAGAATATAAAGAAACCCTTTTGAAAGAGACATTTTATGTCTCAGATTGTCTCTAAATGATGGCTGGACGCCAATTATAACATCACATAATGTGCCAACGTTCTTTCCTCACACAAATTAAATCAACAGCACTATACAAAATATATGCATGCACGAAATTATTATAAAGTTAACACATTATTAAACCTGTTATAGATTTCTACTAACCTCTAGTATGAGGCTATACATTTATATATTACTTAGTCATATTTTGTTTCAATTTCTGCTGCAATAGAGACCCACTTTTCAGAAAGAGTCCTTACCACAGAGTACAGTGCAATAATGCAGTGGATAAATATAGCCTACTACTATATGTAGTGCATTTTTGTGATGTGCTTGTTTGTTTGTTTTGTATTATTATTATAAAAAATTGTATTGTAGTGTATAAGCTTGGTATGACAACGGTAGTCTTTCTCTGATACAATTTAGATTATTTAATGCTGTTATATAACTTATAATATATAAAGCTTATTTACAATTTTAGCTTCAGTTCCACACCGGGCTTCCATTTACTTACCAGTAAATGAAAGAGGAACAAAGCTCAGTCAATCAAATTTGAGGAATTAACTGATAATAATATATATTTCTGTGGCGAAAAACAAACATACATTAATTTGCTCACTTTTTCTCTCTTCATTTTCCCCAGGAGGTCCATGAAATTCTACGCGAGTACGAGCTCAAATACTGTTTTGTGGACCGGAACAAAGGAACAGGTAATTGGCCTCCTTCAGTCATGCTACTGCTCTCATGTTTCTAATGGTTCTCTTCCACCCGAGCCATCAGAATCCAGTCCTCTCGAAAAACACCACACATTTGCCTACTTAACACACCAGAGATGTTAATTTCATGTGGTGCTGAATGAGCACTTACAGAGAATTGTTCTATCTTGATAAAAGGTCTCAGCTCTGTAACTGCCAAAATGTTGCCTGTTTCTTTGAAGTAAAGAGAAGCTTTGAGGATTTTTGAGTTTGTACATTCTGTCACTGTGTTGATTTGTCCTCTTTCTATTTTTGTTCTGTACAAAATACTGAATTAGATAAGCAGTGCATTTTAGATTTCACATATAATTTTAGCTTCATTATAATTGAATAATAAATTAAGATGTAATATTATTTTAACTTCAGTCCATCACTTAAATTAATGATCTAATACGTCCTACTTCATCTGGATTCCAGACCATTTGAAAGCTCAGGGTGACTTCTGAAACAAACCAAGCTTGTCATTCATGCTGAATAACAATTTTTAAGTCTAACATATGGTAATAAATTCTTGAAGATAAATAAGGGAAGATAAACAAAATGCTCTGAAGTTAAGCAAAAGTGTTTCACAGCCTGAATAAAAGGAAAAGCTTGCTTGCTTGGAACTGGAAGGCTTAGTCATACTGAGAAATGTATGAAATAAATTATATATTATATTCACACTCCTCCATGCCTTAGAAATGTAAACAAACAGCACAGACACATAATTTTCCGGACTGTCTAAATTTGGCACAACCTTTTACCAACTCAGATCAGGAAACAAGGGTGTAGTATATCTTTAGACTTGTTCATGATGTGCAACCAATGTAGTATCTTTTTTTTTCGTGTATTGATCCAAATCAAATAGCATTTTACTTTCAGAAAATTGTTTTTAAATATTTCAGCTACTGTAATTATGACAGTTCCTCTTTTAAATGCAGCAATCCTCTCTGAATGTTGTTGTGATGGGAGCATCAATCCTTTCTTCAAAATTTAGTTCAAAATCGTAGACGCAAACCTGGCCAAATGTTCAACATTCCCACATTTTTAGAACTGTTATGACATATATAGAATTAGCAGTGTCTTGAAAAGTGCCACAAGCAACTTGCTTTGAAATATTGTTGAAAAATCAGCTCTAATTTCAAGATGTGGAAGGCTGAGTTAAAATGTTCTAGCATCATTTGGCATATCTTCATGCCAGTATGAAAAATTGTGAATGATCAAAGCTGGAATGCTTCAGAGTAATAGGGTTCATCAGAAGAGAAATCTATTCTGAGTTGCATAAAGTGATGTGGCCAAGTAGGAAGTGTTCCTGTATCAACATTCTTTATTTACATACATATTTTCTTAAATATAATACATTCATGTGTTTGTATTTATATATATATATCCATAATAAATATACACATACACACATATATAATGTACACAAAAACGTCTCGGGTTACACATGTAACCATAGTTCCTCAAGAACGAGACGCTGCATCGGAGAATGCTTCGGGAATGCCTCCAGCATGACCAGCTCTGAATCACATGTGTAATAAGTCCAATGGATGGGTGAAATGTCATAGGTGGGTGACACCAGAGACCAGGAAGCTTAAAAGCATGTGCAGCGAAGCCAACATTAGCCTCTAGGAATGAAGCAAGCGCCGGCAGAGATGCGGGAAGTGTGGCACTGCGACGCAGCGTCTTGTTCCTTCAAGGAACCATGGTTACATGCGTTACCTGAGACGTTCCTCTTCAGGAACTCGAATTGCATCGAAGAACGATTTGTGAACAAGAATGCCCATGCCACCAGACTTAAATCTCTGCCTAGTGTGGGAACCTGCACAGCTAGGGTGAGAGAACTAAAGATACTGGAGTGACTTGCATATCTTAGCCATAGAACCTGACAAAGGTTAAGGGCGTGGACCAACCTGCAGCATTGCAAATGTCCCGCATAGAGACACCTGCTAAGAAGGTCTTAGAGGCTACCAGACTTCTAGTGGATTGAGTCTTGACCCCCAAGGGGGAGGGGAGATCAGAGGACTTATAGGCTATAAAGATGGCATCTACTATCCATCAACGGAGGGTCTGTATACACCTCTCTCAGGGGGAATATAGGAAACTAACAAATGGTCCGCCCTTGTCTACAGGGCAGCTCTGTGGATGTGTGAGGTAACCATCAGAAATCTCCTCAATTGGCTGTGGAGCCTCTAACACCACAGCCAGGTCCCACGTACGGACAATAGAACGTACAGGAGACCTCAGTCTCAGCGCACCATGGAGGACACGTGTAACTAGGGGGTTTCTTCACATTGCCTGGCCACCGAAAGGGGCCTGGTAGGCCGCAATGGGCGCCACGTTGACCTTCAGGGTGGAGTAGGTCAACCCTGTGGAGAAATGGACCTGCAGGAACTCCAGCACTGTACCAACCAGGCAGTTAACTGGGTTGAGCTGTCGGTCTCTGCTCCAAGAAGTGAAAAGTTTCCACTTCAAGGCATACAGTTTCCTCATAGAGGGAGCTCTGAATTGGAAGATGGTCTCAACAACCTTGGTTGAAAGACAGGAAGCTACGAGTTGTGCCCCCTCAGAGGCCACACCCATAACTTCCACCGCTCCGGGCGGGAATGGACTCCGCCTGTAAGAGGAGATCCTTCCTGATGGGCATTTCCCATGGAGAGCCATCGAGGAGTGACGACTGCGGTGAGGATCAGCTTGATCGGAGCAGGTGACAAACAGGTGGCAAACTGTGTGTATACCCACCAGTAATGTAACGCGGTCAGGGAGGAACATACAGCTTGAAACGATGCATGCCCTTGCCCAGTTTATGCTTTGTACGAATGTCAGACTGACACACACACACAGAGAACTTAAAACATAAGTGAATACTTTGAAAATGTATCGAAAGACCAATGGATAATGTTTTTTAATAATAAAAAAGTATGTTAATAACAGTACGCTTTGTTTTTTAATACAATATACTTATTTTTAATACATAAAAAATACAAATATTTTTAATACTGTTTACATGCAGTATACAGTATTTATTTATGCATTTGCTATTGGGGCAAATCAGAATACTAATATATATATACATCAGGGCCTGAATTTTTTTTTGTAAAATGGAGGGAATTCCCCCTTTAGGTGGCTCTTGTGAGGGTATTTTTTTAGCCATTTTTTTAAACTACAATCATCCAACCTAAATGTTTTGTTGCCCAGTCTGTGTTTTACAATTTATAATGTTGTTGATTCATATTTATATTGTGAGGAAGATACTTAAAAAAAACAACAACTCTGAATTGAACTTATTTTAACTAAAAAAGACATGTAAACAGTCAGTAATAAAATAGGAATAGATTAATGCCAAGCTATGGCACAAACAAATAAAATAACAAGATACAACTAAATTTAACTGTGCTTTAAGTTTTTCAGGTAGATTTAACAGTAATATTCAGGTACAGAAATACTAGAATAATCTATTAAACTTTAAAATAACAAAAGTATAAATAAAAAGTATTTTTTTAATCTTAAACGTACTTAAAGGGTTAGTTCACCCAAATATTAAAATTATGTCATCAATAATCCAACATGTCGTTCCAAACCCGTAAGACCTCCGTTCAGCAAGATTGTGCTCAGTTCTAACTATTTATTCCATTTCATATTTTTGGGTAAGAATAAGAAGCACTTCATCCGGTACTTAGTGTCTTTCATTTCTGGAATCTGCATCTGAAATGGCATTTAGCCAATAGTTTATGTATCTCAAAGGGGGCGTGGATTCATTTAAACTTCAGTTACAGATGCATAAATAGGCTTAATGATTTGTTTTTTTTAACATAAAACGTTGAATACTGATATTTTAAATAATTTAAAACATGGAAGAAAAAAACTGTTCAAATGTGACAGCAAGTGAATGTTAATGAGTGAGTCACTGAGATTCAACTGATTCATTCAAACGGCTGATTCATTCAGAAACAAACCATTTGACCGTGTTAATGAGTGAATCACTGAATCATTTATTCAACCGATTAGTTCATAAAGCTGATTCATTAAGTAAACACCGTACATTGCTCAGAGATGCAAAACAGTGCTATAATCTTTGTTTGGACCTACTTTCATTGGCAAAATTTTGCAAAAACAAGATATATTATGTCTAAAATCTAAATCACTTATTGCTTTATTGACCTTGTATAAAATGATTATTAAATGTGATTATGCATCTGCAGAAAAACGGTACTCTTTGTGTGATATAGATTAAGTTAACTAGGCCTACATTAAATTATATAAATATAAAAAGCATACAGAAAAAATATTGCTGTCTACAATTTAGAATGCCAGGAATATTGAGTTTTAATAGACTAATAAATTAATGTGCGTGCACTCTGTGTATGATTTGGTGATATAGACTACTTGATAACGTCAGATTGCACATCATTACAACAACAATTAGCTTATTATTGCAGACGATGCTGTATATCGCACAGCCCAGCCTCGACTTGAGTGGAAAAGTGAAATCATCCGTGCACTTGTTTTCATGAGCAAAAGTGTTTAGAAGTCTAACTTGCAAACGCCAGACCACTGATAGGTCAAAAATGCTTTCCTGCAGTCTGTGTTCTTCTGACTGTTTTGTAATAAGTAACTAATATACTTACAGGAAATGTATCGGAGTAAAAGTATACATTTTAATTAGGAAATGTAGTGGAGTAAAAGTAAAAGTTGTCTGAAATATAAAAACTGAAGTACAGATACTCCCCCCAAAAAAGTTTAAGTACTGTAATGAAGTATTTTTACTTTGTTACATTACAACACTGTATGTAGGTTGCGGTCTCTTTAAGACCTCATGCACGGATCAAACGTTTTTTTTTTTTTTTTTCAACTGTTAACATTAACGTAATAGCATATATAATGACAATGTTTAGTATTAATCGACTGTTTACATGAATACTCATCAAGATGGGCACTTTGATATTTTTTTTAAAATGTATTTGTCCATTTACACGCGAAGGCGCGCACTCTCAGATTTGTCTCTATGTGTCCATGTTTTGGGTGTGAGGCTCACAGAAAGGGTTACCCAGTCACAGAGCGTTCAAGTACCGAATTGCGCACTTGAATGTTTAAAATTGTGAGACTCGAAAGCACGTGCAAATGATATATTCCATCATCTGTTGCAAGCATCTTTCATGATGAAATATTTGCGTGAATTTCCCGCATTACAAGTGGGATATTTAAAAGTATATATTTATATATTTGTCGTAGTTTATGTTTACCCCCTATAGAAGTATGCCCAACTGTGGGAAAAAGATTATGCTCTCATTCTCAGAGCTGTCAAAATAAAAGTCCTCGCACTGTCCATATAAAAGCCCCATTACCAAAACTGCAAAATACTGGCTGATATATCGCATAAATTTTGTCGCCAGCCGTAGATGAAGTGAACTGATGATGAATTGAGCCTCAGCTGCACGGTTACAGTAATTACAGCTGCATATTTCACACAAAGGTATTTTGCACAGTCCAGTGCTAAACCTAAGTCTGATTATCATCCTGCACCTTCATGTAATGCTGGGATTCTGGGCTGCTAAATGTCGTCAGTGTCTAAAACCCCTGGCAGCATTGCAAACATTCCCACATGCTCTAATTAGCAGTATCTGGGGATAAAGGTGAAACACCGTGATGATCTCATCCTCCAGCCGCTCGGGGCTTGTCACCTCCTGCCAGCACCCCAGCAGAGGCTCCGATGTCAAGGATCAGAGTCCAGCGTGCCTGCAATAAGTTGAACGATTTAAAAACGAGTGATTCACATGGCATATAGACCTGCTCTTGCAGTTAGAGTTGAGTTTAAGTGAAGAGCTGTGAAGAGCGAAAAAGAATGAGGAATTACCAAAGAGGAAATGAGGAAAGGCGAGGATACATTGATAAAGACTGCAGGGAGAGAAGACAATCAGAGAAGGAAGAAAGAATGACAGCTTATATGATGGTGGAAGATTGGGGGGGGGGGGGGTAATCCTACAGAAAAATAATTCTTGTCACGTCTGGCGTGCAGCCCGGAATTGAAATATGCTATGATATTCCCAATGCTGGAGGCTTACAGTAAGGGAATTACACACACCTCCCCCTTCTTCCTCATGCTATAGTTGCTTCATACTGCATTATGAATGTTCCTAGGCTAAATGATCTGAACATATGCTTTTAAGGCCTGCCAGGGAAGAGCTGCCTTCCAAAACAGAAATAGTGACAATAGTGGCAAGCTCTCATTTCAAACGTCCGTTCTTAGAAGCACAAGTCCGTATTGTTACTGATCTCAGAGATGTCACATCTGACACGTCTTTATTTCAGGTTTTGCTGGCTATATCTTTGTACGGTCGTTTCAGTCTGCCATGAATATAAAAGTGTGTCTTGGGAAGAGTATGGAGGTCCTCAGTGCTTAGATTCCATGTTATGCACCCGCCACAAAACACAAATACATATAAACATCATCTAGACAAGCTGAGTTTAATAAAATTAGCCCAGCTTTGCATGCACACTCTGTTCTTTCATTTCTAAAGCCTCTTTAGAGAGGTTCAAATTCTCCCCCATGTCTTTTAAATGCCAAACAAGGCTTTTGCAGCTGCTGGCCCTCCAGCTTTATAAATGTTTGGATTGTCTGTAAAGAGAAGCAGCTCTTCTTCAGAGTGGTATGTTCAGTCCGTGGAATGCTGATGATGTAAATTATGGGGCACACTGCCTGACCTCTAGTGTACTATCTATCCCATGTAGACTGATGCAAATGTGTTGTGTTTTACAGGTTTTTTTAGGGCTGTAACTAGCATGAAGCAAAGATGACTACATCTAGGTGGCGTAGGTTCAGAACTTGCATACGCAGAGTAAATGCCATGCAGATAATAACAGATAGCTCTCTCAAGCTATATTAGACATCTTTGGGTGGCTCAAACAAACAGAGCAATGTTTTGATAGCATCGCAGAGCCAGTATGTTTACACTATTTGGTTAGATCAACATTCGACATTCCACTCAAGTTCTTGGCATAAATTATAAAATATACACTGCTGTTCAGAAGTCTCACCAAGGCTGCATTCATTATATCAAAAATACAATAGGAACAGAAACATTTGGAAATTACAACAATTTAAAATAACTTTTTCATGTCATGTCTTTCCTAGGAATGTTATTTGAATCTGGTTTCTGCTTTCTCTATGAATGTTTTAGCAGCATGATAAAGCAGTTTCACTCAAATAGAAGAGACAGGAGAACAGAAAAGGACAGACGTTATAGAAGAAAATATATGATTTTTTTTTTTATTCACATCTCTTATGGATGAAATGATTGTTTTTTCTGCTTATAATCATACATAGGTTTATTGTTTAAGTATTTCTGGCAATTGGAATCTGAGAGAAGCTGTTATTGTACTCAGGAGTGATGTAAAAAGTACAGACTCACAGCAGAGGGAGAAAAGTGCAGAGAAGAAAGTAATACAAGACAACCTACACACTAGTGCATTTAATTGAATTGTCAGTGTCTGGGAAGGCCATTAGGTATCAGACCTTCCTCTATCTCTCTCCCTCCTGTTTACATGGCTGCATAGCTTTTCCAGTCAAATAATCCACGTTTTGATGTCTGCTTTGTGTTTTTTTTTTATTGTATTTCTGCTCTTAATGGAGGTGGTAAGAGTGGCTTGTGAAGACGTTTTCCCTGTAATTACAAAACAACAGAGGGTGTGTGTGTGAAGAGGCGCATACTCTTGTTGAGGGATTTGCTCCGGGTTGTTGCTTCCTCTCTTTAGGTAATGAGGAATATTTATCTTCCATCTCCTTTGCAAAGTTTACTCAAGATTCACCTCAGTGAGTCCAACAAATAGGCTGCGTGGTTTGAAAGCAATTGTTAATAGCTGCACATTATGGGGAGAAAATAAAAGGTGATTTTACACTTAGAACTTACTGTCAGCCATCCTGGATTTTCCCATCCTCTAGTTATAGAATTAAAACGCTCACTTGTTTCAATAGGGGCATCCAATCCCTGATGGAATTCTGAAGGAATGTATGGTGTTCCGGACAGGCGGTGGAATGACAATGGATGCGGTGGGCATGGGAATTAAAATTAAACAATGGGACTTTTGTGTAAACTGCACTGACCTGTAATGAAGACACATACGGATCAAAAGCGCTTACGCTGGCCCAACCACACCAGCTCAATAGGCCTAGTTAGATACTAAACTACATAACTAGTTGCTATATTTTTAAATTCATATGTAACAATTTCAGACCTTTAAGTTTTTGCTTACTTTTATGATCATATTACATTTTGGCTTTTTCCTATTTTTATTTTATATTATTAATAGGTAAAATAATAGCATTATTAAAATAATGGTTTACATTATAGTCTATTTTTTTTTTATAAATATCTTGATATCTTGATAACTTAATATTCTACTAGAGAAGCTTGATATTTGAATTTTACAGTATGGTCCTTGCTGCTTGCTGTCATCCCAAATGGATGGGAATGGTAACGGATGGCTTTCTTCAGGTGTTATGAACCTTCGCAAAACAAAACAAAACAAAACAAAAGTGTTTTGAAGAGCCAATTTAAATATTTTTCAGAGTAATCAGCATCGGCATTGCACATCGTACCCCCTCCTCCACCTCCTCCCCCTTATTGGAGTAAAATGGCATTTAACGTGCAAACATTTGACGTTAGTAGATGTATTGACAAATAAGGCCACCAACAGAGATGTACAGAGATGGAAGAAACATGGGAGAAAGTGAACGGTGCAGTGGAGTAAAGGGACCTTATTTAATTTGTCAAATATTTTTTAAATGCATTAATCATTCGCAGTAATACTAATAGTAGATACAGTACATATGGTTCGAGTTTATTTTGTTAAAAATATCCTATGTGGCTATATTAAAGCTCACTCAGTACTTTTGTCTTGTTTTATTCTCCTTTTCAATTTCCATAACTATCCTGCTTGTAGGTGATCGGAGGATAGTGTGTGCCCTCCCACTTTGTTGCAATTTGATAATTTTTCTAAAATAACTTCTTTTTTTTGCTTTTGAAACTCCCAAGTGGTGCCAGTTTACTATGTTGCAGGATCATTTATTGATAATAAACAATTGATAATAAATTATTATAAAAAGTAATATAATATAATAAAGTTTTGGGCGTGTTTAGCTTGCGAGAGTTGGCAACACTGCTTTTGAGAGACACACAGACTCAGAGAGGTAATACACACATTTAATCCCTCTCTTTCTTTCTGTAGATACTTAGTTATTAGCTGTATTATTAGTCTGCTATCAACGGCTCAAACCTTTGAATTAGATGCATAAGAATTTAATAAAGTTTTAAGGAAAAAACTGGATGAATACCTTGAAATATATAATCTGATCAATGTCTTAACCATAGTATAAGTGGAATAATTTAACTCCATTGAATTAAAATGTGCTTTATATATATCACCCGTCATCAATTATTCTTTATAAATGAATGTACAACATCATTTAATTTAAACAATCCTAAATATTAAGGATGCACCGATACCACTTTTTCCAGTACTCGCCCAATACTGATACTTAAATTTTCGGTACTTGCCGATACCGGCTACCGATACCAATACTGATATTTTTTTTTTTTGCATTTGTACATTTTTTTTATTATTGGGTACAGAAACCAAATGAGCATGTATAATGCTAGCTGGATAACTTAACTTATTAAATAGATACAGTCAAACCAGAATTTATCCAGACACCTTCAACATTTCACATTATCACAGTTTATTCTCTATAGTTTAGAAGATGGTAATAAAACATGACAAAAACTCATGAACTCACTGTGTCAGAACAAATTCATCTCGACAATGTTAGATAACTTTGATAGAAAGATATGTAATGGATTACAATCAACCAAAAATTATTCAGACAGCTGTTGGTATGACAGTATTTACACAACTATCAATACTTAGTCGGGCAACCCTTAGCCTTAATGACTGTCTGTAGTCTCCTGGGCATGCTGTCATCCAGGTTCATGCAAACCTGAACATCTATTTTTTCCCCAGACTTGGTCTGAATAATTTTTGGTTTCAAATTTGAGTCCGTTTAACTGGTAGTCCACTGTTTAAAGAATTTTGGGGTATAATTTGTCATAGTATTTTATTTTGCTATCCTCACTTCCATAAATTAACTATAGTGTCCTGCACCCACTAGTAAAAAAAAAAAAATAGAAAAAATGATATCTGGTCTCTGAATAGTTTTTGGTTTGACTGTACAGTTTATCCTTCGGTTATTTTCACACTATTTTCACACTTAATTATGCCCATTAAAATATATTTCACAACGAGAGGGGCAGTAGTAACGTACTGCCTAGCGCATTGCACACAGGCTGCTAGATTCATCAGCTCATGCACATCAGCTATACAGGCGTTTAATACTGAATGTTTAACATTATATTCAATGCATGAATATCCTACGTAGACAACCTCAATCTCGAATAGCTCCATTCTGCTGTCTGTTGTTCTGTTGTCTATGTTTCTTTGTCTGAATATGGCACTTATCACATTCTTTGTGCTATCGGCGTTTAGTATTGGGCATTTTAACGAGTACAAGTACAAGAGCTCAGTATCAGGCCCGATACCAATACCAGTATCGGTGCATCCCTACTAAATATTGTATTTTTTAAATATTTTTTCATATACTGTATTATTTTAGATTTCATATACCTTTATATTCCTGTGAACAATCAGACTTTTGAGCAAAACACTTTGCATAACATGAAGATGTGATTAGCTCTTGAAAATTCAAGTCTGAAGAAAGTTTGTTATCAGTTGTTGCTTTATTAACAGCATCCATAGTTCAGTTTCAAGTTTTTCTGTTTTGAGGTCTTCAGATCTCGCCTACTAACTGTCAGTTGACACTTTTCTTTCCAACTAATGCAGTTGAAATGTCTGCAGAGTGATTTGAAGCTGCCTTAGTGACCATGAAGTTGAGAGTCTTTGATAAAAGTCTCTGCATACATTTTATCCTCATTTAGCCTCATTATATATAAGGGTTCACGTACAGCCCTGCTGATTTTGCCCAATTATTTTTGATAGGCCATCAATGTTCTGGCCTTTCATGGGCTACTGCGCTAGTTGTGATTGAGAGGGGCTCATAGAACCTTTTGTAAAGCTTTTTTTTTTTTTGGTTTCCTAGCATAAAAAAAAAATTAGGGATGGTTATGTCAATTTATCTAATTAAGTGATTAAACCCTTTTGCTTTTTGCGTTGTAGAATTGCCTATATGTTTGTTTACAAGGTGAAAACGGGCTGATTGTGACTGATATGGTCATAGAAAGAGCTATTTTAAAGAGCTAATTTATGTCTGCTCAGAAAATGGAGGGAAAACCTAATAGCTTAACATATATTATATTATATTATATTATATTATATTATATTATATTATATTATATTATATTATATTATATTATACGACTAGCAGAAAAACAACATGATGCTGTATTAAGCTTTCTGACAGATAATTTATAGATGTTGTTTTTAACATCTGGCAAAGCTTAATAGCACTGAACACCTTGAGAGTTTTCCTGCTGATAAAAATTATATTATACATATATATATATATATATATATATATATATATATATATATATATATATATATATATATATATATATATATATATATATTTTATATAATTAAATGTTTTACAAGTATTATATTATATTATATTATATTATATTATATTATATTATATTATATTATATTATATTATATTATATTATATTAAGCTTTCTGCCAGATTGAAGTTAGCTAACTACTCTCCCTGTGTGCCTCTTGCAAAACACAATGGGTGACTACAGCTTTATACTCCTTAGAACAGTGCTCTTCAGTTCAGTTTATTTTATTTTTTTTACTTTTTCATTCCTGGATGTAGTAACATATTTAGAATACATTGTCTCCCACAGTACAGATCCTTCAAATATGGACGTTCATGCAGACAATACAATAAAAACGCTCAGCCATCAGTTCAGCATCTCAGGATTCTTCTCATGCCTGTGACAGCTCTTCACTGATCTCTCTCAACAGTGGCTTATCACGCAGAGAGACAGCACAGATAACAGCTGAATTCAAGTCCCAAAGGGAGGAGAAGAACACCATTAGAAGCCCACATGCTGTCATTTCACGCCTCAATTCTTGTTATGTGCGCTGTTGTTTGCTGTGCCCAGTTTTTAAATGACTGATTTGCAGCCCTGAAATTAATTGCCGTGTGAGCGTTCACATTCACTCCCAACGGACAGTTCATCAGCACGTACAGTGACAAATCATAGCCGTTAAAACTGCAGTTATCCGACACGTGTGATCTATGAGGGAAACACACCAGAAATGGCTGCCCACTCTCTTGGCTCTTGTCATGTTGTAGTTGTCCTTCGAGAATCACAAATTGGGACAGGAGCATTGTGTTCGTCCCTGCTGACAATGAGAAATACATGGTTAAGGAGTTTGGGTAAATCTCACAAAACATGTCAAAAAAAAAAAAAGATATATATATATATATATATATATATATATATATATATATATATAATGATGCTTAAATAAAATTAAACATTTTTAGGACTATTTTGAATTATTTACATGAAAATTAGGGTGTTTAATTAAGTCCCGCAAGATATTATAATGCGTACAAACATTTTTCTTCAGAGGTTTAAAAAATTCCCATAATTCTTAAAGATTATTCTTATATGTTTTAAATATTTTTTAATAAATATTTTAACAAAATGTGTAGTGCCTTCATTATTATAATTTTTTGTTATTTTAGATATTTTTATTTATTTATATTAATTATTATTATTAATATTTGTTTATTAATTAAGCACTTTTATTATTTATTTTATAAGTCGGTATAAAGGCAGTACAACACATACTACTAAAATGTATAAATGCAATTTCAAATAATAAATAATTTTTGCATCACAGCATTGAGAAGCTGTTGTTTCGTGTGTGTGTGTGTGTGTGTTTAGCTAAAAGTAATTTCTTCTTTTTTTTAAGTTGAGATAACATGATCTTCACTGGTTCAGACCCATTTATTTAGGTGATGCATGCATTCAGGTGATAAGATGTACGTCATTTAAACAGCATGAGCACTCATAACAATCACCCAGCATGCATCTCAGTCTCACAGATGATGAAGATCGAGAGAGGGGGCTGCAAATGGATCCAATAGCAGCGTGGGGGTCTCGTTGTCCACTTGAAGCTTTAGAGGGGCTTTTTACGGGAGCGTGTGGGAGTTACTGCTCGGCCCGACAGCCACTTCAGCCAGATGACTGATGCTGGGAAAGCAGAAGGAGATCATCATTAATTGATGCAGTGGCAAATGTAGGCGGCTTTGGTGAAGGAGCACACACACTCTCACACAAACATGAACACACAGGAGGACAAAGGCCAAAGTCGTGGCTGCTGAAGAGCAGAACACATTTGAATATTGAGGCTGGGTAATGCTAGCATTTAACCGTTCCATTATGGAGCATCTTTGCTGCGCGGTGGGAAATGGGAATAGCAATTTTATTTAGTTCGTTTTTCTCTGTTTTGACCATTTTAGATCTATTTTGGATAGATAGTTGTGCTGTCTGTGTAAGGAGATTTTATTTAGGACACTCCATGTTAATGGTGGTGGATCCTCCAACAAAGGCTCACTGGAAAAAACATGCCTAAACCAACATTGTTGAAATCTAACCGTACCTATACATAAAATTCACTGCACCAACCACTTTTATTCCTTTTCACAAAAATAATTATAACAAACACAGTACTGTTTTATGACCTCAAAATGGTTTTACTTGAGTGCATTTGTAAACTAATACATTTTGACTAGGGTGGGTGATATGACCAAAATCTTATATCACAATATGAGTAATTCTATTTTACGGTTACAATATATATACATATATATATATATACAATACATGTATCATAATATAGTTATTTTTGCTTTAAATAAGGTCTTTAATAATTATTTAAATATCATAATTCTTGTCACCAGTGTCAATATCACACACACACACACACAAAAATACTAGCCTAAAAACAAAACTCACTAAAGACAAGTAAACACTCAGCGATTAAATAAGAATAAGAAACTTATTACAAGCAATATGACCAAAAAAAAGTGATTTAATCAAGAGCAGTTAGAGATTTTTTCTCTTTTGATGTTTGATTAACATGAATGACAGACAGCAGGAATATTAGACTGCTGTCACTTTAAGAGATGCCCGGATTCAATATACTGTTACATGTTTTCTCTCTCAGATGCTTGCTTTCACTTAACACCTAAATTACTATGTTTACAAGGTTACTTGCAAATAGCAGCTTTTTGACATACAAGTATGTGCATTTAACTGTTCAAGGATAGGATGAACAAGTCATTCAGCAAACCAACTTTTTAATATCACCAAAACTAATTTTTAATACTTTTGTAATTGTCATATTATTTCATATTATGCAGACATTATTGGACAGCTTTTCTAACCGGCATGCATCAGGCGGTTATCACTGGTGATCGGTTCTACTTCCACATCTTAAATTAAACAATTTTCACAGCATTTCGTCCATCTCCAACAAAAACAGATTAATTTCCCAAGCCTATATTTACAATATAGACCAGATGAGTGTGTCTGCTTGTTCTTTTGCATGTTCATCAGAATACATACCACAACAAATCTACAGTATGGCAGCTGTCAGCTTTGTTGGGTGTTTTCAGTGGTAATTGACATGCCGCGATATAGCTGTGTGTGTGTTCTAGTGTTATATTAAACATTAGGTTAGGTGAACTTCGTATCGATATAGTTGCAGTTGGGAACTACAGGTATGCATGTGTGTTTGTGTATCTCTGATCTGCCAGCTGACACGCCATAAAATACTAGTTGGATCACAGAGCGTCTGTCTGCGTGTTTGTGATAGTGTGTATGTGTGTCTGCCTGAATGCTTGATAATTGACATGGTGGAAAGCAGCGGGGGAAGGCTTGTTTGTGCTCTGCTGCTGAAGGCAGCTAGTGGGGGGAGGACACTCTGTCAAGGCACAGCCTGAAGGACCCAAACTTGGCCCAGCAATGATGGCCTTGGTCTGTTAAGATATTGCCGCCATCTGGTAAAGGCACCCAGTCTGAACGGAGCCTAACAAGCCATAGCGAGCACAGTACCAGGACAGAGCTGCGTTGTCTGCTCTTTGCCAGAGACCTAGTTGTAAACTAAAACCACAGTGATTGCATGCGTCTATGTCACAGTGGCTGAATCCTCATTCAGGGTGCTGTGGTGTTTAGCAATGACAGATTAAGGATAGTGCAAGTTAAAGGTGTTTCTGGGATTTAACTCAGGAATCTTAGCTTGTTCAAATATTTAGTTGCACTTTAATATTTTTAGGGTTCTGATTACACCTGATATTAAAATGAGCTATTAAAATCTGATTACAAGTAGAGAATGTTAAATACAGGTGTAAACGGGGTGTGAAACCCTTTGTTTTGAGCTTGTCTACTTTGGATTACTCCAAAAACACTGGGTTGCTTTCTAGTGTAGATGGGCATGTGGTTGAATGTGTTTTGAACAGCCACAAGAACCACTTGGCTGTCTGAAATAGTAAGTTTGGTTGAAAGGTGAAAAATGTAACACAGACTCAAAGCGTTCGGTGTAGTTTTGCGGCTAGTAGAGCAGAAACGAAAGCTGCTGCTTTCAGCATAATTTTCCATTGTCTCGTTTTGCATTTGTAAGTAAATTGTGTGAGCTTATTTCACAATATTAGATCGGAAGATCAGAAAAGGCCATACATACACCTGCCCACAGACCCTTCCCTCAAAGAAATCAGGAAGTTGGTTTAAAGTGAAAATGGAACATTTTTTAAATTGCAGGTGTAAACAGAAATGTGACTCTCTTTTAATAATCCAATTGACCAAAACACATCGTAATACCAGGTAAACATTGCATAGGATGAAGATTTTTTTTTATTTTAAAGGGTAGTTTATTCCTCTGATGGCAAAGCTCAGTTTTCAGCCACCATTGCTCCAGTCTTCAGTGTTTCAGAAACCATTAGAAGCATTGCTTATTATCACCAGTTTTTAAAAGTTGTCCTGCCTAATATTTTTTGTGAAAACTAATTTTTTATAATTTGTTGATGAAAAGAAAGTTTAAAAGAACATAATGTATTTGATATTGTCTTTACTGTCACTTTTATACATGCATTTATTGCATTATTGCTGAAAGTATTCATTTCTTTTTTTTAAACTATACATATATATATATGTATATATATATATACATATGTGTGTGTGTGTGTGTGTGTGTGTGTGTGTGTGTGTATATATATATATATATATATATATATATATATATATATATATATATATATATATATATATATATATATATATATAAAACAATGATCCCAAACTGCGGAACAGTAGTGTATGCACCACATAGAGTTTTGGTCTTAAAAGGTCAGATAAATTGAAAAATGAAATAAAAATGGTAAACATTTTGGTTTTTCAGTTGAATCATGTTACGTAAAACAGAAAGTGTCTGTTTAGCAGTTTTAAGGCCCATTCACATCAAGAACGATAACTGTAAAGATAACGATATTAGCATCCACACCAGCGAATCATGTGTTTATTTTAAGTTCATGCTCATTTGCCACTTTAAAGCTCATGACAGCAGGATTGATTATGATTGGCTGTCGATATCTGTATTATTCATCAGCTGGAAAAAATCGTTCTGAAAGTGATTCCTATGTTATAATTTCTATGTGCCTCTATCATATATTTGTAGTGTGGACTCTGCTATTCTTTAATATTGAGAACGATTTTAGAACTATATCTTTATCGTTATCTTTATAGTTATCATTCTTGATGTGAACAGGGCTATACACTTTTTTTTTTTACTCTGCAAAGCCTATTTTTACTCATATTTTGCACTCCCCGAGTGTTCATTTTGGACCCTGACTTCAGCATTTCCAAAACCAACAAAATAACAATCATGTAGTATTCCTCTCTCTCAATTTTTGCTGGTGTGCCAATGTTTACCCTTCAGCCTGCCAAAAGTGGCACAAGGTTTATGACCCCTCATTTGTGTTAGCTAGATATTTATTACGCGTCATGCATTTCTCTTGGTATCAATATGTAAATTCATGAAATAGTGGGATTTAGTACAATTTTCCCATTGCCAAAGAAGTGCATTGAGTGTTTAGCAGAAATATGTGGATTTTGCTAGCCAGTTAGTTGGAATGATGCTTTATGAGTGTCATTAGCCTGGACAGGAGCAACTACATCAATCATTTAACCCTGTGTGCTAACAGATACAAGCCCATGCTTTTTTAAATGCTGTGATCTTGCACACTCTGGCTTAATGAATCTCAATGAGCTCTCACAGTGTGAGTAGAGCTTGTGTCGTACACGACAGTAGCTGAGTGAGTGTTACTCCTCCCCAGCATATTATCATCTCAGAGTTAACGAAAAGTCTAATGAGTGTAATAAGAACGGGGAAACGGAGCACAGACAATGCTCATGGGATGAGGAGGCTCAACGCTGTGTTTTTAACTTTATAATTGCTGTAATTGTAGTGCCTTTGTTTTGTGATGTTTCTAGAATCCAATGATAAACGTTTCAATCTGGACTCTGACCACCAATCTGACCACCACGGACCTAAAGAAGCCATGAACGATCTGCAATAGACATCTTCTATTGACTGCCAAGCCTCTCATGCTATTCATTTTTGTGTCAGAGCCTGTGTATAGCGCTTATTAATGACTCCACTGTACATTAATGAGTCATTTTAGATGTCTCATGGCAGAAGAATTATAGGCTTTTATGCTGTTACAATAAAGCCCCCCACCACACAACCCCCCTAAACTCGACTTAGCCAGGAAAAAAAAACGAATAACTGTCACAGATTGAGACGAAGGCTATAATCAGGTTTCTGTGTTTTAAAAAATGGCCGTCTCAGCGCTGTCACCAGCTAAAGTGGCTGTGATTTCTAAGATTATTGTGTTAGCTGCTCTTTGTTCACTCTGTATTTTTTCTTTGTCGGATAAGAAAATGCCTAGCTATGCTTCATGTACTCTAGTAAAAGGAAGGGAGGAATGAGGGGGATGGAGACGGATGAAAAAAATGAAGTATAAACGAGATTAACTTCAATGGATTAAGGCCCTGTGTGAAACTAGTTACTATAATTATTTACTATTTATTCTAAAAGATTACTGTAGTTTTAAAGGATTGTCATTGTGAAAGGTATTACAAGTTCAGCAGAAGTTAAAGGGCTGATTAGTTTCTAAAGAGGGTGGAAAGCATCCAGTTAGTTCTTGCTAAACTATTTATTGGGAAATAATGCAACAGATTATTTTACTGTATAAACAGCATAAATGTCATAAACTGGGTTTTGTGCTCAAATGCTGGATGCATAATTGCAAGTAATGTGCGAAACATATTCAGAATTAGATTGATAGACATATTTTCAAACAATTTATGCCCTGTTTTTTAAAATAATGTAAAATCCTTTTATGTTTGATAATTAAATCAACAGACTTCTTGTGAAGTTAATTACACGATTTAATTGAATTTAATGGTAATTAAGGATTATTTTATGACAGGCTCACTGTACTGACACATTTCCAGGAATTAATCAGGTTTGTAAACTGAGAGCCATATGCCAATCCAAAGACAATCTGTTAAATTTTTGCTTTTACAAAGCTTTTCCTTTTTTGTTGGAATGAAGTTATTCATATGTAGTCAGGATGAATCAGAAGTAACTGCAGATCTTTTTTATTTCAAATAGTGAAATACATTGGAGTTGTTAATTTGATTTTAAGATGTGGGCATGGCATTTAAAAATGGAGACAGATGCGATCTTGAGGGTACAGGGATTACGTGGTCTAAATGATGGGATTTTATAAAAAAAAAAAAAAAAATGCTACATTTAAAAGAAATAGAACAGCATGGATGTATAGTTCACTATAAGAGTAATGTATTTCAAAAATATTTCATGCTGACTTTAAGTGTCATGCATAGAAGGAATTTAAAGGATTGGGAATCGCATGCATTACTTGTCCACTAAAATTGTGATATATATGTATGCTTGTTCTGGAATTTCACTTTTTTTTAAGGTTTTGCTGTGTATTCACTGCAGTTAACATCCGTGTCAATGTCAATGTTTACTCCTGCAGAGTTCTTGTCCACAGACATATAACATATAACTGCAATTTGTTTAATGTCATATTATAATGTTTTTTTTTTTTTCTGGCCTGTATGTTGATTTTTATGTTTGATGAGTTTTTCCATTTGTGTTTTGTTAGACTCAGCATGACCCACAATTTTAGTTCTTACTTACACACCGGAGTTAGTACTGCTCTTGTCAGTTTTAACACTCAAGATCTGTTTGATATGCTGTTTCAGTGTTTTATTAATGTTTTTTTTGTGTCTGTGTGTTATGTGTGTGTGTCTCACTAGCCTTCGTAACCCTTCTAAATGGCGACCAGGCACAGGATGCCATCCGAACTCTGCACCAGACATCAGTCCGGGGCCGTGACATCACCGTCCAGCTTCAGCCCACGGACTCTCTCCTGTGTGTCACCAACCTGCCCTACACAGTCACTGCCAGCCAGTTTCAGGAGCTGGTGCGCTCCTACGGCAACATTGAACGCTGTTTCCTGGTGTACAGTGACCTTACGGGCCACTCCAAAGGCTACGGCTTTGTGGAGTACATGAAGAAGGATTCGGCCTCCAGGGCACGGTCAGAACTCTTGGGCAAACCGCTGGGCGACCGTGCACTCATGGTGCAGTGGGCTGACGTCAACCACCTGACCTCCGCTGACCACCTCCACTCCAAGTGCCTATGCGTGGATCGCCTGCCGCTAGACTTTGAAGACACGGAGGAGCTGGCGCACATTTTTTCAGAAAGCTACAAACCCGTCTTCTGCCAGGTGAGATGTGAAGAAAAGAAACAGGGCGTTTGTATTTAGGCATTTCACCTCCACCGACATGGCTGGAAAAAAATATTTTACAGAAAAAATGATTAGGTGAAGTAAAAGGTGATAATATTTCTTAGTCCAAAAGAGAAATGATTTCTTTAGGGCTACTGCAGTCCAGCGGAATTTGTTGGTTGCTGCCACTTGCAGTCTTAAAAAGGATAGTTCACCCAAAAATGAAAGTTTTGTCATCATTTAATCACCCTCATCTTTGTTTCAAACTTGTATGGCTTTCTTTATTCTGTGGAACACAAAAGGAGAAGTTTAGCACATTGTTTCTGGTGCTGTTTTTCATACAATGAAAGTGAAAAAATGGGAACTGTCAAGCTTCAGAAATTACATAAGAACACCCATAAAAGTTTGTGTGACAAATGAATTCAGTTTTTGATTCGCTTTAAAGAACCAGCTCATTTGAGTAATTTATACATGTAAAGGATTCTGGCCTCAGTGATTGTGCTCACATAAAAATGGCTTATAGGAGTTATTTGTTAGGGAATCAGACTAAACTTATTCTTCTGAGCTTTTCTGAGTGACGAAAGAAAAAAGAAAGGCTTTGAGGATGAAGACAACAACTCCCATGATTCCACACTTAGTCACGACATCATCAAACTACACTACCTGGTCTTTGTTTATTTTTAATATGTGCCCTCCAGCGTTCAAGAATTACATATTGTACCTTTTAGGGTAATTAATTAAGGAATCAGACTACACTGGTCACACATTTCTTCATTAGCATCATTTTGGTTCCAAAATTTCTGGAACCGTTTCTCAATACAACCCGGGTTTCTTTTACCAATCTAGTCATTAGAGAAGTACTGATGTTCTGATTGTGGCTTTAGAGGTTGAGTTCTGTTACCAGACTTGGTGATGAGGACTTGTGAGGAAACCCTACCCAGCCTTCACTTCTGTCTCCACTGTGTTAAGAAGAGAGAGCTTTTCACCATGCAAACCTTCTGCAGAAATCAATACCGTCCAGGAAAAATGCCTTTAAGTGCTGATGCAGGATACAGTTTCCTCAACCCCCATCCTAATCAAAACCATTTAAGCTAAAGGGCAACACTGGCTTTAGATCTACAGTTAGGGCCAACACCAGCCAACACAGAAATCAATACGCTACACCGTCTCAGTCCCATGAAGTTTTGCAACAGCACTAAACCCACAACATCTTCTGGAGTGTATGAGATGCATCAAGCTCTCAGGACTTTGACCTCAAATTGCATCACAGTGCTCTCAGGCCTCTTTAATACTCAAGCTTTGCTTCAAAAATCAATAATGGAGCTCTCTGAATATTGCCGCCCCCACTACTGTACAGAAATGAGACAACTCGATGAACTGCACTGGTGAATCAGCTCATTTCTGTGCAGGAGATGCCGGAAAATAAGATGCAAAATGTGCCTCCCGTCGACAGAAAATGTCTCATCAATATTTAGGAGGTTTTTAATGATCTAAAAGCTTTTTTTATAACTGGATGATGATTGGAAAGAGTGACTCTAGTAATGTGTTCTCCTAATTGGAGTTCTTCAACGCAGCTGTTTTGATATATGGAGTTATTTCAGGGTTTATTCAGCCCTTCTGTTGTAATAGCGCAGTGGTTTTTAAACCTTTTCAGGTGGTTCTTCACTTTAAAAGTAAAAGAAAAACAGCAAACCATTTCACCATCCAAACTATATTTTATATATATATATATATATATATATACAGTATTGTTCAAAATAATAGCAGTACAATGTGACTAACCAGAATAATCAAGGTTTTTCGTATATTTTTTTATTGCTACGTGGCAAACAAGTTACCAGTAGGTTCAGTAGATTCTCAGAAAACAAATGAGACCCAGCATTCATGATATGCACGCTCTTAAGGCTGTGCAATTGGGCAATTAGTTGAATTAGTTGAAAGGGGTGTGTTCAAAAAAATAGCAGTGTGGCATTCAATCACTGAGGTCATCAATTTTGTGAAGAAACAGGTGTGAATCAGGTGGCCCCTATTTAAGGATGAAGCCAACACTTGTTGAACATGCATTTGAAAGCTGAGGAAAATGGGTCGTTCAAGACATTGTTCAGAAGAACAGCGTACTTTGATTAAAAAGTTGATTAGAGAGGGGAAAACCTATAAAGAGGTGCAAAAATGATAGGCTGTTCAGCTAAAATGATCTCCAATGCCTTAAAATGGAGAGCAAAACCAGAGAGACGTGGAAGAAAACAGAAGACAACCATCAAAATGGATAGAAGAATAACCAGAATGGCAAAGGCTCAGCCAATGATCACCTCCAGGAAGATCAAAGACAGTCTGGAGTTACCTGTAAGTACTGTGACAGTTAGAAGACGTCTGTGTGAAGCTAATCTATTTTCAAGAATCCCCAGCAAAGTCCCTCTGTTAAAAAAAAGGCATGTGCAGAAGAGGTTACAATTTGCCAAAGAACACATCAACTGGCCTAAAGAGAAATGGAGGAACATTTTGTGGACTGATGAGAGTAAAATTGTTCTTTTTGGGTCCAAGGGCCACAGGCAGTTTGTGAGACGACCCCCAAACTCTGAATTCAAGCCACAGTACACAGTGAAGACAGTGAAGCATGGAGGTGCAAGCATCATGATATGGGCATGTTTCTCCTACTATGGTGTTGGGCCTATTTATCGCATACCAGGGGTCATGGATCAGTTTGCATATGTTAAAATACTTGAAGAGGTCATGTTGCCCTATGCTGAAGAGGACATGCCCTTGAAATGGTTGTTTCAACAAGACAATGACCCAAAACACACTAGTAAACGGCCAAAGTCTTGGTTCCAAACCAACAAAATTAATGTTATGGAGTGGCCAGCCCAATCTCCAGACCTTAATCCAATTGAGAACTTGTGGGGTGATATCAAAAATGCTGTTTCTGAAGCAAAACCAAGAAATGTGAATGAATTGTGGAATGTTGTTAAAGAATCATGGAGTGGAATAACAGCTGAGAGGTGACACAAGTTGGTTGACTCCATGCCACACAGATGTCAAGCAGTTTTAAAAAACTGTGGTCAAACAACTAAATATTAGTTTAGTGATTCACAGGATTGCTAAATCCCAGAAAAAAAAAAATGTTTGTACAAAATAGTTTTGAGTTTGTACAGTCAAAGGTAGACACTGCTATTTTTTTGAACACACCCCTTTCAACTAATTGCCCAATTGCACAGCCTTAAGAGCGTGCATATCATGAATGCTGGGTCTTGTTTGTTTTCTGACAATCTACTGAACCTACTGGTAACTTGTTTGCCACGTAGCAATAAAAAATATACTAAAAACCTTGATTATTCTGGTTAGTCACATTGTACTGCTATTATTTTGAACAATACTGTATATATATATATATATATATATATATATATATATATATATATATATATATATATATATATATATATATATATATTCACCCTTAGTTTCACTTTTACACTTCTTCCAAACTGATGTTTTGCTAATTTCATTGTTTCAATTTAAATTGAAATACACTGCTAATTAGATGTGAATTAAACTAAATGAGCCAGCTGTTCATTATTTATTAATTACACAACTTGCATCCACTAACGCATTGATGACACTATTGAAGTGAGACAACAAAAAAACGGTAGCACTTTATTTTACAGTACTGTTCCCCATGTAAATACTATGTACTTATTATAGTAATTACAGTAACTATGTAATAACTAGGTACTAACCCTGAACCTACCCCTAAACCTAACCCTACCCCATGTAGTTACCTTGTATTACCAGAACTTTCTTAGATAAATACACTGTATGTGCACTATAAGTACATGTAAGTACACGTACTGTAAAATAAAGTGCAACCAAAAAAACTATATCGCAAATGATTGTTAACAGTTGTTTAGTTGATTGTTATGAGTATATTGATCAGTCATTAGTCAAATTGCCCAGTAGTGGTGCTTTCTGTAAATTTGTTAAGATGCTTAGGTCTTGCTCACACACTGCACATTTATGCCTGTGATGTCTCAGTTGATCACAAGACATACAAGAACCAATTATGAGGCAGAATATGTCCTTTGTGTTCCTTGAAGGAAAGTCATACTGACATAAGGGTGATTTAATGACTTTTAGTGGCTTCATTGTTCTCATTTAGAGTGAAGACAAGGTCATGTTTGACTCTCCACACATGATGCAAAAGTGTGTTTCTCAAAACTACCGTGGTGTGATATGAAAGGACAAAACTCTTGAGTTTAGTTGACAGGAAATGTGTTCGAAAATGCATCTTTTTTTTTTTCTTTCTCACATCCCACCTCACACTTTATCATTCATTCATCTTGCAGTCCCCCTCCCTTCTGTCAACTCTCTTCCTGTCGCCTTTCTTTTTGAGAAAGACAGCAGCAGTTATGTTATTAGATGACTCAGCGCGTCTATGATGGGCAAATTCTGACCCTGGCACATATGATGGTCTCACATACACACGCAGACTGACAGCTGGATGCACACACAGTGCATCCAGATATATTTAGGGGGATGTGATTATTCGTAAGTGGACAGTTTTGATTTTGTTATTGCTGCTTTCTGTTTTTCTTTATCCATTCCTTCCCCTCCCTCTTCTTTGTCTGCTCTCTGTTTGTCTCTGTTTCCTTTCAGCTGATATGAAGGTCAGCTCATCTGCTGACCCCTGACCTGACACCATCAGTAGATTTTGAAAGCTGTCATAACACCCACAAACCAACACGTCACTCTTTCAAACAACCTCCTTCTTAAAGACTGGATTTGAAGACACACACAGTATATACTTTTAACATAAGTAACCATGAATGTTTAATGTCTTAAAATATTCATATTGACCATACAGAATAAGTGATGTGATTTTTAATGCTTCTGCATTATTAATGATCACATGTAGGTCATTTGAAAAATGTATACATCCATTTAGATGTTTGGATTGACATGCTTTAAAATGTATCCCTTATTATTTAGCTGTACATGCAGTTTTGCACTGCCTTAATTTTTTATTATATCACTTTGGTTTAGTGCTTGCATGCTGAGGGCATGTATATATTTTTTTATTCTCAGGTTGTGATGTTTCTACCAGGTATATATTAGTATATTTAAAACTTCAATTTTAGTTTTTAGTAATTGTTGTGCTTAAACCTACTTTATTTCAGTTAGTTGATACATTTGTTTTATCTAATATTTTATTGAAGTTTTTTTTATATTTAATAGCTTTTGTTTTGGTTAACAATAACAACACTATTTCATTATACCAGTCCTGATAAATAAAAAAATAAAAAAAAACAGCAGACTGTCTGGATAAAAATGCAAATTCCCTCTTCGTTGTTGACACCTGGCTGTGACAGAGAAGAAAGGACGTTAAACAGTATTTGCATGTTTTCTGACAGCCATTACAATTTTTGTGTTCGCTATAATTTTATCTAACAATACTAAATGCATGAGTACGGAGACAGGAGAGCTGTTTTCTGGATTCTTCTTATTGAAACCACTTGTTCGGGAGCATCACCAAGTCAATTTATGTAATAGCATTGGTCCCGGGCATGTGACTAAAAGTGCAAATCTTATTGGTCGTCCAGCTTTATTAGAAGATCTTAATAAAAAATCTTGTCTCCAAAAAATTGGCATATGAAATTTGGTAGTATTGGCGTCATTTGAGTGTTCATATTGGTCTGAACAGTAGGTCGTGTCAGTTTAAATGTATTCGCATTGACTTAGCTTATTGATTTATGGTGCTATCAAAGCCAACCAGAATATCATACAGACTTGATGGTGACTTGGGAGCAAACACTGCCTACATTTTCAAATTTTCTTCCAAAAAATTTTTGTTACTTACTCGTAAGGCTGGATTTTTTTGTTCTTCACCACTGCCTTGACATTATTCTTTCATTCATACTGCCTAGTGGCCCCTTTTTTTCTCTGAATCCCACTGGGGTCTTTCTGTCACTCTCAAAGGTCAGCCATTTATAAGAGGAAATAAAACATGTCCGAGCCAGAGGGAACATGCCATGCAGACGTCCAGAGACACTATTTGCTTTTGATGGTGTACTTTATGGTTTACTTTATATGGTTTGTGTGTGTTTAAATGGAGCTGGTTGCTGTATTGATTTCTCTGGCCTGAGGTCAGTAATGGCTCAGTGGGTGTATTCTCAGTCTATCAGGTGGCTTCTTGGTTGGTTCTTGGGCAGTAAAAGTTGTGATAAAGGTCCGGCTGTGCGAGACTATAGTAGGTGTGACTCACCCATATATAGACACCTGACCTCTCTCTCCTTAAAGTTTTTGTACATACAAGGCCTAATACAGGAAGCTCATGGAGTATCATTATTGTGTTAGATTTATGTCAAGTGCCCTGCTGGATATAGACTCATGACAGAATCAGTTTGGGCCAAGAGAGAGCAGTTTACCATTAGCGCAGCTCAGCAGGTTCACTGAAAACATTTTATGCTTCAATTTGTCACACAGAAGCCTGTCATCATATACATACAAACAAATCTACTTCCTGTTTGATTTTGCTAGTCTCTGTGTGTGTGTGTGGTGTTTTTGGCTGCGATAAGAGCCCTCGGTGGTGACAGTTTCCTTTTTTTCTTTGCCTCTAAATAACTATTTATTATATTTCATCTCTCTTTTCATGTTTTCCTTTTTTTTTTTTTTTTTTTGAAACAAGACGTAATAATCTGATCTGGGGCTGTTTGTGTGTGTGTGTGTGTGTGTGCAAATTTGAGAGTTGAATTGGTGGGTGTTTTAAATGCAGGAACATGAAACTGTGGAAGCCCATAAAAAAGAAAAATCACAAATATAATCTTTTTAATGAGATTTTTACAAAAACTTTTTCCTAGACAGAAATTTGCCTAAATGGAAAGCAAACTTTTCTTATGTCTCCTGCTTCTTTGATTTAAAAAAAAATCAAAGAATGATTTTTTTATTCTGTTCTTTTTATTTATCTATTATTATTATCTACTACTTAA
Source organism: Carassius auratus (assembly GCF_003368295.1). Classification (NCBI taxonomy): domain Eukaryota; kingdom Metazoa; phylum Chordata; class Actinopteri; order Cypriniformes; family Cyprinidae; genus Carassius; species Carassius auratus. Next base: position 19,721,160 of record NC_039248.1, on the reverse strand, counting down.
TCTAATTGATCTATTCATCAAAGAAACCCTGACAAAATATTTCCACAAAATAATATTATGCAGATCAGCTGTTTTCAGAATTGATAATAAGAAGTGTTTCTTGAGCACAAAATCAGCATATTAAAATTAATTCTGAAGGAATATAACACTAAATACTGGATTAATGACTGCGGAAATTTCAGCTTTGAAATCACAGGAATAAACTTTATTTTAAAATATATTTAAAAAACATTTCAAAAACATTTCAAAAATATCAAACTTTCGAACGGTAGTGTATCTCATCTGGATCTCTCAACAGGGTCACTAACTGTGCTCAGATATTTTAAGACATTAATGTTTGCAATCAAAAATCAGAGGTTTCAGCACTCAAGATGTACAATGTACCTGTTATAGACTGAAAATAGGTTTTTTATTTAAATGTATTGCAATGGCCAATAATATATACTTAATCACTGGTTAGATTACAGTAAAAAACTAAAAAAACGTTTTAAGAGTTTTGTTGAACTGTTTATTGAACCATTCTGTAAATGTGCTTTCCTATAGAAGAGTGAATCAACTGTTATCGGTTGAAACATCTGTGAACTCAATCAAATTCTATCAAGAACAAATGATCTGCATTAGTGCACATTAATTGAATTGCTCTGTTCTTGTATGCCAATGATTGTCTCATTTGCCTCTTTTATAGTATTCTTTAAATTTATTTGGGCATCAAAAACAATAAAACACTGAATTTGTTCAAGCCATTACACATCCATTCAACTCTAGGTGCCGCTATAATAAGTTAATTTACATATTCACAAATAATTTTTTTAAATAAATTTAATCTTTAATATTTGACTATTTTAGTCATATACACACTTGTTCCATCATTGATGTTTTCTGCTGTTGACTCAATTGATTTTAAGGAATATAAGATGAAATATCTGACATTTTAATGAAACATAACTGAAAACTGCTGAGCTACAGTATAAGAGAGCAGTACAACGTTCATTTGGGAAGGTAGATTGTGGGAATGGTGTGCATTCACCTTATTGTTTTAACGGACACACACACAAATGTTTGACACTCTTCCAAATGACGAATGCTTTTCCTTCTCTATATTTAGACTTTTACATACGCTGTCCTGACTGCATTATAACTGGCACAGATAAGCCCGTGTTCCTCCGAGACATACCGCACCACTTATTACTGCCAAGGACGAACGCCGCATGTGTGTGTGTATGTGTGTGTGTGTGTCAGTGTGAAAGAAATATCCAGGCCACACTAGTACACAGTACAGATTCATGGTTTCCTCCATTCTCACCAGCATGTCTGTATTCATGTCTGTGCATATGTACATGTATAAGGTCCAGCTTTGAATCTGACTTTGTGTTTCCCTTTTTGCTTCCATCATCCTTTATGTCAGTCCTTTCTGCCTGTTCACTAATCAGCCCATCTTCATCCCACCTTCTCTCAACATCCTGTTTCTACTTCAGCTCTCCTTATTTTCCATCTTCTTCGCTGTCACTGGGACATTATCTGTTCATTCATTCACTCTCTCCAGAGCTCTCTCTCAGTCTCTCTTTCCTCTATCTGTGTTCCCTCAGGAGTCTCATTTCCAGCAGAGTAACTGCCAATAGCTGATTTGTTTCTTCCACCCACTCACTTTATAGAATCCCTCGATTCAAACTTCATCCTTTCTTTCTTCATCTATCTCTTTCTTTCTTTCTTTCTTTCTTTTTTTCTCTCAGGCTGTGTGAAGGCTGTGCATCAGTGTTTACTGCAGTGTTTTTCAGGAGTTGGGAACTTTTGAATTGTATGTGATGAAAAAGAAACTAAGTCGTGGCACAACGTATATAATATATTGACATTAAAAAGTTAAAACGATGTTCAGTTAATTTCTACATGCTAAATGCAAAAATTGTAAAAAAGATTGAACAGCACAAAACACTAATAAATCACTTTATTTGTGCTTTTCTTGGTAATTAATTAGTCAAAGCTGGTGATTCAAGCATTGTTCAGATTCTTTGAACTGACCAAGAAAGAATCTGAATCAAATGTTTTAAGGCCCTGGAAAGTTTTTGATAATAAACATACATACAGGTCCTTGAAAGTGCTTGAATTTAAAACTTAAAAAGAAAAAAATACCATATTATTCTCTCTGGTGTACTAATGTGTTATTTCCCCAATACTTTGGGGTCTAGCTTCTTGATTTACATTAGTTACCGGATTTTTCGGACTATAAGTCGCACCTGAGTATAAGTCGCATCAGTCCAAAAATACGTCATGATGAGGAAAAAAACATATATAAGTCGCACTGGACTATATGTCGCATTTATTTAAAAACAAGAACCAAGAAAAAACATTACCGTCTACAGCCGCGAGAGGGCGCTCTGTGTTTTCAGTGTTTACAGGAGCAATAAGCAGCATAAGGGCCGTTTCATAGTCAACGCATCTGTACGCATACGCGTCCCCAAGGCTACGCATCGTTACGCTTCGGCCGCCATTATGCGTCGGTGCGTAGCCAAATGTGTCGTCCTAATTTTTGATACGCGACGCGCCGATTCACGCAATACTATGCGTTGTCGGTGGGGGCGACATTGCAAGTATTGTACATTAATTCAAGTATATTGTGTTTACAGAAGAAGGTTTGAATACAATGGCAGGCTTTTGCTAGAGGAAAATTATGCGAACTTATACATATTCATCCATACTTATACGATAGTTCATCAGCAACAGAATACACTCCTCTACAGTTGCCATTGTGATCTGAATATCACACGACCCGACTCTACTAATATCACCTGACTCTACTACCCCTGTTGCGTGAGCGGTGTATTGCATACAAGCATCACCCGTGACGCTTGCATTCACTGTTTAGACTATGAAAGAGAGCCCGTCACTCGTGTTGCTTGCTCGCGTTGACTATGAAACGACCCTAAGAGCGCCCTCTCACGGCTGTAGACGGTACTGTCTTCTCTTGGTTCATTTCTCTTGGTTCATTTCTCTCGGTTCATGTCAAATTAATTTTGATAAATAAGTTGCACCTGACTATAAGTCGCAGGACCAGCCAAACTATGAAAAAAAGTGTGACTTATAGTCCGGAATATACAGTACATGCATTAACACGTTACATTAAATGTTTCCTGCATGAGGTACTTTGCCATGACGTTCACGCTCGCACAAAATGACTAGGATGGTACCTTTAACGTTTCACAGACACATCGTGAAATTAATGTTGAATTTATTTGCTTGTTAAGATGTAAACCCATCAGGCAAGAAAAACTTAAAACCATATTCATATATCTTAAAACTTCTGGTTACATGAGCATAAGCTCTTTTCAATAAAATCCATGCAAAATAGGGTTGCCAACCATTCCGTATAATACGGAATTGTCCCATATTTAAGGCATCAGAGAAGCATTTTACAAATAAGAAATCATTCTTTTTGCACAAATCATTGTTTGTATAAGGCTTTAAGACCTTGCAGAATCCTCTGGTCATTCCCACTTCACAGCGAGTGGGCTCTTCTAGCATATTCCTAAACCTGGACCTTATTAATACTGAAGAACAAATTCAAGCACCAAAATCAGCCTACACACTTCAAGTTGTCTTTAATTGAAAAATATCCGTTTACATTAATTCATAGGCTACATGGTTGCAATAATATTTTAGTTAAAAATTTTAAATGTCATTGTTTAAAAAAATGCTTTATTGAGGGAAGTTTCATAGACATGTTCAGTTGTTATTTTCAAATTTTATGCCATATATTGTATGTAATTTCACAGTATATTCACCTCCTAAATTACTACAGTTGTGCAGTCAAATTCTATAGTGGTAAAATTTACTCAGGCCAATGTTTTGTGTATAAATGCGTGACATTTTTTGTATGATTTTATGACAACAAATTTGATTATTTCTGAGAACCTTTATACACCCTTTATATATATATTCTTTGGCGAGTCAGCTGCCTCCCCCCTTAATTATCATTGTCACCCCCCCTTAATCAACACCCTTCATCCAGCTCCCGACAGGAGTGGGTGCATGAGAGAGGAGAGGCACTGAAATACCCAGGGCTGATGGCGTGTGATGAGACAAACCTAACGCAAATGGAGCCTTATCACCGCTGCTGTTTAAATGCTGAGCGCACCTCACCTCGGAAGACCGGTCTCTTTCCCGGGCATGCACGCTCTCCAAGGCCTGCCGCCACCCCCACTGTGCCTGTCGTTTGCTCCTCCCACCACAATAACTTAACTGTAGAAATAGAAATGACATACTCTGTGATGTACCAAATATTCTTCAGTTTAATGCAAAAAAGAAATACAAAAAATAGAATATATAATCTCTGTCATATGGCCAAAATTAAATGAAAAAAAGGCTTTTTTGTATAGGTGTGTTTGACACATGAAAACTGTACCAATATATCTTACAGTTTAACACAATTGTAACCTTTATCTCACTTGAAATGTGTCCCCATATTACTGTAAGTTCTTGAATTTGAAGTTAACCAAGGTGTGGGAACCCAAAATGAGTCAGTCTTTGAATCACTTAAAATCAGGCAAAGGAGCCATCTTCCTTAATCATGGATTGAATTGATTGAGAAAGAGACAGATATAAGAATTAACAGCACCAAATGTCCACAAAACATGATTACGGTAGCTTGATTCTTTGTAATGAATCTAAGTGAATCAGTCTGAATTAAGCACATGAGTCATCATATTAAATCATGAACTTAAATGGTACTGAAAGCTATTGAGCAGCACAAAAAATATTTGTGGCCAAAATTGTTAGAACACCTGACATATTTGAAAATAATTACCTTTGTTTGCCTCCAAAACTTGATTCAATTTCATAATTCTCATGAAACATGCAGATGGTTGCTATGAGCACAACAAATATCAGACGAAGTGAGTCATACTGTTTTAATGCACTTAAGTATTTGGTATGTCCACCTTTTGCAGCAATTACAGCAGCACATCTCTCTGGCATAGAGCCAGTCTATTTCTTGAGAACCACAACACTAATGTGATCCCATGCCTTTTGCATCTCAAGCAAAAGGCTTTCCTTTGATTGTACAATTAATCTGTCATTTTTATTTTACAACTCGCCCTAAATTTGCTCGATGGGGTTGAGGTCAGGACTTTGAGGGAGCCAGTCCATCATTTTCAATGTTCCAGCAGATGCCTTTCGTCGCAGGTAGTTCCGGCAATAGTTTGCTTTATATGGGTATTATAATGGCCAATTCAACAAAAACAGCTGAAACATCTCAAATATGCCAAATGTTATAACAATTTCGTCCACCTTTGACACTAAACAAGTCAACAACAAGTTCTTTTAACTTGTTCTCACTATTTCACAAATAAAAGAAATTACGGTAACAGTATACAACAACAAAATGTTTGATTAGTGTGATTCTTTTGTAAAGAAGTTTGTAAATCAGTCTGAATTAAGCACAGGAGTCCTGACTGTTCTGAATCATGGACTAAATCGATTGAATTTGAGGTTAGTGTTTCGAACATGATCCAGACTATCTAAGAGGCATGGAACAAACGTAGCTTTAAGCCGAACATGATGAAGGAGTGGATAGAGGAGACAGTTCTTTCCACTGATGAGTCCCTGGCAGTTGGTGGAGATGTTTTGATGAGGTGCCGCTGGACTCCCTTGAGGCCAGTTCAACAAAATGACGCACATAGATGAAAGCCAACACCTCACAACACATCTGGAGAGTGTATGTGTGTGTGTGTTTGTGTTCACTCAAGCTCACCTTGTAAATGTTATTGATTCCCTGTGTGGTTCCTCATAAGGACTGTGAGATTCAAAAGCACTGCCTGGTAATTGTGCTGGGAATTAGAGAGTCTTCAGCATATTTTCAAGAAGGCTTGATTGCATGTGTACGTTTTTTGATGGTGATTCACTTTACCGTTAAATACGCTTGTTTGCAAGTTGATTAAACCTTGGGTATAGTGGTCGCAAATATTTTGTTACCTAATGCAATAAAGTTCATACATCTCTAAGTGTGGCTTAAGTGACCGTGGTACTTTTTGGGAGGCTGTGAATGTTAGAGATGTTGTATTTTATATTTGAAATATCATTCATATTTCTTTTTACAAAGGAAAACAAAGCCAGATTTCTCTTCGCCCCGATCAGAGTCACGGAAAGAACTATATACAAGGAATTGAGTTGCCTGCTGGAACACAGAACATTCTCCCACAGACAGAGTCTAGTTTTAGATCTGGACATGGCTGGATTAATGAAAGCATGAAATGACGTCATTTCTGTTCCTGACATGAAGCTACCGTAGTAAGGCACAATGTTTCTCACTGTCTCAGCAAAGATGAAATGCTGTGATATGCTGCTTGGTTTACACAGTTATAAAAACACTGTTTTTTTGCACAGTAATTACTTTTTCCCCTTAACCTGTAAATGGCTTCTTTTTATAGTCTCTATGTGTATGCCAAAAAGTAATAACTTAAGTAAACATAATTTATATTTATGTCTTACCTCATTAATAGATTATTTACAACAGTCATTTTTGCAATACCATAGTTAGTGTTATTGTTGTATACCATCTTTGCCTGACCTATACTTTGGTGTCTTGGACTGGTCTGACACTTTAAGAATATGAAGAGTGCGGATGAGCTTAAATTATATTTATATAACAAATACACAGTCAAACCAAAATTTATTCAGACACCTTCAACATTTTTCACATTATCACAATTTATTTGCTATTGTTTAGAAAACGGTAATAAAATATGACAAGAACTCAGAGTTAAACTGTGTCTGAACAAATTAATTTGAAAATGTAATGAATTAGCTTTACATTTAAGTACACAATTAGATAATACCAATTTAGGTCAACCAATTACAAGCAATGCTTACTTTTGTTCAGTCTGTGGTGTAAAACGTTCGCATTAGCAATTCATAAAAACACTTTAGCAAATCATGATCAGGTCAAAGTATCTGAATTACTTTTGTCCCAAATTTTTATACATTTTACTAGTAGTCCATTGTATGAAGAATGTTTTGGTATAATATGTCACAGTTTACTTTATTTTGCTATCCTTACTTACATAAATGAACTATGGTGTCCTGCACCCACTAGTAAAAGATATCTAAAATTATATCTGGTGTCTCAATCATTTTTGGTTTGACACTACGCACTGGAGTCCAAAAGTCTGAAACCATACTAAAAATCTGATTTAAACCTGTAAATAAACAGAAATTTTAAGGATTTAAAAAAAATGTAAACAAAGAAACAATACAGAAAGAAACAAAATGCATAAGAAATAGTATGCAGTATTTCTAAATCACTAATCAAATAAGCCAATATGAAATCCTTTGTACAGATAATAATACTACTACTACTAGTTATAACAACAACATCAACAATTAGTATTTTATTATTATTATTATTATTATTATTCATAATAAAATAATGAGCGTTAAATAAAAACAAACAAACAGATGAAAAAAAAACTCCTCAGATGTCTGGTCTCAGATATTTGGACCCTACGGTATCAATAAACAGAAATCTTCATGCTTGCCACAAGGAAAAAATACTCAATAATTAAACCTCAATTTCTGTCCTAATATTGAAGTAGTGCTTAATATGCATTGGGAGTTTTATTTCTCATGTCAGAATGTCACAATCATTAACCACATCCTTTAGCTGCAGGCAACTCACAAATCAACTCCAGAAGACATAGATCAGTGGGTTCCTTAAGGCTCTGCACAACCCAGCCAAGCTCAAATCTAAAGATAAATTGTGCTTCCATTATTTACGCCGCATCCAGTTGAGAATTTTGATGAAAATGAATGAAATTGTTCAGTTTTTGGTTTCATAAAATAATCATGCCTCGCAAGAACTGAAAGAAAATTGGATTGTAATGATGTACCACAATCACACGCCTTTGGCAAGATTTGTTGATCTCCTAACACTGTGTGTGTGTGTGTGTGTGTGTTGCAGCTGGCTCAGGATGAGGGAAGTCCAGTGCGGGGTTTCGCTGTGGTGGAGTATGAGACGGCGGAGCAGGCTGAAGCCGTGCTGCTAGAGATGGACAGACAGCTGATCCAGGGTCAGGAGATACGTCTGACTCTCTGTCCCCCAGGAACCTCTGGACGCAGCACTCTCGCCGCCCTCATCGCTGCTCAGGGAGTGGTGAGTGACGTGCAAGCTCACAAGGGACCAGTGACATTCTCTTTATCGCCACATAGCAAGCAACGAGAGTGTTTCTCACATATTCATCCAGAAGCATTAACGCACACACGTGCATGTGTGAAACAGCAGTGGTGACAGTTTAATTACAGTATTCATACAAACCCTGCTGTTTCAGACATCTCCAGATCTCCGCTGCATTTCCGAGGCCTGAAATAAACCGCAGGGCTATTTTCATCATGCTGGACAGAGCCACATAAACCAGCAGCAGCAGTCTGTCCTGAAGACACTGTCAGCGGTGTTGAGCATTAGCTGATATTCTCCAAAACACAGGTTTTGCTTTAGGACTCAGATTATCTTAGTTTGAGAATTTGTTTTTCTAAACGTATCATTAATTATTTGGTTTCATGCCCTTGGCGTAGAATTATTCACTATATAATACACATTGTGGTCGACACAAACCATGTTTATTCTTGCTGCAGGTGAGTCTGTGTTTAATGCAGGCTGGTTCACATTTTTGTGTATCCTTCAGAAAGATAAAGTTAAGTGTATTATTTAGCTTGCTGTTCATTATAGAGAGTTTATAAGACTTGACTTAAGCTCTGAATTCCCTCAGTGGACTTTTTAATAAAGTTTTGAAATATATTCATATCTTGTGTTACACGATATTTAATATATACAGTACATTACCATTCAAATGTTTGGGTTCAGTAAGATTTTTCAATGTGTTTGAAAGAAGTCTTTTATGCATATCAGTGCAGCATTTATTTGATAATAAGATCAAAGTAAAATTGTGAAATATTATCACAACTTAAATGCTGTCTTCTATTTTAATATAATACAATTTAATTTATTCCTTTGATGGCAAAATCCATTCTTCGGTCTTCAGCCTCGCGTGATCCTTCAGAAATCATTTTAGTATGCATTTTTTTTTTTTATCAAGAAACATTTCTTACTGTTATCTGTGTTGAAAACATTTTTTGTATTTTATTTTTTGTGGAAACCATGAGGCTTTTTCAGGATGACTAGAAAGTTCAAAAGAATAGCATTTATTTGAAATATAATTTAATATCAAAAGTCTTTACAATCACTGTATGCATCCCTGCTAAATACAATTTTTTATTTTATTATTAAAATGTTATTATTAAAACTATATACAACACAAAATATGGTAATACTAATTGTGGTTGGTTGCATTTTATTATTTGCATTTAGCATAATCTTTTATTCTGTTTATGTGACAAGCTTATTCACAGACAATGACAGAATGTGACTTTCTCTTCAGTTAGGTACAACTCAATATAAATCCCAACCTTCACACACACACACACACACACACACACACACACACACACACATATCTCAAATAGTGGTTCTCATTGATGTTTTGTTAATTCATTTCTTTTCAAATTCGAGACTTAATTCTGTAGACGGATGCAGTATATTGTTGCCAGAGCAGGATGTTACATCTGAACATTACTTGATTTCATTGTTCAACATTAAGCTTTTTAGTTATGGAGGACAATAAAATATCTGACTACCAGTTCCTAAAGGTCTATAAAAAAAATGTAGAATATTTTTATAGACAATATGAAACAATTTCATGGACAGAAATGTTTCTTCTTGTGTTGGCATTTGTCTTATTAAAACAGCAAAATGGAGCTGGAAATATCAAAGAGCTCATTTCTTTTTTTAAATTGCGATCAATTCAAATGTACATGCTTATTGGTAATTTTATCAATTTTTAGGAGAACAAGAGCATATATTAAGACCTCGAAGCTGACAGAACTGAACTTCAATTTTATTTTCATGGGGTTCAGTGCTTTATGTCTCCACTGCTCTTTCTCTCTCTCTCTCTCTTACTTACCCTTTTTCCAACTGAAAGTATCAAGCCAAATAGAGTAAATACAAGCTGACATTTCTCAGGAAGTCCACCCCTCCGAGCCTCTCTGTCTGTATCTGAGACACACCTACCCACTCATCCACAGACTGTGAGAGCACAAGCTTTCCCCTCAGTCTGACGGCCGTTCCACGTGTGTAGTCATGTAATTTTAGCACTGCTTGGGGACTGGCAGATGTCTGCACTTGTCTTCTTCACTGGTTAGAACTCATATCAGCTCATACACATACTGTCCAGATATGTGCCTACTGGTTCATTTATTCAGTAATTTTTAGTGCTGTGCCTCAGATCTGTTCAATGTCACATAAACAAGGATACAAATAGTTTGTTTTGGGTTCTAATCATAGTTAGGGAACTTTAAAAAAAAATCACCCCCAGAAAATTGGAAACTTAAGTTTAGTTGCTGCCTAATGAATGCTGCTTAAACACTTGGAATTTATTTAAAAAAGAAAATGAAGTGGAAACTGACAAGGCGGGAAAAAATTCTAATAGAAATCAGTCAAATTGATTTAAACAAAGATGTATGTTATTAGGAAAATTTTCTTTTAACATATGTGGATTTAATTAATGTTATTTTAAGTCGTTTGTTCTTGTTTATTACTTTTTACATTAAAGTTAAATTAAAGTGATTAAATTGCTTTTAAAATAATTTATGATTCATTTATGTATTATGATTATTCATATATAACTTATAATTAATGTATTATATATATATATATATATTTATTATATAAATATTGGTTATAAGTTATTATTCATAAAATATAATTTGAAAACTATAACTACAATAAAATAAATTATTTATTGTTTATTTTTATTACATTTTCTGGTCCCATTTTTATGAATACCTGTATTTTAATTGCATTTGTACTTTTTAAAATACTGGGTAGAAAAACAAACAAACAAACAAACAAATCATATTACTGTACTTATATTCCCTAGTCATTTTCATTCTTAATTAAAATGTATTACAAGCTTCTGTTACTTTCACTGTTGATTTTATCATTGTGTCCTATTTTTCATTGAAATGCGGAACATTTAGAGCTTTTCTAGTGCTGCGGTACAGTAATCACTTGACATTTTCCTGTAATGATGTTGCAAACCACTTATTATGCAGAACATTTCATGTAACATTTAATGTTTTTACTTATATTCCTGATTTAGTGTTAATCCAGATGACACGGGATGACACGTCAGTGTCTGTGTTAGTGCATCGCTAATTATTTTATATTACTTCATATTAAAAACCTCTAAGCAAATAATTACAGTAGTGCTTTATCTCTTGTTTCAGATATATACACAGTCACTTATATGACAAAACTTCCCTGCTTTATTTAGAATGCAACCACCAGATGTTTCAGTTTTTGTAGATTGAATCAATTGCCTCATGCTATAGAGTTTCTCAGCTGTAGTTTGGAAGCACATATCAGGAGCAGAGCTCTCTGCTAATCCATCTCTGAAGCTCTGGGCAGGGGTCATGATGGGACACGGCCCTGCTTTTGTCATTCTCATGAATAGACAGGCCAACTGTCACTCCAGTCCCTCTCCCCAAATACTTCACTCATCTGCTGCTTCACCCAGGGCCATCACCACTACCTCCACGTTCTCCTGATTCTTAAATGATTGCGTCTATGTCCCCTCATTCCTGAATATGTGGTTACACCCTTGGCTTCACCCATTCCAGTATGAAGGCAGCACAGTGTGTGTATGTGCACAAGTGGAGATGTCTGTGTGGGTTGGGGAGTAGTAGTCGGCAGATGGAGTTGGAGTGTGGTTGGGATGGATCCACACCTCTAGCAGACATCAGAGATCTAATCAGGGGTTCCGCATGTCTGCAAGCATCTCCCCCATGCCAACACACATGCTCACTCACCGCTGGGACATAAACATCCCAGATAAACATTTGACAAGACATCAAGGAAGCTCTGCAAAAAAAGCTTAACCCTATAAGGTCTACTGTATCGTATCTAATTTCTAAGGCCTCTAATTTCCCTCCTATTTTTGCTTTAAAAAAAACAATTAGAAGCATTCTGTCATGTGATATAATCCCTAAATTAAATTCTTAACCCCCACCCCCTCATCTTACTGAGACATATTATTGGCAGACATACTAATTTACATTATAAGCTAACAGAATTTAATATTTTCAAAAAACATTTTTGCCCATATGAATATTAGTAAGTGCATCAAATTGCATCTTTTTGCTTAGTGCACTTTTTTTTATATATATATATATATATTTTATTTACGGCTTTACAGGGTTAATCATTTACTTGATGTGCAATATATAGATATTTCAGAAGAAGATTTTAGGGGAAAAAAGTTTAAAAAGGTCAATTGACGTTGATAAAAATAACATTATTTTGTGTATTTGGTGTTAAGCAATGTGTCCATGTGGTTTAAGGTAAAACAAAAAAAACCACATTATTTTCCTCATACTGTACATTATTGTTTTTTCTCTATGCCCCGCCTTTGTGAAATGCATCGATTTTTACAAAGCTCTTCATTTTGAAAAGTGTGGTGTGCTCTGATTGGCCCGCCATCCAGTGCATTGTGATTCGTCAAATACCCCAAGCATGTGACAGAAATGTTACGCCACTTACCACAGCGGTTCCCAATCCCAGTCCTTGAGCCCCCCTGCTCTGCATATGTCTCTCTTAGTTAACACACCTGATTATTATAACCAGCTCATTAGAAGAGAATTACGTGTATGAAATGCATTCTGACTGATATCACCCCTGTACACTGCACAGTGTTCATTGCGCCCTACTCCCTAAGCAGGGGAAATCCTTTGAAGTTTACTTCACTTCCGAACATTCATTCATGGATTTGTGCTGTGCTGCTGCCTGCAGAGTCTTCACGCACAAACGAGTGTGACATCATATACCTTAAATTATAAATAAATACAATTTAAATTCAGGTCTCGTACACTTTAATGCCCTTTGAATGGAACATATACACTCGTCTTGAAATGGAAACATGGTGTAATATCCAGTGATGTCCACTTATCTGGGCACTTAAGGTCGACTAGAACAAACGTCATACATGATAAGAGGACTGGGATTGGGAAACGCTGCCTTACCATAATGTGATGCTGTGTCCCAGCGTGACAAGACAAAAACAATATAATTCATTATAAATGAGGCATCTGTTGCATCCAGTGGGGACATAATTACTGATTATAATGACTTACACTGTCTTTTTATGCATTGCGTTGCTTATCACGCCGCGTAAACATAAAACCATGTCTGCATTTGTGATCGGAGAAACAACAAACAAAAAACACTGCTCTATGCTGCTTAAAACTCATGTTTGAATCATCAGTGGGAATTTTTTTAAATATGTAAATGTACTTTGTACTTACAGGCTGTGAGTCAGAAGCACCAGACTGTTCTTGCAAAGTTATGACTGCCCCACTTTATAGAAAGAGACACCGGCATTATAGGCTACTCTCACAGGAAACAGTCCTCGTCTTCCATAAAATGCACTGCACACATCTGAATATTTGGGTTGAACTATTCTGAAACAGTGTAGTAAATGCAACTCATCCACTGATTTCTAGTGTCTTCTTTTGGAAGGTCAAACCAAGTTACTTCGCTTTCACAACGAAACACAGCATCTTCAAAACATAGTGCTCCACTTTCTTTGCATGAACATTTGGGTGGCATTATACAAATATTCCCACACAGTGACGTAGACATGTGGGGGTGTGTTTAAATGAGCCATTTTATGGGGGGCGTAGACAAGTCTCAACTTTCATAAAGAATATCTCTTTAGATTTGAGACTTTAGTCTTTGCAACTTTACAGATCTTCTTCATGCACCAAGAGCTTCTAACACTCCGAAGAGAAAGGAAAAATGTAATCGCATCATATGACCTCTTTAGTAACTTTTTAACCCAGATTAAATTTCTAAATGTTTTTAAAAACTTATTTAAAAGTATAAAAGTATATAAAAACTTAACTTGTAGAAAAGGTATTTGCTAAAGTCTTACATTCTTCTATGGAGCATTAAAAAAGAAACATTGAATAGGGACTGAAGATTTTAAGCTTCAGAGATGAGGCAAAAGCTACAGAAATGTATCATGAAAAACTATATTATACTACATTCCAAAAGATCTGGGTTAGATGTAAAGCTTTACCAAAGATATGAGTAAAAACTTGAGTCTGTTAACATGAAATTACTTTCAATTGATAATACACAAGTTGTATGGAATGTGTTTTTATTTAATTCAATTTTTTTTAGCTTGCTCACACCAGTTGCCATTCACTTTCATTATACTGAAAATATTTCCTGGATAAAATAAATATATAAATAAAGTCAAAAAAGAAAAGCTTAAGATATTTTTTAATGTATGCAGTTTTGATTCCCAAGTAAATTATTTATTTAAACTAGATATGGATTTATGTTTGGATAATAAATGAATGAATTAATGTTTTTATCTTTGTCGTGTGTTTGCTCTTTCAGATGTTGAGCAATAAGAAAGGTTTACTGCCTGAACCCAATCTGGCCCAGTTCCTCAACAGTATGACCAATCCTGCTGCTCTGCAGGTCCTTATGAGACCTTACCCTACCGCCAAACGAGGAGGTAACACTCTCTCTCACTCTGTGCCCGTCTTAAATATCTCTTCACTCATTAGGCAAATAATTTATTGAATATTCATGATAACACATTTAAGTACTTTTCCAGACAGAACCAAAAATGTGTCCCACAGGCATTGTAGATTCTGAGATGAAATGTCTCTCATACTTCTGCTTGTGTGTGTGTGTGTGTGTTCACTGTGTAAAGGTGATCAGCAGCACTGTAGATTCTCAGCAGATTGTTCTCTTGATGAAAGCCTAATCATATATTAAAATGAACTTTTCATTGGGTGGGAGAATAAATGAGCTAAGGAAGAAGTGAAGGCCGGAGCTTGAAGAGAACACACAATTACTACACTAAATATAGCACATGATTAAATGTTAAACTTCTCTACCTATTTCGAAGCAACTTGCCATTAGTGCTGAAGCAGGAATTTTGGAATGATGAAAATCATGGGCCACCAATATCGACCACATCATTTCTGCTGTCCATCTCTCTTATTTTCCTTTTTACATTATTTATTTTTATGTTTGCCTCTCATTTTCTTTGTCTAATGGTTTCCCATTAGGAAAGTTTGGTCGACCTCACAATCTGCCCTTCCTGCATCCACCATTGACCGCAGCGCTGCTACAGTTAGGAAAAGCACAGCAGGTACACGTTTTCTCTTTCTGGCACTCGCAAGCCTGACTTAAAGGGGTAGTTCAACCGAAAATGAACATTTTGGAATTTGGAATCATTTACTCATCCTCAAGTTGAGGATAACACAAAACAAGTTGACCAAACCGTTGACGTGTGTTCAGCAGATGAAAGATACTCATATAGGTTTGGAACAAGTACAGAGTGAGTAAATGAAGGCTGAATTTTCAATTTCGGGTGAATGAGTGAACTATCCCTTTAAGGAAGCTTCATTTCTAAAAGTTCTCAAAGCCAAAGGTGCTCATAGTTCTAAAAAAGGTTATAGGTTACAGCAAAGATGAAAACTTTAGAAGGAAATATGTTTTAGAATAGGCTTCTGCCTCATAGATTAATAGAAAAGAATACTGAAGCGTGTTTAACAATCACTCTTTCTCTCCTGCAGAGTGCCATCCTAGGAAACGGTCTTGTTCTTCAGAATCTTCTTCACATGCAGATGGCCCAACAACAGCTCTTACAGATCAAAGACAAGCAGATCGCTAATGTGAGGGTCTGTGTGTGTGTTCACAGGTCGCAAACGTACCAGTAACAAAGAAATACATTATCACATTTTACTTTCCTGCACGGTATTCACCAACAGCCAGAAATTGTGTTCATATTTCTTTTTTGCAAAGACATTATTGGTCTGCATTAAATTCTATTGTAAATAATGAGAAAACCGCAGCTTTTGTTCAGAAAAGCATCATTTATTTTATATAGCAGTATTAGAACCATACATCTAACTGGCATTTTTAATGCAAATTTTTCGATTCTGGTTAAAGAATAATAATGCCATCCAAAGGAAAATTGAAGTGAAAAAAAAAAAAACAAGGAATTCATGCAATAATAATGTGGACATAAATCTTCTTTTATGCATGTGTATGTTTTTTTTTGTAGCTATAATCTCATCTGTGTATACTTCATCTTTCACTCGCCACATGACCCTATTATAGCCTGTCTGCTCTCTTTTCTCCGTCATCACTCTTTCATTTCCCTTCAGGTCCCAGGAATTTTGGGCGACCCTTCTCGGCTGCTCCTGCAAAAAGTTCTGGGTCTTCGAACTCAGGCACCGGTTCCTCTGGGGAAGGGGCTGCTGGGAGATTCTCCCACAGGTGAGAGCTTCTTGGTTGAGCGGTCAAGCTCGCAAACCTCAGGCCGGGTCCAGAGGTCGCATTCGCTACCGCAGGGAAAGACATTTGCAATGCAAATCCTCAAACAGTTTGAAAGCCCCATTATAAGCAGTTCGAGGCAGCCGCTTCAATCAGTATTTCTTCCTTTGTGCTTTTATACAGACATGTGTCTGTTTGTGTGTGCAAAGTCTGGCATTGGCTTTCATCAAAGCATTGAAGACCTTTGAAGAGTATGCCTTTGTGCAGGGTCATTTCTATTTGAATATCAGTGCCATGCAGGTGTTACTGTGAGGTAGATATTGAAATACTAAACTATGGTTTTCCAGAGTATGCACTATATGCATTGAGAATGGAGGCTTTTTTTTTACTGCTGTAGTTTAACAAAGTTCTCTGGTTTGTAGAGTTGGGCCAAGACTCTTCTTCGGTCACGTCCCAGGGTGGAAACTCTGGGGCTGGAATGGTGTCACATGTACCTGGACGTTCACACACAAGTTCCATTGCAGAGCAGAATGGAGTCACTGCGACATGCCTGGCTCCAGAGAAACAGCCTGCACCTCCAGGAACCACAGGAGGCTCTATAAGCTCCCAAGCACAACTGCAAAACTTCCTTCCTGGAATTAACGCACCAAGCCTGGGACATTTGCTAGGGGGTACAACGCACAAAGCTCCAGCCAACCACCACAGTTCAAGCGTGCAGACTAATACTTCCATTACAGTAAGCCTGGTTTTATTTTTTATTTCTCGAATTTCTCACCTCAAGGCAAAAATGAGGAAATCTGAGACATTTCAGAGCTTACATTTTAAAGGAATAATTAACTAAGACTTGATTTTGCCATCATTTACTCACATTTGTCATTTTAACCCCTTTGACTTTCTCTCTTTTAAAGAACATAAAAGAAAAAACATTGATGAATGTTTATGCTGCTCTTTTCCATACAGTGACAACATATACTGATCAGGGATCAAGCTCAAGCCGAATTTTAAAGGGGTAGTTCACCCAAAAATGAAAATTCTATCATTAATTACTCACCTTCATATCGTTCCAAACCTGTAAGACTTTCGTTCATCTTCAGAACACAAATTAAGATATTTTTTGGTGAAATCCGAGAGCTTTCTGACCCTGCATAGACTGAATAGCAATGCAACTGAAACATTTTATTGCCCAGAAAGGTACATTAGTAAGGACATTGTTAAAATAGTCCATGTGACATCAGTGGTTGAACCATAATTTTATGAATCTGTGAGAATACTTTTTGGCCTTCAATATGGCAGTTGTGTTGCTGTCTATGGAGAGTCAGAGAGCTCTCGGATTTCATTAAAAAAAATTTTAATTTGTGTTCAGAAGATGGACGAAGATCTTACAGGTTTGGAATGATGAGTATTGAAAATTCATATTTATTTTATAGTTAAATATATTCATTAACATTCAGAGGTTTGAGGTCAGTATTTTTTCTGCTTTTATTCATTAAGAGGCATTAAATTAATTTATCATTCATTTCATTTTTATTTCAAAATAAATGTTTAAACTTCCTATTCACCAAAGAATCCTTAAATCTCCTTAAATGGATCAGGATTTCCACCAAATATTAAGCTGCAAAACTGTTGTTAACATTGATAGTAATAGGAAATATTAACTGAACATTAAATTAGCACATTAGAAGGATGTCAACATTCTAAAATATACATACTATACAATATATACTTATTATTGTTATATTAAAATAACATCAAGGGCAGTACCAGCCTTTTTTTTTACACTTTGAACACCAAACACAGAAAAGTACACACTCACTTATACTTATGATTCTGTCTGAAGTGCTTCTGTCGAACTCCTGGAACTCCATTTCCACTGTTCTGTGGAGGTGTCTTTATTCAGACACAAGCACTCAAATGCCTAGGAAAGTTCAGTACAGACTCTGACAGAGTTCTGAGCCCTAATGACAGACCACTAGTGCTCTAGGCTCTGATTACTTACTGCATTACCCTACACAGGCTGATGGAGGGCTCTGCCTTCTGTGTGACTGTATTAGAGATGAATGCCAGACATTGTGCCAGTACTTTTCCATGGCCTCCTTGCTCTTGGATTGCGGTTTATTTGTGAAATCTGTGAAAGAAAAACCAAAGATGCTTTAAAAGAATGTCTGTGGAGAAGAAAAAAAAGTCGTTTTGCAGAATGTCTGAGCTGATCTTTTCTATACCATTAAAATGGACAGTGACTAAAGACTCTAAGGACTTGGAATCTAGCTCATGAAATGTATTTTTAAATTTTTGACAGCATGAAACACCATCTACTTTTGTTTTTATTTTATTTCAAATAGTGTATTTGTACTTATTGTGCAACTCTTTCGTCGGCCTGTGGCTGTAATTAAATGTGTTCTAGAAATAAACCGAACTTATTTTGTGCTCAGTGAAAGAAATAAAGTCATATGGATTGGAAATGATTTGAGGATCCCACTCTACATTATTTCATGCTAGATGCTCAGCTTCTCTAGTAAAAAAACATCACAATGCATAAGTTAAATATACTGAAAAAGATGCTTCATGATACCTTTATGTCTATTGTCTATATATGAGTAACTAAGATTAGCAGCTGCAGTGCTGTAGTATATTGTGTAATCTCACCCTGTCTCTCTCACTTTCTTTATCCTCTGTCTATAGAGTCAGTCCAGCTGTCAGACGTCTCTGTTGGGAGACCCCCCTAAAGAAGTGAAGTTGCCTTCCAACCCATATCTAAACCTGGCTAGTGTGCTTCCTGGAGTGGTACTACAAGGTACGTGCACAATCAGAACGGCACCCACTGAAGATGACGCACTTGTGCATGACATCTCTTCTCTGTCAGCTCTTTATTTTCAATGATAATATTTACAGTGTACGACTGCCTTGTCTCTCCCTGCTCAAGGCCACAGCCAGACTGGCTGCAGCCCACACCGGCAGAGAAGATAAAGTGTGTGTGTGAGAGATGCTCTAAATGGGTGTCCCAGAGCAGGCCCTGATTTACATCATGTATGTGTTTCTCCTGCAGCACCCTGCAACAGTAAACCTCAGACTGTGCAGGCGCACACTGGGACATACAGCGCAGTCCTGCCACCTGCCACCCACCCACCCAGTCAATACAGCGCCGAGAGCACTCCTGCAGAATACACTCACCAATACACTCAGCAATACACACAGGTAACTACAACATTTACACCGGAGAAGGCAAAGCTGATTTTTTTTTTACTAGTTTTCTGTGTCACACGATCCTTCAGAAATAATTCTAATGTGCTGATGTGCTGCTTAATATTTTTTTTATTATTACCATTGTTGAAAACGGTGTCAACTGCCTGATGTATTAGTGGAATCCTTGATGTACTACGATTCAACACTTTTAATGTAAGAAAAAAGAATGTTTAATTTAGCAAGGATGCATTCAGTCTATTCAAACGTGACAGTAAATGTACATTTGTACATTTGTAATGTTAGAAAAAATATTTTCTTTGGAACTTTCTATTCATCAGTGAAAAAAATTATTTATGATTTTGATGGATAGATAGATCGATCAGTCTCGCTCTTAGCCCTCTCTCCCAGGTCTTTTCTCTCCCCTTTATATCCCCCACAATTCCTCTTTCTAACACAACCTTCCACTGAGCCATAGACTTGACAGTGAAAGCCAGAGAGAGAGTGAGAAGCATGAGAAAGAAAACAATTCCACCATATGCTCAGCTGCACAATAGAGATAGATGGGTCTATACGGAATAAAGAAAATTAATGCTCAAAACTGAAAAAAGAGTTCCATCAGAATGGAGCTGTAGTGCACCACCGTGTCCTTACCAGAGTTAGAAAATGATAAAAGTTACTTCTTCCATTTCAATCAGACCTGACAGAGTTTTTTGTTGATTGCTTGGTTTATATTACTTCACTGTTATGTTCTGTAACCCTCACACCAAAAGTCCCGCTTCACATTAAGCATCAGATGTCTTAAAAATACCAGAATAACTTTTCCGGTAAATGCACAAACGTGGTATTCACCCAAGCGATGGTGTTCTGTCTTTTTACAGATAAAAAAAAAAAACATTCACACATCAGTAACAAAATACTCTGTGAGGACAGTCATTGGAAATTACCTTTAAAAGCTGCACTGTCATCCACCTGGATTAGGGACTGCACTTTAGTCTCTGTCCAATCTGCCAGCATGTTTTAAACTTCTGAGTGTCTGGCATAAGGGGATGATTAAACAAAACGTGTTTTTGCCCATGAGATGCATAATAGATACCATTAGTACTACAGTTACTATAATAAGCAATAGTAAATGCAGAGCTGCAATGCTGATGAATGGAAAATAAGGCAAGTCTTGAGTGCAAGGTGGCTGGATGTTCGTCTAGTGCATGTTTACATAGAAAAACAATTAAAAGCATTGGCGCTTACTGACTTCTTACATCAGTACATTCTGCCCTCATACCAGGAATCCTATTCCTTGTTCACCCCATGGCATAAGACAGGTGATTTACTGGTAAAGTTGCAACTTCTCATACCAGAAAATTGTCAGAACTGATTTACCGGTATTTTGGAAAAAGTCCTCTTCATGCATGATCTCTTATGCACCGGTAATTTACCAGTAAAGACTGTATGTGTGAATGGAGCTAATGCCAGTCACTCAGCTGGCCTAAAACCCCCTGAAGTATGTGATTTAAATGCTATCTGGGCATAGAAGTTTTGAGCCAATCACCCGGGCCATAAATGCAATGTGACTAATTACTCAGGAAGATGACATCATGTCAATGCTGATTAGCCGATAACACCACATGGCACACAAACTGTGAACGGCGGCAGAATAGGTGCCCGACAAAAGCCCTACCCAAGACCTCTCTAGAATAATATCCTAACACTTTTCACTGTGCTGTCAAAAAAAATGTCAAATGAAATAGAAATGGGAATATAAAGATTTCAGCAGACGCAGAAGAGAGGAAAATGTGCTCCAGGAGAGGATGAGAGGGAAGGAGAAGGAGTTGCAGTCCACCCACAGTCTCTCAGATTCCTGCCAGTGTCTTTAGGGTGATCCCCTACTCATTCCCTGGCAGAGGGTTTGGAGGGGAAGGAAATTTAGCAGGATTAAATGGTTTAAATGTGGGTCTCCCTCTCATTACTGCTGGCGTTCCTATGACAATACGAGAAGGAGTGGGTGAGAGTTGGAGGGAGAGAAGGGGGAGCGAGAGATGCAGAGGGGGAAGGCAGGAGGGAAGAGGAAGATTGGCTGCAAGTTGTCTGTCCCATCTGGTCGCACACTCCCACACACTCCACCAGCTTTAGTGAAATGAGACAGTGAGCTTTCACGCTGTAGGCGTCCAGAGAGAAAGAGAGCAGGGAATGGTGAAAGGAGTGATGGGAAGGAGATGAGAAGGAAGAGATGTATTAAAGGTATGGTAGAAGAGAAAGCTAGCCAAACGTATTAGGCCACAAGGTTAGACAGATGGAGAGAAAAAAAGGGGAAACAGCTGGAGATCTAGCCTTACAGGCACCTGGATGCAAAGAGGTACAATGTATTCAGTGTAGAATCACATAATGAGACAATCGGCATTAAAGGCTGATAAAGTATCCAAAAACCACTAGAACAGTGTTATATATTTTGCTGACTTGTGAACTTACATTATCACAAATGTTTAGAAGAATATTTAATTCCAAAGAAATAAGCAATTTTATCTAGTGACACAGACCGTGGCCATAGAGTCACTGTGTCGCCTGCCAGTGACATCATAACCCCCTCGAAATTCCGGTATTGTTTTGTAGAAAACATAGAAACACCAAAGACGCTATAATATGTTATACGTTTTATTAGACAGGTGACGACTGCACAAAGTAGCATTATAACAGAACTTTTAAATGTATCTAGTAGGATAAAACAGCGTCCCCCCCCCCCTTCACACACACACACACACACACACACACATACGCACAATCGGAAGGAGCAGAAGCAGTGGACTGTGGCATAATCAAAGCTCGTTCAGTGGCCTTGTTTCACTTTGAAGGCTTTCAGCCTCACTCTGCTTCATTCTACTGCGTTAATAAATCATTAGCTCATCCATGAACATGATTTCTGCCTGTTGGATTGCATCAGCTGTGGGGATGAAAACCACAACTACCATGATTCCACACTCAGTCATGGCATCATCAAGCAATGCCTTTTTTTCTTTATTTATTTTAAATACGTGCCCTCTAGCAGTAAAAGGAAGATGCAATATGCCAGACCCAAGAATGCAGAAGAGCTGAAGGCCACTATCAGAGCAACCTGGGCTCTCATAACACCTGAGCAGAGCCACAGACTGATCAACTCCATGCCACGCCGCATTGCTGCAGTAATTCAGGCAAAAGGAGCCCCAACTAAGTATTGAGTGCTATACATGCTCATACTTTTCATGTTCATATTTTCAGTTGGCCAAGATTTCTAAAAATCCTTTCTTTGTATTTGTCTTAAGTAATATTCTGCTCTATATTCTATTATATAGGATTTTCCTTAGTTGTCAGTCATAATCATCAAAATGAAAAGAGATAAACATTTGAAATATGTAATTAATTAATATAATATACAAGTTTCACTTTTTGAATGGAATTAGTGGAATAAATAAACTTTTTTTATGATATTCTAATTATATGACCAGCACCTGTTATTATTGCTCAAGGAAATTTTGTTCTGTTTTTAATTTCTCCAAAAAAGTTCTAAATGTTCTTTGAACGATGTTAGCCATTAACCATGAATCACCAAACTTTCTTGCTCAGAAAAAAAACACATTTCCATTCAAATGGTATTGGTGCTTGTGCTTATCCTTTTTTCAACTTTTGTCAGAAACAGCCTGTGTTTTATCTAATTGTTGCTGATATTAGGGGCTTTCGCACCAGAGGAACCTTTCCATAGCCATAGTCCTTGAACTATTGGCAAAAGTACCTGCTTTTGGCGTGTTTGCACTACAGGAATGGTTTTAGTTCTAGAAATTCTGGTTGGGGGCACAAAATTAGCACCTACTTTAGAGTAGAGTCTAAAACAGTTCTATAGGAACTACCAGTGACATAAGTGTACGAACCCCACAACAAACAACAAAAACAGCTATGATCATGGCATCCTCCATTCAACGGTTGTTGACGTTTGTAAATGCCACAAATAAAGGTGTCGCTTTTGGCAGCTTTATAGTTTTTGCCGCCAGTGCGAATACAACCAGGAAAACGGGCTAAGGGTGAAAATGGTTCTCTTGGAACCACCATGCTGGCAAGTTTCTAGAACTATGGAGTACAAAAGCCCCTATTATCCTGCACCCTGGGCTTTGACATTAGTGGTTCCTGGTTTGAGACCAGCTTGGTTTTAGTGGTTGAAGGAAAGGAAGTGTCTTTTCAATGGTGGAAATGCACAGAATGGTTCCAGATTGGACACAAGAGGTACTGGAGCTGCCTAGTACCTTGTACAATTTTTTTGCCCGATGGACTTGTGTGTACCCTGACCTCTGAAAAATCCAATAAATAAAAAAAACCTGTTGCCCTTTTGTGTACAGTATGCAGCAAGTTGTTAGTGAATGGACTGGGTATGCCATCTGAGACTGGAACTAGAGTCACCAAAGACACACCAAACCAACATCAAAGAACTAGCAGCAACAAAAGCCGATTGTGCTGTCGCACCTGCGCCTGAGCCAAAAAGTTGCGCTTGAACACACAGCAAAGACTACAGCCAACGGCCAACTAGCATGTAGATTCTGTGCCTGTGTGAGAGAAATAACTCTCCATACCAGCCATAGCACAGCCATTTGCTATTCAAAAAGGAAACAAGAAGAAATAGGACTGGGAATGTATAATGAAAAAAGTTTTGTGTGTGCCCTTTCGGCTTTCTTACATCATTTTATTTTTTCTTCTTGTACACTGGTTCGCTAAGCTGAACAGCTATTCAGAGTCATCTCTCTCACCAATGAGTTCCTCCGCAGATTCGACGAGCTCCCTAGAATCTGCCGACAGGGTCTGACTAGTACCAACACACTTATCCAACATACACTCAACGATGGCCCGACATTGGTCAACCACCAACCGTCAACTTGGTGTGTCACAACTTGGTGTCAAGCCAGAAAAAAAGAGTTGCAAGGAGAGTCAGAGCACATCTCCTCTTATTTAATTGCCATGGATCAGTGTTAGTTCGAAGGTGTTTATCTGCCAGAGTAAAACTTTTCAGACTTGACAAGCTATTTTGAACTCCCAAAATGATAAACTCCAAACGAGCTCCATTTTGGCCTGATTTGTTTGGAATGATGTCACACCGGTTTGTTCTTTGATTTTCACTTGGAAGTACATTGGGGTCTTAAAGTCAAAGTCAAGATCCTCATATAGATCCACGTTAAAGCTGTGTCTGACTGTATTTTATTCTGTTTCATTGGTTCTGTTCTGTGCCACAGGAGGCCATGCAGCAGTGGTATCAACACTACCAAGCACAGACCTACGGCAACACTAGCCAAGAGA